>NW_019268523.1:1107449-1217133 GCF_002738365.1 Cucurbita moschata | reverse complement strand
AAAAAAAAAAAAAAAAAAAAAAGAAGTAACAAGTTGTTTGAGCCATGGTAAAATAGCTTTAAGAATATAATTCGCCACAGAAGACACAAAAATATAATTCCCGGATAAGACACTAAAATACCTTAAATAAGTTGGGTGCCTTAATGAATTCAACAATTGCATGAGCAGCTTCCTCCTTTGCTTCATTCAAGTCATCTTCACCCGTGAAAGTGGCCAAATATTTGGTAAGAAACTTGAAATAATCGTTCGCAGAACTGAAACCAAAGAGAAGTTGACAATCACATATTAGTTTATAATAATGAGTAAGACTAAACAAAAAAAGGTAGGAGGTAACAGTAAGTGTAAGTAAAAATGTAAAAAAGATACTAAAGGACACTCGTTAAGTAACATAATTCATTCTGTGATACCTCTTACTTCCTTTCAAAACATCGGAGATGGCGAGGAAAAGTTCTCTCTGCTCTATGATTCCAATATTCCACTCTCTCAAGAAACTGTCTATCTTTTTTAATGAGGGAATTATATGTTCAGGGACCTTCCCCTTAAGAGATAAATCCAGGGCCTTCATGTATACATAGAACCGGCTATATGGATTCTCAAGCAGGTTGTACAGATTGAACAAGCTGTAATATATGAAAACTTTTTAAAAAAAGAAGAGCCAAATCATATAACAAAATGCATAAATTTGGCATGCATTACATCTTTAAACGAAGTGCAGGTTTGTCATTTGGCTGTTGGCCAATCTTAGCAGATATAACCTTCGCTATTTCAAATGATTCGTCTGGGTTTCCAGACTTCGTGACAAGATTACAGATAATAGTGAATACACACTCGAGATCTGTACCAAGGGAAGAACCGTGTTAGTGTACATGGATGAAACATTTTCTCTCTCCTCCACTTTCTTTTCACAAAAATGGAAAAAAAAAACTTGTCTCCATGCAGACATGTCTATTGCTCCACTTAAGAAGAATAATACCAATAAAAGAAGCAACCTCAACGAACTTCATTGTATCACAATCACATCCCTTGAAAACAAAAATACAGAGAAATTGGTTCGCCATCCCCTCCCCCCCCAAAACAAATTAATAAAAAGTCCTGGAGATTCATTCTTAGTTCTCAATTTCAAACTATATTTACCTTTTTCAGAAACTTTTGAAAATATCACGTCGGTAGAAGCCAGCATTAAAGATGCCAAATCCACCCATCTTCCCATAACCATACATTCTTGAGCTTCAACACAGAGTCTATTAACTTGTGGCTCAGCAGCCTACAAATAAAGAAAAACGCCGATTAATAAGCCACAGTACTAACAAATAATCTGCAATATGATGATTCATTCAGTTAAAAAGCGGAGTGTATTTTAGTCGATATCATAGACAAAAGAACAATTTGTAGTGCTTAAAAAACATAAGGGAAGGGGAAAAAAACATTTATTCTCGTTATGTACGACCTCAAATTAGGCAGAAAAAATAGATTATATAAGCAATGTACATTTTCCTCAACTCTTTGCTTCTAAGGCACCTAAAATCTAATCGCAACCCGTGTTGATATAGCAAGATTATGTAAATAATCCTAACGGACAAATATCTTCACAGTGCTCAATAAGCACTGTTTTCCATATCTTCCGGCGTATGTGGAAAACATTAGCCGTAGCATACGCCCCGCGAATTACCAGAACTACATGTACATGTCCTCCAATTTCCGACAGACTAAATCAAAAAATCGCTACAACTTATCATAATTTTCAATTTCCGACAGAATAAATCAACAACCGTAATTCTAGAGGTTTTTTCTTTTTCTTTTTCTTTTTTTTTTCTTTTAACAAAAAGAAAAAAAAAACATTATAGACGATTGAGCAGTGAAAAAAAAGTTTCGATGAAGTTGTAAACCAAAACCTAGTGCAATCCACAAAGTCGAGATGTGGACGGCGCTACCAAAGCACCAAACTGATTTGAAAGATTAAAAGAATTAAAGATTAGGAACCTCAGGACCGGCGTCGGCCCAAGCAAGCTCAGAGACAAAGCGGACAACGGTGAGCGCTGCATCTTCCTCGGAGGTTTCAACGACAGTCGCCATTGAAGAACCTCTCAAACAAATCCAAGATTCTATCTCCCCACCCGCGCTTTTGTTACAGTAGAGCAAGGCGCCAAGGGAAGCTGCAGAAAACCCTAGGCGCTTAAAGCTTGTGATTCTCACGTGCCACAGTCGCGTGAACTAAAAGCTATTCTCCTCATAAATTCCCTCTTCTTTTGTATGTGAATTAATTTGATCCTACTTCTTGTTAATCACTCGATCCTAATTGTTTTCTACAATATAATTTTTAGGGACATTTTATTTATCTATTTATTTTATAATTTTCATTCTAAAATTTTAATTTTGTTCTAAACTTTAAACAAATATTGCATATTTTAATAAAAACAAATTAATACCTAAACTAACTATTTTGAACATATATAAAGTCTTTATTCAAAAAAAAAAATATTCAATTTCCACTGCCTAACATTTACGTTACGAAAATAGACAAATAATTTAGTAAAATCGAGATCCCACGTCGATTGGAGGGAAGAACATTGTGTAAACCTCTCTCCAACGAATGCGTTTTAAAATCGTGAAGTTGACAACAATACGTAACAGGTTAAAACGAACAATATCTGCTAGCGATGGATTTGAGCTGTTACCAATAGTATCAGAGCTAGATTTCAAGTGGTGTGTCGACGAGAACACTAGGTTCCAAAAGAGGTGGATTGTGACATCCCACATTAGTTTGAAAGGAAAATAAAACATTTTTTATAAAGGTGTGAGAACCTCTCTCTAGCAGCGTCTTAAAACAAACGGTAAGGTTGACATTGATACGTAACGAGTCAAAGCAGACAATATCTGCTAACGAACAACAATCCCCATGGGTCCCTCGAAACACGTCGGACGGTGATATATAAGGGGATGAAACAGACGAACAATCCCATGAATCCCCCAAACAGAGAAGTAGCACACAAACAGAGAAGTAGCACACAGATGGCAAAGGAAACAGCATGTTTTACGTTTGAATGAAGTAGCAGAACTTTTTATTTTTGTTGATGTCTAATGAGGCAATACATTATTGATTCGTTCTGACCTTACAGTGTGGCCTGATGGCTTCTGCCTCAAGTAATGCTATGATCGTGTTTTAATCTTTGAGATGTCTACCAATAGCTTGTTCAGAGCTTGAGGCTTTGAGAAGAAAGGGGAATGATCTGCCCCTTTTAGCCTAAACACCTGCTGTGGGGGGCTTTTGTTCATCATGCTTTCTTGTAATGTGATGGGAATGGCATTGTCTTCTGGAGTTTCGATGTAAAACCGTCCGATCGATCCATATTTCGACTCCGAAAGGCACAGCTTTTCCAGAATAGGCGCAAATGGAATCGGTCTCATTGACACAGATGCCAGAGCAACATCCTGGACCAAAAATACAAAATGGCTATGAGAATTAGAACAGAACTCCACAAGCTGTTGAGAAGTTTATGAGTTACCTTGGCAGGACTTTTCTGGAAAAATATGTCCCGCAACAGAGATTTTTCGAAGTTGATAGCTGTCGGAGGATGATCGTTCCCATTTGCGTATGAAAACGTCTGAGCCTGCTGCATTAGATCATCTGCACCAGCCTGCAGTAGGCGAACAAGACACCATTCACATACCTCAACTACGGGGCTAAGGGGGGAAACCAAATGTCGAACAAAGAAGTTGTGAGCCTAGTCAAAAGTGACTCAACAAAGGGTGTACTTTGTTCGTACATGTTCATTGTTACGAGACCTTTTGGGGAAACCAAAAGCAAAGTCACGAGAGCCTATGCTCAAAGTGGACAATATTAGGTTCGTGGTTTCTAACAAGCAGCCGAACATCATTTCGTACAACACAATTCAAATACATGTGCCATGCCTTCCAAAACGAGCAACTTCAGAATTTCAATCCAGATAAGCAAGAATACCTGGTGGGAGAACATGTCTAAAGTGCTCTGTCCATTACTCAACATTGCCGCAGCAATAAATATGGCTTTTGCAATCCTAGAAGGAAACAACTCCATTGCATAAGCTATACATGCACCGCCAAAATCATGTCCCACCAAGATGACCTGCCACAATGTCAAGCTCAAAGCTGGATAAGAAGGAGAAAATAAGTGAATGACTTCATAGTTACTCATTCACAGCCATTTCCAGCACCTTTTCTCCATCAGCAAGCTTCTCGAGGAAATCAGTAAGAGGCTGCACGTATTGCGAAAGGCTCGTGATTCGATTCGGATCGAACGAATGAACTCCTGAACCAGTTAAATCTATTGCAGTTGCTTTGTAACCCCCTTCTTCTAAAAGTGCTATGGTTTTGTACCAACACCATGCACCAAAGCCACCACCATGGACAAGAACAAAATGATTTGTTTCTATATCCTCAAGTTTAACATTCTGCATGCTCAAAACAAATGAAATCAACCAATTTTCACCATCAAGATTTTAAGACTCTTCATAAATGCAGATGTTGTCTTCTTTGGGCTTTTCCTTCCGAACTTCCCCTCAAGGTTTTAAAATGCGTCTATTAGGGAAAGGTTTCCACACCTTTATAAAGGGTGTTTCGTTCTCCTCCCCAACCAATGTGGGATATCACAATCCACCCCCATTTAGGGTCCAGCGTCCTCGCTGGCACTTGTTCCTTTCTCCCATCGATATGGAACCCCCACCAAATCCACCCCTTCCGAGGCCAGCGTCCTTATTGGCACACCATCTCGTATCTACCCCTTTGGAGAACAGCCTCATCACTGGCATATCGTTTGGTGTTTGGCTCTAATCCCATTTGTAACCGTCTAAGTCCACCACGAGTAGATATTGTCCTCTTTTAGCTTTCCCTTTCGGAATTCCCCTCTCAAGACTTTAAAACGCAGGGAAAGGTTTCCACACCCTTTAAAGATGTTTCGTTCTCCTCCCCACCCAATATCGATATCACATTAGCTCCAATAAATTACTGTTGTTTTCCTATCATCAACTCAACAACCATAAGATCCATTTTGAAATTTGGAGGCTACATCAATCCATGAACTAAATATCCAGAGAAAAACACCAAAAGCCATGTTTCAAAACAACACTAAAACTCTACCTGGGCAACGAGTTGGTGGGGTTGAAGCATGGGATCGGTAAGCGACCGAGCACGAGTACTCGAACTACGCGGCAAAGCGTTGGTATTCTTCGACCCTGATTTCGGGTACCGAAGCGAAGAGGTCCGATCAAAAGGGTCGCGGCCGTGGTGCTGTTGAAATAAAATCGCAGCGGCAAGAATTTGCTGTTGGGTCAGAGCAGCATCGGGTGTCTCTTTCCTCGAAGAACGACCTCGGGTCCATATTTTACTCGAACTGGCGGACGACGGCGGGTTGGGAGGGCGCTTGGTGGGTCTTTTCTTCGTCGGCTTGGGCGCGAGACTGCCACAGAAATTACCCATTAGCAGAGCATAAAGTGATCGAAGAGGGCGAAGTTTGAGGGCGGTCTGTTTTGGCGACAGAGAAGGGAATGAATGGATGAATGAATTTCAAAGGAAAGAAATTTATAGTTTGTTCTTTGACTATGGAGCATTCAAAGCACACCGTATCGGCGGCCTCCAGCGATGACTGAGATCCAAGTCGGTGTCTTTTTCCAACAAATAGAATAAGCGTTATTAGTATTTACATAATCGTGGAATTATCTAATTTCATATGAATTTTATATTTATAACAATTTTTAATCTTTTATTTCACAAAATTTAAAACAAAAACAAAAACAAAGACAACAAAAATGGTCGGATGGGGAAGACTTTTCAGTTTGGTTGGGATCCGTTACTTTAAATTGCACACCCACTTTAGGTGAGCATTTAATTGGACTGCAAATTAGATTTTAAGGTTTCGTGACATTCATTAATTAAATACTCCCTATGCTTTAGGTTAAGATACACATTTATATCTTTTATTCATATGATATTATTAATACATTACTTTATAATAAGATAAAGTTTGACCATATTTCTCTGTGGGATGAACGGCCAGACAAGTTGCGACATCTAGGCTAAGCGAAGATAAGGAGATTTCGCGAGATGATAAATTAGGAGTTAAGAAAAGAGAAAGATAAGAGTAATGTAGACTCGCTGCTAGAAGAGATTGTTAGCTTTAGACAATTTCACGATTTTTAAAACGCGCTTGGTAGGGAGAAATTTTCACACTTGTAAGATATGTTTCATTATCCTCTCCCAACCAATGTGAGATCTCACAATCTACTCCTCTTGAGACTCCGCGTTCTTGCTCGCATACTATTTGGTGACTAACTTTGATACCACTGTAATAACTCAAGCCCACCGCTAATAGATATTGTAATCCACTCCCCTTGGGACCCAGTGTTCTCTCTGACACACTACTTGGTGACAGGCTCTGATACCACTCTAACAACTCAAGCCGCCAGTAAATATTGTCTGTTTTAGTCTGTTACGTATTATCGTTAGTCTCGCGATCTTTAAAATGTGTCTGTAAAGGAGAAGCTTTCACACATTTATAAGATATGTTTAATTTTCCTCTCCAATCGAACTTACAATCTCGTAGTTAGGAGAATGAGCTTCAACATTGAATGATGGCTTCAAATCTGCCTACCTTCCCCTTTATTGCCCTTTGACCTCTGACCGACATCCCCCTAACGGTTTACCTTTTTCTCCCTATTTATTATATTATTTAAAGCATTGACTTCTTTTTTTTTTTTCCATTTATGTGTAAATGTTAGGTCTCCTGATTTTCTTCTTCCCATATTTTTTATATTTTATTTTAAGTTTATTTTTATTTAAAGGTTCACCAATTAATAATTTGTAAAGAGAACAATTAATATAATTAATCTTTCAAAAATTACAATATTATTCTTAATTTTTTATAATAATTTTTTTATACTGTTAAATGAAAAATAAAAATAATACTACTTTTAATCCAATATTCTAATTATTATTGCATGGTAAGGGTACTTTTAAAATGAAAAGTAAAATTAATATTTGGTTAAGGGTATATTTGGAATAGTTTAGCAGAAAGATCGACCACTTCGTTCATACGGCCCATAAAAGAAGTAATGGGCCTATAAAAGCCCAAGTTTTGACATTTAAAAAAATAAAAATAATTAATCACAAATTGATTTGATTATAGCAAACATTCATTTACTATAATTGATAATTGACCTAATTAATTCATAGTAATCATTAATTTAATGAATTACATAATTTTCCCAATATTGATTTAAATACTTTGTTTTTATTGGTAGTTGATGTAATAATGATAGCCAACTTTTTTTTAATCCTTTTTACAGTAATAGCTAACTGTGGTAATTAATGTTGACCGCTACCTTGATTTAACCTCACTCATTCGTGTATATTTACCCCCTCCATAATCACAATTACCTCTTTTAACCTCTTTTTTGTTTTTATTATTTATTCGTTTATTAAATTATAATTAACGTCGGTGTCAGAGTGAGCATAATTCATCTAACACAAAGTGTATATTCTCGATCGAAAACTCAGAAGTTCGATCCACCGCTAGCAAATATTATTATCTTTGGGCTTTCCCTTTCGGGCTTCCCCTCAAGGCTTTAAAACGCGTCTGTTAGGAGAAGGTTTCCACACCCTTATAAATGTTGGTTTGTTCTCCTCCCAACCAATGTGGGACATCACAATTCACTCCCTTTCAGGGCCCAACGTCTTCGTTGACACTCTTTCCTACCTCTCATCGACATGGGACCACCCTCAAATCCACCCCTTTTGCCGCCTAGCATCTTTATTAGCACACCGCCTCGTTTCTACCCCCTTCGAGGATCAAACACGGACGATGTGTCAACCTTTTCGCTGTTCCTCGAAGGGGGTAGACACGAGACGGTGTGCTAGTAAGGACGTTAGGCCCCAAAGGGGAGTGAATTTGGGGACGGTCCCACATTGATTGGAAGAAAGAAAGAGTGCCAGCGAGGATGCTGGGCCCCGAAGAGGGGTGGATTGTGATGTCCCACATTGGTCGGGGAGGAGAACAAACCATCATTTATAAGGGTGTAGAAACCTTCCCTAACAGATGCGTTTTAAAGCCTTGAGGGGAAGCCTAAAAATGACGCATATCTGCTAGCGGTGGATCTAGGTCGTTACAGTATATGACTGATATCACATTTGAATGAAAATGATACCATTACGTGCTAAAATGTTCAACGTTACAGATTTGTATAAAAATTAATAAAATAAAAAATTAGAAATTAATTTTTAAATCTCCAATTCCACTTGGTTACCTAATTGGAAGCAGAAAAAAGTTGGCAATATAATATTTAAAAACATATAAAATAAAATAAAATAAAATAATGAAATTCATTAAAAGTTGAATAAAATAATTAATTAAAGTCAAAGTTACATGAATTTGAGAGAGAGAAGAGCATGTGAGTGTGTAGATCCCAATGAACTGTCAATTTTGAAGACTATGATTTAATTATTGAACTTGTTTGAGTTTGTCAATCCTTTGCATAAAACTATTTGCAGACATACCCCCACATTTTTTATATTTTATTATTTTTTCTTCCATTATTGACTTTGTGTTTAATATATTCAACCAAGTTATTATATTATATAGTTTTAAAACATATCATATGGTTAATATAAAGTTTTAATCAACAACAAATTCATGCAAAAGTTTGGTTAATTATAATCATATCATTAATTATTAAATAATAAAGTTAGGAGTAAGTTTGAGATCCATAAAATCTTAAAAAAGCAACTCTCATCATGAAAGATGAGATAAGATGGAATCTCTTGACCTTACTGCACAATCTTGAATATCTTCAATTTATATTTGTAATGAGAGACTATCCCTAGTGTGAGATTTAATGATTATTCTTTAGGCCATACCGTTTATACACGCGGCATGAACCCATTGAGCATGCTTGTTAACGTACGTGACACCCTAGTAGAGAAGGGTACATGAATTGTAACAGCCCATGTTAACCGCTAGCAGATATTGTCCTCTTTGAGCTTCTCCTTAAGGTTGGTGGTGATATGTAATGGATCAAATTGGATAATATATGCTAACGGTGACCTTAGGTGGTGTGCTAGCCATTTCTTACATATCCATAGTGGACACATTTTAAAACTGTGAGACGTACGACAATATGTAATGAGAAAAAACATACAATATCTATTAGTGGTGGGGCTCAGACTATTACTAATGGTGTCAAAACTAGAGACACAAGGGGTGAATTGGGGGATCCCATATTGGTTAGAGAGGGGAACGATGCATTTCTTATAAGTGTGCGAAAATCTCTTTTTAGTAGACGTGCTTTAAAAACCATGAGGTTGACGATAATACGTAATGGGCTAAAGCGAAGAATATCTGCTAGCAGTGAGTTTGAGCTATTACATAAATAAATCGATACCACGTATGAATGAGAGCAATATTGTGGCTCTTATAAGTGTGTGAAAATCTCTCTTTAATAGACGCGCTTTAAAACCACGAGGCTAACGACGATACGCAACGGGCTAAAGCGAACAATATCTGTTAGCGGTGGGTTTGAACTATTATATAAATAAATCGATACTACGTTTGAATGAGAGTGATACTGTGGGTTTGGGTGACCTGGGCAGGTCACGTGGAAATGGAATGTACAATGGGTGATGATGGTGGTTGGAAAATAGTGAAGAAAAATGATGGAGATGGGTGAGTTTGAATTTGTTAAGGGAATCAGTCACGTGATGCCTTCACTTTTCCCATGTGCCTTTGCATTCCCTTTTCCAAATTCGAAAAATTAATAATTTAATGTAATTAAAATTAAGTTTGAATATCAGCACTTTACATATTATTAAATTAAAAAAAAAAACAAACTAATTTGTAGTTTTTCTTCAAAACAAAAATATATTTGGAAATTATTTTTCTAATTAATTTCTCTTAATTAAAACAATAAAAACCCAAAAAATATAATTCAAGAAAAAAAAAAAAGAGTAACAATAAATAAAAGAATATTAATGGAATATATAAATTATAGAAAAGTGGTGTCTTGGCTGAATGTCCTTTGCTTGTACTTCTCCCTTACCCACTATTCCTCATAACTCACATGCTACAATTAATTAATTAATTAATTATTATAATTATGTGGGGAGGGAATTTTAAATTAATAATATCTTCGTCATTTATATTTTTATTTTTTTTTTCTATCTCTAAAATAAAACGAAAAATTCTAATATCTATATAAAAAAAAGAAATATTAGTTAGCGATTAAATTATATTAAATTTAGCGTAATTATATGTAATAAAAGATTAAAAAAAATAGGTGACAAAATGATTTAAATTAGATAATGATAATGATGTCAAATAGGGTAAGAAATCCATAGGATCTTTTAACACACTGCTTTTTACATACCATGGTTTTACCCGCCATTAATTCGCTTAGCTGTCCAGGATTTCAATAATTAAAATAAGAGTGTGAAAATGGGAAAATAATTATAAAAAAATCCCTCTTTTCTGTTAATAAAAATTTTAAAATTTAAATTTAATCCGCACCCTTTTAATTTTTTTAATTAAAATTTATAAGGATGGAAGATGAGTTGACTTTGACTTGATTAAAATATATTATAAATGAATATTTAGGCATTTGAGAGGAGAGGAAACCTTTCTTATAAATGTGAAAACATTTATCTAATAGATGAATTTTAAAACTGTGAGGCTAAGAACGATAATGAAATGAAGTAGATAATATATACTAACAGTGGGTTTGAGCTCTTACGAGATTTATTTGTGTTTTGGATTGCGAACTAAAGCAGATAATATCTATTAGTTGTGGAGTTGACGTTATTGTTTGTAAAGATAAAATCCGAGTTTCTTAAATTTTGTTCCACTTTTCTGACAGACACCACATGGTGACCCCTTGAGGTCCACCAGCCACCATTATCTTCTTCTCCACACCAAACTCTCTGAAACCAAAGAAAAAAGAGGAGAAGAAGAGGAAATGGAGTGATCTAGATCTGACCCACATCGTCGTCGTCGTCGTCGTCTTCGTCCATAACACCCTGTTTTCATATTTAGTATTCTCTTCCTCATTCTATCTTATATACGTAATGGAGTGTACAAAATGGGTGTCCCCAGAGAGCATCTTCTTTCTTTAACTGCTTTCTGACCATTCCCTGCTTTTGGTTTTTTCCTCTTCTTCTTCTTCTTCTCCTTCTTCATTGCCCTGTTGGCTGTTGCGTGTGTGTTTCCCGCATTCCCAAGATGAACAACGCGTTAAACTCACTACTCTTTTCCTCTTCTGTGTGCCCAAACCCCAAAATAAGCCATATCTTATGACCTTTCTTCTTTGCTAACTCAAACTATTTTGTTCTAAGATGTCTGCAGACCTCACCAATTCCTTATCACATGAGAATCAAAGCCTTCATAACCAGTTTGGCTGTATGAATGCCATTTTTCAGATGTTTGACCGCCGTTATTTCCTTGGTGGCCGGAGCATCGCCGGTCGCCTCCACAAGAAACTCCTACCACCGCCAGGTACTTGCTTGCTAACTCTTCTTCCACCATAATTCATTTCTTTTTAGTAATGAACACTGTCTTCTTTGGCAGGTCATAATGAAGGCATCCCAATGGAGCCAAGCAATGCCTCTCAGAGAACTCTGGTGAGAATTCTGTAAGCAAATGGCAATTCAGTTCAGTTTTGAAAGACCATTTTTGTAAAGTGCTTGTTTTGTTGAATTGTAGGGGAAAAACCAGAAGATGTCAAGAAAAGAGAAGCAAAGAGTCTCCACTGAGTCATCCAGAGCTTCATTTTCGTCTACAACTTCTTGTTCTTCCAGTTTTTCATCTCTTGATGCTAACAACAGAGCAGCTCACCTTGAAACAACATTGCTCAGCCTTGTCGATTTCCCTGGAAACACGACTCGGGAGTTTCTGATGAACCCGCATGATTCTTCTGCTGCTGCTGCTAAGCAATTGAGCTGCAAATCTTTTGAGTTCCGGGATATTGTCAAAGAGAATATGAACAGAGAAGCAGTCAGAACTGTGGCGGGAGAAGAAGCCGTTAGTCGTAAATTAAAACATGTGGACTCTCCGAGGCCGGTGAGATCGACTTCAGGATCAAACGAATCATTTCGTGCTCTTGTGCGATTTCGAGAAGCGCATCGATCTGCCAATGAAGAGGATGATATTCCCACACATCCAGCAACCAAGTTTAATCGAAGGCTGTCTTATGATGAAAGGGAGTCCTATGATGCATTGAAATCAACAATAAAAATCAGGGAACTACCGAGGCTATCACTGGACAGTAAAGAAAGCTGGGCTAGGCGGTCTGCTTCTGGAACGAGATCGAATGATCTAGTTAAAGATTTCGAAGAACGGGTGAGTTCGAAACAATCATCTACAGTCGTAGCAAAGTTAATGGGATTGGATGATCTCCCAGATTCATCTTCAACCACCAACAGTCCATCAAGATTGATCAATTCTCACCCAAACTATGAAAAAAGTTCTTTGTCCAGATCGTCGAGGAAGAACGATGAGAACACACAACAAAATCGGTTTTCCGGGTCGCCAAGGATTTGTCATGGAGATTCCTATTCACCCAGCTTGAGAAACAATCCTTTGGATTTGAAACCCAATGCTTGTACTGAAAGTCATGAACTTGCTACAGATGTTCCAAACTCCTCTGTTTATGGAGAGATTGAGAAAAGATTGTCAACACTTGAATTCACCAAATCTGGAAAAGACCTCAGAGCTCTAAAACAGATACTTGAAGCTATGCAAAAATCTCGAGCAATATTGGAGAACAAGGAACAAGCATCAAACTGTGCATCACAAATAAGTAGTTCAGGAGCAGCAAGCCCAAGAAACTCGCTACTTGACAGCACGGCTTCTTCTGCGAGAGCCAAGGTTTTGAACTCTTTAAAGTCACAGAAATCCTCAATAATCATCATGAGACCAGCTAAACACTTGGAAAAACTCAGCAACTCCTCTCCCTCGGTGCCATTGAATCATGTTGCATTGTGCAGTGGGAAAATGCAATCTACCAATACAAGAATTTCGAAACCAACGAAATCGACAAAGGATCAACACGGCCTTCGCACAGAAGTCTCAACAGCCTCAGGAAACAGTCCAAGAGTAACAAGCTCAAGACTGCATAAAAAGTTTGGGGTAGAGAAAGAATCATGCCCCACCACTCCATCATCAGATCCAAGCAGGACCGAAAGGATTAACACCAGAAACGTTGGATCATGTTCCACAGAAATAAAACTCAGGCAAAAATCTCCCACTTCGAACCAGAAAAGCGCCAGGAAATCGAGCAAAAGTAGTACATGTCCTAGTGATACGAGTCGACGAGGAAGTGTTTACCCTCTGAAGGCTGAGACCAATAGAGTGGAATCAAACAGCGTCACAAAAGTCAAAGCAACATTAACAAGCTCTGAGCAACAAAGTCCCGTCTCTGTTCTTGATTCTACATTTTACCAAGATGATTCACCATCTCCTATCAAGAAAATATCATATGCTTTTGAAGGTATGGATCTCGTTCTTCATTATGCTGTAATGACCAATAATAATTATGTTGCGTTCTGTTACATGACAAGAACACTTGAATTTTGATGGAATAGATGAAGAGACCATAAATTCTGAAGCAGAGTCGAGTCAGGAGGTACCAGTTCAATCACAGAAAAGCACAGAGGCTCTCAGCACCGAGATTAAGAACTTGAAGTCAGAGATCGACAACTTGAGGAAGCACGTTCGACAAGCGAACTTCAGTAACGTGCAGGAGGAGCTCTTGAATGATTGCCAGAATCACCACTGCCAAGAAATGAGTTCACAGCACAGATATATTTGGCAAATATTATCAGAATCAGGTCTCCTCGAAGAGCTTAAAAATGGCCTGTCTGCCATTCAGCTTCACTCACCAGGACACTTGATCAATCCCAACTTATTTCTTGCACTTGAGCAGTCCGAGGCAGTCAAATGGCTTTTTAATGGGAATTCCTGCATTAAACAGAATTCCATATCAGAAGCTCGCAATAAAGTTCAGAGGAAACTTGAGTTTGATACTGTCAACGAAATTCTTGTAGACAAACTAGTGGTTGAACGTTCTTTCAAGCATTGGCAATCAAAAAGTAATATTGCAGGAACAGAGGCAAGAGGCCAACAGATTTTGAAAGAACTATGCACACAGATTGAGCAGCTACAAGATAGCAACCAAAATGGCAGTTTCCATGACTGCGATGATGCTTTAAAAAACATGATTTGGAAGGATTTGATGCATCCATCACGCTACTGGAGAGATTACCAAGATGTTATTCCAGGCATAGTGTTGGATGTTGAGCGGCAGATCTTCAAAGATTTAATAACTGAGATTGTGATGAATGAAGCAAGCTTCTACGACGATCATTGCAGGGGATTTTCCGCAAACTAGGAGTTCCCATAATCTTAGATGAATAAATGGGCAATCTATCCCTCACTTCCCGCTTCAAAATTTGCATCTTCAGTTACTTCTACAGGTTTAGGCTTATTTGACATTACCCTTCCAGAGTTTTTTTTTCTCTCTTGTACAACCCCAGCAACTCCTGCAGTGTGAATTTAGATCGTTGCTGGCATAAGAACTGTATTAGAAACAAATATTAATTGTATATGAAGGCAAAGGTACAAGTAGCATCCTTGTTTTCGAGTTCTGTTCAGCACACTGTACAGATCACTAGGCCATCTAGGAACATCCAGGTCTTGGAAGTTAGAATAGAAAATGCAAAATGCAAAGGATAAGTGCTAAGTTCCAAACACTGCAGCCTAGCAGGAAATAATTGATACACACAAATAATCAAAATGATAGCAGAAACAAGAAACCAGAAAGCCATGTTGGCATGGCGTTTCAGTACATCATTAAACAGCAATTGATGTGAAACCAGCAAACCACTACTGTCATGGAATAGAAACTTGGCTACAGTTATGTCTACATTAGCATGGTGGTCACAGGTCACCAACACGTTCTAGAGACCAAGATAAAGTAAAATGAAGATATAAAAGGGAGAATCTTTCTATAATTTTTAGTAGGACCTTGGGTGGAAGAATTGAGATTTAATCAATAAAAGAAATTTGAAATTTTAAGCTCCACAGAGAAGTTTCTATAATCGTGCAATACATAACCTAAACCAAAACTTTCAGAAGTATGTCTGATTACTCCCATGAGCAAAGCAAAAGCCAAAGTGAGAAAGAAAACAGCCATTGACAGAGCTAGGACTTAAAGGTCAAGCTTCTAGTTCAAATTTCCAGGGCATACAAATTGTAAACGAGATAGTGATGGCATATATGCTAGGAAGAACAATATGAACAACAGATCCCTCTAACCAAAAAAGTTCCTAGAACATCGCAATAACTATTAGAAGTGTTTTTCCCTGATGATTCTTTCACAATGCATATGATAAACCAACCTCCTTTTCTTTTGATCTCCCTCAACTCGAAACATCGTTGATTACGATGATATTAACATGAGGCTAGAGTTGTTCGCCCACCCTTGTCTTCGTACTTCCTTACTAACCATTTCCAAATGCCAAATTTATTAGAGAAAAAAGCGAAGTAGTTCATATAAAACATAAGCATACCTCAAAAATTTAGGTAAACTGGAATCTCTCCTTCCACAAAATTGAATCTTTCATTCTATAAGCTAATACCAGACAATACAATGTTAGTGATTTTCACAACCAGGAGAAACTGCATCCAGTCTCCTAAATCCGTGTACAAATTTCAATCGAGCAACCTAGTTACAACTGAGATAGCCCCTTGGAGTTCTCCATCAAGTCCTAAAGAATCTTCTCGACCTTCCTTTTCTTGTCATACATCTCATCTTCTGCTACAAACCAGGACGAAGATGTCTTCACACCATTGTTTGGAACCTTCAATTCTATCCTGCTACCGACAGGCTTCTTTCCAGTTCCAATCTTAAACTGCATAGTGGATCGTCTGTTCAGAGAGAACTTTTCATCAGAATCGTACAAATTGTTCTTTATTGATTCAATAGCAGGAGCAAAAGTCTCCAGCACTGAGACATGTGTATCCACAAGACAGTTCTCCATGATAGGAACAGGATATTCTGTACTTGAATTGTTCAATATACTATCTGGAAGAACGAAAGAAGAAATTTCCTTTTCCCCAAATGGCAGTGGGGGAGCAAAAAATGGGTTACTTTCTTGTGTTTGTTTGATCATAGCTGCATTTCTAGGGCCTTCTCTTTGGGATCCTTCCAATCCATGGCAAAACAACCACCTCTGCAGATTCCAGATGGATTGTTCTGCACTTCTACATGGTTTTTCTAGCTCAGTTTTAATCGTTTGAGGCTCCACTACTTCCTCCTTCACAGTGGAGGGCTCAATGTCTGCTTCAGGATCAGGGATTGCAGGCAACCAAGAAGGTATATGTTCTCCAGGAGGTTCTTCCCCAATTTGCCAAAAAGTAGGCCTCAACTTTCGCTCCTTGACAAATGGAAATTTGGGAACAGAGTAGGCAAATGGGATTTCTTCAGCTCGAGCTACATACCGAGAAATCTCTTTAGCAGTGCCGGAACTCGCGAGACAATATTCAATATCCGAAGCACCTGCAAAGCCTTGGACAGACCCCAAATCTTCCTGTGCTTTCATTACATCCAATACATTACACTCTGTTCTGCCGGCGAAGTTAGCACAGAAGTTTGCGGCCCTTCCCATGTTATGAACATACCGAACTGCAACGTCCGCCAGTGTTTCGAGGGCAGACTGTTGAAAAGTTTGAAACCCCTCACTCTCACATATTTGGGATACAGCAATCCTAGCAAGCGCCCGTGGGAAGTCTTCACCTCCATCGCTCATATTCAAATATTCATATCAACTTATCTGCCGCAAAGATGGCAACCAAAAGCACTCGTGAATGAATTCCCCGTTCGCACTTCGCTCATCGGCGGAAAGATCAAGAAAATGAGACGAAGAAATCGCACAAGTACTTCGCTGGCGCTCATAAATCAGACTTAAATGACAATCTATAGTAGAAAATCTTGCGCAGATGGATAGACAGTACAAACTTCAGTAGAACAAAGCATCACACAACTATCAACAGAAACAATCCGAAGCTAAACAACTTCGCAACTGAGACAATGCCCTAATGCATCAGACGTTGAATTAAGAACAAAATTTGGGCTCAGAAAAACCAAAATGTGAAACAAACTATTAGAATGCTTAAACTATGTACCATTAATTGCAATGCTTGCCGTACGCATTGGAGATCGATCGAAGAAGGAGTTGCGAAGGATTTAATCTGGAAAGATAATACGATCAAGTACCCAATTGAAAACGAAGGAAGCCCAAGATCGCAATTGGGTACTTGATCGTTCATAGCCCAACCCAACCCATGCGGGTTGGGTCAAGTTAATTGAATTTTTCGGGTCATCGAGGTCATTGAACACCCTACGGATTATCACAATCACAATTTCAAATTATAAATATTAAAATGTGGGATTAATTGGTGGATTGTGAGGGTAATTATGTGAAGAATATGTGAGAGATGATATCGTGATTCACGTTGATAGCATATAATTTTTGTTCTATCATATACCAATCGACTTCCATTTCCACGTGAAACATGCAATCCTGATCCTGAAACTTTTTCAAATAATTCTCACCATATAAACCGCTCTAAAACCTCATCAATTCTCATCAGTTCCAGCTTCAAATCACGGCTCATATGGAGAATCTGAAGGCAAACCTGGTCAGAGTTCTGGAAGTCACCAAGGTGTCTCCACTTCCGGCCTCACCTTCCTCCGCCGCCGACTTCTCTCTTCCTTTTACCTACCTTGATGCTCTGTTTTTAAAAATCCCTCCCACAGAGCGACTCTTCTTCTACTCTTTACCCGATCCCCCATTGTTGGACTCCAATTCCATCGTCACTCATCTCAAGCACTCCCTCTCTCTCACTCTCCAACATTTCCTCCCTCTCGCTGGAAATCTCGTTTGGCTACCGGAATCTCCTAAACCCACCGTTCTTTACTCCCCTGGCGATGCTGTTTCCCTCACTGTCGCCGAGACTGATGCTGACTTCACCCACTTCTCTTGTACTGGAATCCGTAGAGTGGAAGAGTGCCGCCCCTTTGTCCCGGAATTGCCGGCGGTGGATGATTCGGTTCCGGTAATGGCTCTGCAGATCACTCTGTTCCAAAACAGGGGATTGTCCATCGGCATCTCCAATCACCACGCCTTCGTTGATGGCAAAAGCTCGATCATGTTCTTGAAATCGTGGGCTCACATTTTCAAGCACACCCAAAACAATCCCGAATCCCCCATTACTCTACCGCCAGAACTAACCCCATTTTTCGATCGGTCCATTATCAAAGACCCAAAAGGAATCGACCTGCTCTACATCAACTACTGGCTAAAAAAGACCAACCCCACCGACCCATCAATCAAGAGCCTTAAATATTTCCCAAATTTGGGAGTTTCACCAGAAATGGTGAGAGGGACATTCGAATTAACCCGCACAGACATTGAAAATCTCAGAAAATCAGCAACAAAGGAAGACGAATCACCGACCCGATTCTCATCGTTCGTTCTCGCATTCGCGTACATATCGATTTGTGCGGTAAAATCAGCGAGAATAGAACAGAAGAACAAGAGAGTGTACCTGGGCTTCTACGCCGATTGGCGGGCGCGGCTGGATCCGGTAGTGCCGACCAACTATTTCGGGAACTGCGGCGGAAGCCATGGAGTTTTTGCGGAAGCGGGGGCATTGGAAGATGATGAAAAGGGATTGGGGGTCGCATCGAAGAGGATTCATGAGACGATACAGAGGTTGGATGAGAATGTGACAAAGGGGGCGGAGGAAACTTTGTCGAAATGGGAGAAGGTGGAAGAGGAGATTAAGTTCGTCGGAGTGGTTGGGTCGCCGAGATTGGGGGTTTATGGGTTGGATTTCGGGTGGGGAAAACCAGAGAATGTGAAGATGGTTTCGATTGAGAGGACTGGTTCGATTTCGTTGGCGGATAGACGAACCGGAGATGGGATTGAATTCAGTTTGGTGCTTTCTCAGCCTGAAATGCTCCGTTTTGCCTCCATTTTTTCCGATGGTCTTAGAACTCTTTAGCTTTCTTTGTACTCTCTTCCGAAGAAAAATAAAAACATTTCTCGTTCCATCTCATCGTGTTAGTTTGAATCTAAATGAAAATTTTGAATCAAGAATCAAGAGATTGTATGATTTAATGAGAAAAAAATAATCAACTGTTAATCCTTCTGATGTAACTCATTAAGGATTACAGTAATCAACTGTAGCTCATGTTGTTTGTGTTTCTTCCTTTCAATTTGAAAGAACTAATTAGCTAGGAGCGTAAAACAAGTAGTACATTCATCAAGCAGAGATCCCGTCACCGGCATCGACACCACGAGAAGCAGGAAAACCAGCCCGAACCCGAGTTTGTGGCCGGAGGCGGTGCCGTGAATTCATGAGATGAAGATGGAGATTCATGCTCTGGCGATTCCTGCTTCATTGACTGCTGCCTATTTGTTTGCAGCTTCGTCACTAGCTGTTGTTGTGGTGTTGCACCTGAGTCTGTTGAGACGGAGCTGGTTGTTTTTGGCGTTGCACCTTCACTTGCCAATCTGATAAAAAAAACAAGGCAGAATTCATAGCCACAACAATTCAGATTCCAAGTTCAAAGTGAAAACATTTCTAAAACAGCCATTATATCTATGACTATGATTCAGGATTGCTTACAGTGGGAACTGAAACGAATGAGAGCTATTCATGCTGTCGTTTGACACACTCTGGCGACCTCGAAGCTCATCTGTAGGTGTCGTGGTGGGTTCTTTTTGATGAACTGATATGGCTGGAATTTGAGGTCCAGTTGATGTCACTGGTTCAGCCGAGACATTCACTGTGATTCCTGTTTTACTCTCAACTCTTGGTGGTTCAACAAGAGGGGGCAGGCTGGGTAGATTCAGGGATGAATTGGGGTTCAACATCAATTCTCCAGACTTGGTAAAAAAATTGAAGTTCTCCCTTGAAAAGCTGCTGTTTCCCACATGAATACTGAACAATGATTCATTCGAAGCAGTGCTCCATTCCATAGGATTTGAAGGTTTACCAGAGAAGATCGATATAGGTATTCGGTTTGGATCATGGTTTTCAAGCACCCCCGATAATCGAATCTGAGAAGAACTCTGGATTCTACATGAACCCAGAGACAAATTCTCCGCTGTTTGCACAGCTCCCATAAACTCGAAAACATCTGGTTTTGGTTGAAGAGCTGAGTCTCGTGACTCCGAGGTAGATGAAGAATTGGAGTTGTGGCGATCAGGGATAACATCGGTTTCTTTATGGGCCATCTCTAATTGCTCCTTGGATTGCTTATTACTCTGTGCACAATCCTACCAAGTATTTCGTATCCGAATGCTTCATAAACAGAGAAATGAACGGAAGATTCAGCAGAAACAAAGCTAAATTAATCACAACATCAACAATCTCCAGCTGACTTATCTTTAACCAAAAACTACAAATTTCCAGACACGATCTTAACAACAACATTCTAATACTACAATCGTTTAGGGAGAAAATGATTCTAAAACTAGCATTCATACTCCTAACACAAAAGATCAAATACTGAACAAATACAAAAAAACGAAACAGAAAAAGAAATCCTCGTTATTACCGAGCAAGCGATATAAGTATCACGCGAACTTCTTAAAGTACGATTCCGAACACAAATAACACGCAGAAAGATAATGATCGCGATGAACAATGAGACTCACGTAGAATCGCCGAGAACGTTTAGGATACGATCCTCAGCTACAGAGAAGAATCCATTTGCTTAAATCTGAAACGCTTCTTTTCCTGAATCAGCAATAAGAAGAAAAGACGAAATCCACAAATGGAAAGGAGTTGGGAGGAGGATAAGAAGAAGTTAGAAGAAAAAACAAAGATGAACAACGGCGAGAAGTTGGAGAATAGGGAAAGAGATGGAAAAAAACCAGTAGGGTTTTGGGAATGGATTTGGTGTGGAGAGAACGACGAGAGGGAAAAAGGGAAGGCCGGGAGAAAATTTCGGAGTGATGAAGTTGCTTTAGGTTTTTTGGTGCAACGGAGCAACCAATTCCGGTAAGAGTGGCTGCCCGGCGCCCGTTCGAACATATCCAGTTTGCTTCAAAGCTGGAATGAAACGGCAGTGAGACATCGAGCTGGGCTGCGCCATTCCTGTTGGTTCGTTTCTCCATTTTTTTCGCGGGAATTTGGCCTGTTTAATTTATTTTATAAATATAATCGATCACATTTATTTATTTATTTATTTATTCTATTTTATAAATCCTTTTCTTATGAATAAAATATTTATATTTAAACAAAAATCGGATTTATATTTTTTTAATATTTTAACAAAATAAACATGGATTGAGTCAACCTGACCCTATCAACTTTCTTCCGACCATAGGTTATAAACTAGAGGCTAATTTGAGCTACACACAGACTATAGTGGTCAAAATAGGTATAGAAACGTTATCGAGACTAATCTCGTAGGTATTATATGGAAAGGTAGTGGTGATAAAACGTGTAAATTTGGCAACTACAATGGAATGTAGTTGAAAGTTGGGTCCGATTGAATTTGGTCTATATTCGACATTGAAAAAGAAACACGAGATTACTATCAAATAACGATAAAACATGTAGGGCCTACGAATTTGGTTTGAAATTCAAAATTTTAAAACCCACCGCCTATTATTTCCTTATAAATCATACATTTCATTTCAAACCATACAAATCTAATAAATTATTTATTTACAGTAACAATTCAAACATAAAAATAATCCATATTTTGTTGGGTAGATCAATAGTAAAAACGGACGGCGGTAAAAATATCCAGCCTCATAAATGCAAGCTCCCAACTGTTCTTTAAACTGCATTTACTCCCTCGCTTTTGGAGCCATTTTTTTTACCACAACTCATTATTGTATCAATATTAAAAACAAAATTACAAAGTCACACAATATAAAATTGAAAGTTTACGATCAAATTCAATTCTAAATATATAATATAAATCGGTTAAATTTTAAAAATTTAAACAATATTTTAATTATTAAATATACGTAAATTTAAAATTATATAGACTAAATTTATAATTTAATGTATTTAACAGTGAAAAAACAAGAAATCCAGATACTTTGAAGAAATTAACAAATTAAAAACAGCAGGGTTAAATTTGTAAATTCAGTGAGAGGAGAAGAAATGGAAGGGCAAAAAGGACATTAACGGTGAATACGCGCCGTGAAAGACGCGTGGAGATGCATGGCGGTAAAAAATTGACTCGTCTTCCAGGTTTCGATCCCACGCCCAAAAGTGGCTCCATTCTCCAACTACCATTCTCTCTACTTATTATTATTATTTAAGTAAAAAATTGTATATTTAATATGAATTTCTTTAAAATATCTATTTTTAAAATCTCATCTTTTAAATTTTAAATATTTGAGTTTAAATGTAATAAAATTTTAAATTACATTTAAAAAAATATATTAAAATTATGCTATTTTGTAAATACCCATATTAACGCTTTAACTAAATTTCAGAAAGAAAATAATAATAATAATAATTTATTTTAATAGTCTAACCTTCCTTTTACTAAATTTTTTTTTCTAACCAAAAGTATTTATTTAATAGGTATATTTATATTGACACTGAATGAAAATAATTAAAATTACAACAACATAGGAAGAGATTAATAATAAAGTGAATTATATTATCACGCATTAATTAACCATATAGATTAAGACGTAAATATTTTATATATATTCATATTTGTTTGTTTGAAAAATGTCTTTTAACTAAAAATAAATATAATGACGTTTGAAATTATCAATTAAATTTCTACGCATATATAGTACAGGATGGATGTAGCCAACTCGATTAGTGAATTGATTTGACGAAATAATAGAAACTAAATTTCAATTATTATAATGTGACGGGTGATTAAATTTTTACATTATGTCTATGTGGACTAAATTGGGAATAAAAATTAAATTAAATTTAGAAAAAGAAAAGACTTTGACTGGGATGTAAAATAAAAAAAATGAACGGTTCAGATGTAATGGGGAAATTTGAGGAGAGCCTGACCTGGTTTTGGGAGTCCGAGGCTAAAAACGAACCAGAGCTTCGGGTGTCGAACCTAAAGCGGCATTTTTGCAACCGAGTTTGTTGAAAACATAATGTTAATTAGCATTATTTTAATGCCTAATTTACTGTTTTCATCGCTTTATCTTCGGCTTTGATGTCTGTAGAGACCAGTTTCTCACTCTTTCTGCAGCACTTGAGAAATGTTTGGAGAGAGAGAGAGAGAGAGAGTTTTCAGTGAGAGAAAGCTTGGAGCTACAGAGAGAGATAGGGAGAGATTAGAGAGAGAGAGAGAGAGAGAGAGAGAGGTAGGGACATTGGAAATTGTCGTGGGTTTTGATTGTTGATGNTTGGTTCGTTTCTCCATTTTTTTCGCGGGAATTTGGCCTGTTTAATTTATTTTATAAATATAATCGATCACATTTATTTATTTATTTATTTATTCTATTTTATAAATCCTTTTCTTATGAATAAAATATTTATATTTAAACAAAAATCGGATTTATATTTTTTTAATATTTTAACAAAATAAACATGGATTGAGTCAACCTGACCCTATCAACTTTCTTCCGACCATAGGTTATAAACTAGAGGCTAATTTGAGCTACACACAGACTATAGTGGTCAAAATAGGTATAGAAACGTTATCGAGACTAATCTCGTAGGTATTATATGGAAAGGTAGTGGTGATAAAACGTGTAAATTTGGCAACTACAATGGAATGTAGTTGAAAGTTGGGTCCGATTGAATTTGGTCTATATTCGACATTGAAAAAGAAACACGAGATTACTATCAAATAACGATAAAACATGTAGGGCCTACGAATTTGGTTTGAAATTCAAAATTTTAAAACCCACCGCCTATTATTTCCTTATAAATCATACATTTCATTTCAAACCATACAAATCTAATAAATTATTTATTTACAGTAACAATTCAAACATAAAAATAATCCATATTTTGTTGGGTAGATCAATAGTAAAAACGGACGGCGGTAAAAATATCCAGCCTCATAAATGCAAGCTCCCAACTGTTCTTTAAACTGCATTTACTCCCTCGCTTTTGGAGCCATTTTTTTTACCACAACTCATTATTGTATCAATATTAAAAACAAAATTACAAAGTCACACAATATAAAATTGAAAGTTTACGATCAAATTCAATTCTAAATATATAATATAAATCGGTTAAATTTTAAAAATTTAAACAATATTTTAATTATTAAATATACGTAAATTTAAAATTATATAGACTAAATTTATAATTTAATGTATTTAACAGTGAAAAAACAAGAAATCCAGATACTTTGAAGAAATTAACAAATTAAAAACAGCAGGGTTAAATTTGTAAATTCAGTGAGAGGAGAAGAAATGGAAGGGCAAAAAGGACATTAACGGTGAATACGCGCCGTGAAAGACGCGTGGAGATGCATGGCGGTAAAAAATTGACTCGTCTTCCAGGTTTCGATCCCACGCCCAAAAGTGGCTCCATTCTCCAACTACCATTCTCTCTACTTATTATTATTATTTAAGTAAAAAATTGTATATTTAATATGAATTTCTTTAAAATATCTATTTTTAAAATCTCATCTTTTAAATTTTAAATATTTGAGTTTAAATGTAATAAAATTTTAAATTACATTTAAAAAAATATATTAAAATTATGCTATTTTGTAAATACCCATATTAACGCTTTAACTAAATTTCAGAAAGAAAATAATAATAATAATAATTTATTTTAATAGTCTAACCTTCCTTTTACTAAATTTTTTTTTCTAACCAAAAGTATTTATTTAATAGGTATATTTATATTGACACTGAATGAAAATAATTAAAATTACAACAACATAGGAAGAGATTAATAATAAAGTGAATTATATTATCACGCATTAATTAACCATATAGATTAAGACGTAAATATTTTATATATATTCATATTTGTTTGTTTGAAAAATGTCTTTTAACTAAAAATAAATATAATGACGTTTGAAATTATCAATTAAATTTCTACGCATATATAGTACAGGATGGATGTAGCCAACTCGATTAGTGAATTGATTTGACGAAATAATAGAAACTAAATTTCAATTATTATAATGTGACGGGTGATTAAATTTTTACATTATGTCTATGTGGACTAAATTGGGAATAAAAATTAAATTAAATTTAGAAAAAGAAAAGACTTTGACTGGGATGTAAAATAAAAAAAATGAACGGTTCAGATGTAATGGGGAAATTTGAGGAGAGCCTGACCTGGTTTTGGGAGTCCGAGGCTAAAAACGAACCAGAGCTTCGGGTGTCGAACCTAAAGCGGCATTTTTGCAACCGAGTTTGTTGAAAACATAATGTTAATTAGCATTATTTTAATGCCTAATTTACTGTTTTCATCGCTTTATCTTCGGCTTTGATGTCTGTAGAGACCAGTTTCTCACTCTTTCTGCAGCACTTGAGAAATGTTTGGAGAGAGAGAGAGAGAGAGAGTTTTCAGTGAGAGAAAGCTTGGAGCTACAGAGAGAGATAGGGAGAGATTAGAGAGAGAGAGAGAGAGAGAGAGAGAGGTAGGGACATTGGAAATTGTCGTGGGTTTTGATTGTTGATGAAGAACTGCAATCTCAGCTCAAAGGAGAGATAGAGAGGCAAGAAAGTTCCGGGCCTTCAATTGTGGCCATTTGGATACTCTTCCAAGAACAGAATTCTCCGGCACCTAAGTTTTTGCGTAGTTATAATTCTGTTGCTCAGATCACACCTCCCAGCTCGCCACTGTGTTCCTTAGCTCGCTTTGCCTTGTGGGTTTTCGTTTATTTTCTTCTCCTAAATTAATCTAATTGTGAAGACTATATGGTTCCTCTTTGAAATTAGCTAACGAATTGTTATACTTTGTTGGCGGCTTTTGATTTTGTTCACTTATTGGGGGTTTATGATGTTCGTCACTGGAGATGCGCGCCAATTTTAGGGTTCTTGAGCTAAATTTTCGGGTCTTGGTTTTGAAGCACTAGGATTTGGCTGCATAATTTATTCTCCACGGGATTTCTCTGCAATTCATGATTTGTTTTTTCTGCAAGTGGTGTTAGCTTCGATTATTTTTTTTTTTGTTATACCTGTGGAGTTTCGTTAATCATGTGTCACTGCGTGGTTGCTTGTCCCTTCTTATTTGGGATTTTCTGCGACTTCTAGATCACTAAGCGTGTTTATCTTCAAGTTTTCTTTTACCGAAGAAGAACGTGCATTCAAATGCGTTTAGGACGCTGCTCAAATGGATACTGACCTTCTTTCAAATTCGGGTCAAGTTTCTTACTAGTGTGTTTACTTGATTTAATCTTATAGTGATTTTTCCTCTACTTGTTGGGCATTAGGACTTCGATGCATTTGGTGGCTGTAGCTTTAAGCATTCCTGGTCATGAAGTAGAAGACAGTTACAGGACTCCAGATAATAAAAATTAGATAAGCGCTGCCTTCAATTGCATGTCTTGAATGGCGATCTGTTTATGTTCATTTGAGATCATCATGTTAGAAAACTGCACGTGATCATCCAAGTTTCAATGCGAAAAAACTGTAACATTACTCTACAAGGTACCCCAATGGTCTCTACCTTTCTCTTGATAGTTCTAATAGTATAAATCTTTCTTGTCATTCTTGTCTTTACTCCTTCCTCACTCGATATATCGATGCTGGGTTCGTTTAGTGTATTTGAAACAACCATGGCTGCTTTGACCGTATAAGGTTTTGATTTGCAGATTCTGTGGGAGGATACCCGAGAGAAAATTTGACTGTGTCATTAGGCAGAAACTTTGCACCACTGGCTTCAAGACCTGGTTTCTGCAGTGACACCTTGGAAGGCCAACCATTGAATACGAATGGCTATATGTTTGGAGGGCAAAATTTCCAAACAGAGCACTCTCAGCAAGCATTCCTGGGTGAAACGACTAGCTATGATCCACATGTCTTGATGCTGAGAGGCTTGTCCGTCCTAAAATCACATCAAGAATATGCACCAGTAGACAGTCCAACCCTGACAACTAATTCTGAGAGGTCTGAAATAACTGAATCGTCAACTGACTTCAACTTTCTCGGAGGATCGCAGCAGCTTGTGAGGGGTCAGCAACAATTAGACACTTCTCAACTTCAATCGATGCAGCAGTCTACATATAATGACGTGCAGTTACAGCAGCAGCAAATGATGTTCAAGCAGATGCAAGATATTCATAGGCAGCAGCAGCAACTTCAGCAATTTGGTGATGCAAGGCAGCAGGGTTCTCAAAATCAGATCTCTGCTTTCCCTAGACAGTCTACAGGGGGTCAATATCCATCCTTTATTAATGGAACATCTCTCTCTGATTCATCAGAAATGTTCATGAACAGGACATATCTAGGTGCATCTTCTGTAGCGCAAGGAGTATACAACCAACTAATGTTTTCGCCCGAGAAAGGCCAATCTTTTCACTCAACAGTGTTGGTTCCACAGCAGCTTGATGAATCTAATAATAGATCTCCTAACTACAGTGGAGGAGGTAGCATGGGTCAATATTCTCAGCTCCAGGGAATGGATCGTGATTCTTGCAGTTTGTTGACAAAGGCTAGTGGTCATTGCATGAAGCCTACTTTGCAGCCTGTAGCTTTCAGTAGCTCCTCTATGGGTAATATAAATACTGTTTCTGCAGGCCAAACGGGCAGATTCAAACAAGGCTTTGAAGGGAAAAATTTATTTGACCAAATTCCAAATCAAGGTTTGGATGCCAGAATGAGATCAGATATCATCCAGCAGAAGAATTATTCACAAACAAATGGATCGTTTCCTGAATTTCAAGGAGAGCAAGATGGAACTGGTTGGCTTGGTACCACACAGCAAAAAGTCACCCAACTGGATGCATCTCAGTATTTTGTTCCCCTGGATCCGATTGAACAAAAAATTTTATATAATATGGATCAAAATATGTGGGACACTTCTTTGGGAAAATGTACAAATGTCAGCAATGGAAGTTTTGAAAATAACCCAGTACATTCAGATTATTCAAATGCACTTCCTTCTATTCATAGTGGGAGTTGGAGTGCTCTCATGCAGTCAGCTGTAGCCGAGGCTTCTAGTAGCGATACTGGGATACAGGAGGAATGGAGTGGATTGACTTTTCAGAATACAGAACTGTCAACTGAAAATCAGCATTCAAACATAGTGGATAGTAAAAAGGAGCAATCAGCATGGTACGAAAACAGCATGCAAAGTGCATCAAGTTCAAGGCCATATGCAAACTTCAACGATTCTAGTATGAGTTCTAGCTTTCCTGGGTTTCAGCAATCAGGCATCCAACCATCTTTTGAGCAAACAGAACATCTTTGTCCAGAAGACTCCCATAAACTAAATCAAAATCCTTCTGGAAAAGCTGGTGAATGGTTAGACACTACGAGTGCTCAAAAGCGACTTGGTGACCAATCTCAACATGTTCAACCACACGAGCACTTAAACAAGAGCTTGGCAAGTCAGTTGTATGAGCAACCTGAATATGACAGACCACATCAGCAGATAACAGCTTCTCATGATAATGTTAATCGACCACATGGGAAACCACAAGGTAGGATTAATCATTTGGTAGTGTTTGATTGAGATATAGTTGCATCGATTAAAACTATTGTCCATGCCATTATCTTGCAAAACTAGTCAATGAAGTCCCACACAATCGAAGGGATCATAATGATCTTAGGCACCTTGAAAATATGAAGCTTGTTAACATCTCCATGAACAGCTAGGAAAATGACGTCATGAGAAAAAAGAATAGTCAGATAAGCGATGATTCTAATGTTCTACAAATTCTTTTGATAAAGCAGGTGACTCATTTATTGACAAGCTTCTGCTGAAAAGTAACTCCCGTGATCACTACATGTTGAAACAATTAAGCTCTCAAGGGCAGGGTCATTTTCAGCAGTCATTTCTTGATGTTTCTTCCGACGCTGTGAAATTGGAGAAGGTGGTTTGTTATCCCAATCTATATTTCAATTATTGTATTGTGACCTTCCTAATGTTGCGTGCAATTATTTATCTTTACAGGGACAGTTAACTGGTTTCCAGAGAAATTTAAATTCTTCAGATGGTACTCCTAGGGGCCATCTGGATGCATCTACCAATTTCGGCAAACCAACGGGCTCAAATGGCCAAACTCCATACAAACAAACAAGGTAGTTATGTTAAGAAAAGACAATGTCAACTCCACCTGGGAGGTTGAATCATTGAGCCAAAGCTTTTTATTTAACCTATATGTTGTTGGTCTCTTCATTATTGCTTGAACAAGTGTTATCATACTTTCATTTTATTTTAAATATGTACTCATAACTTTATATCCATGAACTTTTGCAGTGAAAATGTGAATGGGCATCTTCAAAATGTCGACCATTCTAAGGAAAATAGTGCCATCCCCCATTATGGCTCTATTGGGTCTAGTCCTTTGTCTATGATGTCTCAGGCAGTGTTTCCAGATCCATCTGTTTCTCAAAATCACAATCAGTCTACATCTCAAGGATTTCCTATGAGATTGCTTCATCCATCTCAACAGCTATCATATTCAAATAAGATATCTTCATCTCGAGGCCTACCTCAATTATCAAGCAATCCGGATACAAGTCCGGTTATTTCTGACTTAGCTCCCCCATCTCCTATTCAGTCTATGCCTCCAGATGAGTCATCACAAAATGTGCATTGGGATGAAAATTCGCATTGTTTGGGAGAGGCAGAAGCTGCTACTTCATTATTCCTGCCGCCCCATTTTGTAACAGATGAAAATCAAGGGCAATTCGTTTCTGGTGCACTTGCAGCACGTTTGTCTCCACAGGGTTCATTGCCAAGTACTGCTTCTAGATATCCACAATATGGCCTATCTTCCTCTCATGATACATCTCGACACATCGACAGGAATATGAGTGGAAAACAGTATCCGGTTTTTGAGGCCCTGCCTCTCTCTCAGCCTTTATCTATGTCAAGAATAGACCAACAGGGTGGGTTGTTGACAAGGCAGCAAAATGTTTGGTTAAATAACACAAGCCAGCAACATAATGCAACTTCATTGGCTCCACTGGGATTCAACAATCAATCTTCTAAAAAATGTGGACTCCAATTACTGGAATCTGACATGATTCCTACAAATTCACTGAATTATGACCATAAGGATGAGGTACCAGAGCAGAGGACTAAGTCGGATGTATATAATACTTTACTGGCTGATGGAGTGGCAAGGAAGATTACTAGTACAAATGCGTTTCCCTCTAGCTTATTACTGGCCCATGCACATCAGCAAGATCTAAATAGAGTACAAATGGAGGAAAAAAATTTAACCACCTCTGAAAGAGATTTTCCATTTGATAACTTTTCTAAATTGCCTCATGTTGTTGGTCAACAAAACTCGCTTCAAAAAGTTCAACCAATGAAGAATGTGGAGACTGAGCCAAAGGGAGTTCAAGATGCGCAACAGGTAAATATTATGTCAAAAGAGAATTTAACAAGAGAAGATGGGAAGCATGGACAAGGTTTTGCATACGAGATCAACTCATTGCCATCCGAAAATAGAAAAATGCTAAACCTGTTTGCAAGAGGAGGAAGAGAAGATTATAATGTGACATCTTTGTCTGAGAATCCACCAAATGCATGTTCAAGGGGTTTTACTTCAGACGGCCAAAGTGAGGCTGTGAATGAGTTTAATAGAAAAAATATGGAAGGTAACGATGAAGAAAATTCTCAGATGAATCCACTTTCTGCGTCTTCCTGGTTTAAGTTCAGAAATGGGCAGCTGCCTTCAATTTACAATGAGCTGCTTCCAAAGCAACCTGGTGGAAACTTCTCTCTCTCGAAGCCTTCGGAAAATTTTTGCAAACTGTCAACTCTGGATGGAACGGATTCTGCAGATGTTAATCAGAGTGGTGGAGTTTGGTTGGCTGCTGCTGCAACCTCGGTGCCAACTGACATAACAGGCCCTTACGAATTGCCTTCTATTGTCACTGTTAAAACTGCGGACACGTTGAGACCTAAAAAACGTAAATTTGACTCATCTGAGTTTCAACCATGGCATCTAGAAGTCCAAGGTTCTCAAAGGATTGTGAATATCAGGTATTTAGCGATCAAAGTAAAAAGGGGATATTTCTTTTAATCTTGACTTTTAGTTGAAATGATCTTCTCTTTTTACAATCAATATTTATTTTATCTAAGACCATGTGTTAGTCTGGTTGTTGTTAATGTCTAGAATATGTTGCTTGCAGTGTGGCAGAACAAGACTGGGCAGAAACCACAAACCGGCTGCCAGAAAAAGTATTCCCATTAAAACTAAAAGATCAAAAACTTTGTTTAAAATTTTAAATAAGAAGTTGCTGACCTATTTTTTTCTCCTTTAAATTTCAGATGGTAAATGAAGTTGAGATGGTTGAAGATGGATATGTGATGCTTCGATCGAAGAGAAGGCTTATAACGACAACACGGCTGTTACAGCAGTTAGTTTGTCCTGCACCATCATCCATTCTCTCAGCAGATGCCTCTTCCTTCCATGATAGCGTGATATACTTTATCTTAAGAGCGTCATTAGGGGATACATGCAGCCTGATGTGTGGTCAAAGAAATGATTTTCATGTCTCAACACTTGATAACAGAAATGTGTATGTGTCCTTTCCATACTTGTTGCTAGCAACTGTTTACATTTTGATTTTCCCTATTGTGAAAGTAGGAGTAGAACATCATGTCATTACTTTGCGTTTGTATAAATAACATTTTCTGTGCTCTTATTTTTATTTAGAAGCAGAGTATAATCTTATTCCTTTTCACTTTATTTCTTTGGATTAATTAGCTCGAATGTGTAAATTACATGAAAGATTTAATTAGTTTTTGGGCAGCTTTTGTAAAAACTTTCTGTGGATAACTTTCAGAGTGTCTGAGGAACGTGAAACTGTAAAACGTACTGGCGATAAGCACATAGAGACTACTGTGGAAAGATTCTACGCCCGAGCCAGGAAACTGGAAAGTGACTTGCAAAGGTATGGACATACGGTTTTGTTTTCACAAAGCTTTTAGTCGTTTTTTACTTATACATCTAGATTCATTGTAATAATCGTGCTTAAAATCTTCTAATAATTGCTAGAAGAATAGAAATATGCAGTTTGCAACCTACAAAACATCATTTATAATCTTCTGAGTTATGGCACTTGCCGTGCAGATTGGACAGGACAGCCTCCATGGTGGACTTGATGGTTGAATGTCAAGAGTTGGAACGATTTTCTGTCATTAATCGTTTTGCAAGGTTTCACATTCGTCAAGTAGAACTCTCTGGAAATGCTTCTTCAAAATCATATCCCCAAAGATATGTCACTGCACACCCCATTCCTAATCATCTTCCCGAGGGTGTACAATGCCTTTCACTGTAGTAATTAGTTAATTGGTCCCCCACAGCTAATTCCCTGGTCATCTACATACAAACCATATCCTGCCCCTACTTTTTGACTACAATCTCTGGCATTGACATGATGTGGTACTGTAGAAGAAAGAGGATACAAGAATAGGTTCATATCTTAGCAGCTCTGATAATTGAGGCCATTCGTTCTTTTGTCGAATCAAGGCCAAACCGTTGCTTATTTTGATGAAGTACATAGTGGTATCATGTATCTTGTAAATTTGCATGAATATCTCAGGTGAACAAGTCGTTCTGAAGCGAACGATTCAGAGAGGATGATGTGTTGGGTATGGATATTGCATATCGTTTTAATACATAAATTAGAGAAACTAGCCTGCCAATTTATTGGTAAGCTTATTAGTCATGCTTTGCAGTTTTTCTTCTACTGTGCCACTTTTTATAGGTTTATTATTTCAAAGAACTGGGGAAATCAGTATGGAAGTTTGCATCAAGAAGACCAAGCGAATAGAATAATCAAAAAGGTTAAAGTTATGGCTTTAAAATCTCCCTTTCTTTGTATTTTTCTGTTTATTTTCTTTCCTTTTCATTGGTCACGTGTAAGCTTGTGTCCACCTTCACCATCACTTGTTCATTTATTGGGAAACACAAACATTGACTGTTTCCCAAGTGCCAAAAGGGAACACATTTATTGAAGGAATAAAGGACAAGAAGAAGATATTCTTCTTGCATTCCTAAATATATTATTATTGTCATTATTTGTAAAAGGTTCTTTTCTGTGGGAAAGATTCTGATTGGTTGTTTGACTGAAAGCAGCTAACTATGTCAATGTCAGTATCTGATTGAACTCATGATTTGGTGATGTGAGAGGAAAGCTGATATCATATCATTGTCAAAGAGACAGTCGGATGGAATAACTCTGGATTGATGAAACAAATCCCAGACCATGTCCAATCCTAATATTTTCTGCATGAATATTATAATAAATGTTCCTTCCAGGTGTGTGGGGGCTGTTTGTTTGTACGAGGAAGATTACTCACCTTTGCCGACAAAGTTAGTGGATGTGTTTTCTTCAATTTATTTTCTATCATGTCCAAGATTCCTTTGACACTAATTTTGCTCATTCTTTGAAGTTGGACCTGTTCTTCAAGTACAGAAAGTTGCACAATGCCCTCTGCCACCAATTCATCTGACTTTGCTGCCTGTGATGCTGCTGCTGCCCTTCAGCCTTCCGAGACTGTTGGTACTAATGACTTTCTGATGCCCTGTTTTCACCTCTTAACATTTGATTTTCTTGAACTGTTTGACCTTTCTTTCAAAAACTATCAATAAATGTAGACTGCTTCAATATGGGCATTGAATGCTATGAAAATCAAAGGTAATTTGCTTCTTAAGTTTGCTGAAAAAAACATTGTTCATTTGTTTACGGGTATTTTTTACAAGCATCACAGTCATAAAGTTATAAGTTGGAGGGCATTAAAAACATGTGTTTTGTTGGATGCATCTTCACCAAAAATCATGATTCGCTTATCAAAAACATGTTTTATGATGCCTTCCAATTTATGACATTCGAACAAAGATTTATTAAGGATTATTGGGAGAAACAATTTTTAGATGATGTCGAGTTGAGTTTGAACAAGGGAAAACATCAACAAATTATTAAGGATAATTTTAAATTTATTTACTTGATTATAACATGGAGAATTTGATTTTTTTTTCAACGTGTATTAATCCAAATACAAGTAAATATTGTATTTTGATCGTCTCGTATAACATAATATATATTTACTAAGATGCATTCGACTCCAAAAAGAAGTTAAAAGTTTGTATTTTGTAGGAAGGCTTAAAACGCCCTCAAAATTTGATTGAAATTTAAACCATTTGAGGAGTTATAATGCGTGGTATCATCTCAAAAAAGAGAGACACCCACAGTTGTTAATCCCACATTGGTAAAGTTGGAATTAATCACCTTGTTTATAGGCCGCATTTGAATCCTTCATGATCGCCGAGCTCGTTAGTGTGGGCTTGTGACCCAAACGGGGGCAATAAGATGGTTGAAGAATGGGGCCGTCCGCTGAGTTTGGGCCTAGAAGAATTAAATGCTGGCCTGCCCATTCCAAGTTGGTAGTCGGGCCTTGGGCTTCGGGCAAAGGCCCGGAGTTCACCGCCACTGGAGTTTGGGGGACACTGCGTGAGGCTGGTTTCACAGAACAGCGTCACCCCCCGCTTCCATCGGTGGAAGGACAACAGGCTGCTTCCTGGCGGCCCAACAGCAACTCAGAGGATGGCTCTCACTCCAACAATCGTTTTTTTCTCATACTTCCAAATGAAAGTATAATAATTTGGTCATATTATTAAAGAAGGATTAATTATTGGTTGCATGCAATAGCAGGACAAAGTAATTTGAGATATCATAGAATGAAAGAAAAAGGAGTGAGAAGCGGCGGCGGCGGCGGCGGCAGAGCTAAACAGCAACATCGTCATCTTCTTGCTTCGCCCATTTAACAAGTCGATCGAAGTTGAGGGCAGAAGGAGCATCAGCCCCTTCCCAACACCTTCGTATTTCCTCCGCAAGAACTCTGCTTCGATCTTTCATCTCTTCATCCCCTCCCACTAACTCCACTTTCTTCTTGATTTCCCAACGACTTACAACCCCATTCACTTCCCTTTCAAACCCAATTCCCACCTTCCAAATCTCAGTAACGTATTTCATGTTCAGAAAATGGTCTCCCACGTACGGCCAACAAAGGAACGGCAACCCACTACTCACCCCTTCGATTACAGAGTTCCACCCACAGTGGCTCATAAATATCCCTACAGAAGGGTGGTTTAGCACCTTTTGCTGCGACACCCAACTCACTATTTTCCCTTTTCCCCCCTTAAAACCCGCTGGAAGTTGGTGCTCTGTTCCCTGCCGCACCACCCACATGAACGGTCGCTCCGTAAGCTCCATCCCCATCGCGATCTCCTCAAACTGTTCCTGGTTGAAGTCGGTGCTGCTCCCAAATGCCATGTACACAACCGACCCTGCCGGTTGCTGGTCCAGCCAACGGATGCAGGAGTCGTCTTCTTTCCATAACTGCCCTGCCTCCGTCGCAATGAGTGGGCCGATTGTTAAAAGCTTGGGGTTTAGCGAAACCACTTGTGGCTCCAGTACGTGAGGCAGTATTAAAATGTACCATTTCGCGTAATGGCACCCTCGCTGCACTCTAACTAAGTGATCGAACAAAATCTTTTGCGAGTTCTTCAATGGAACGCACCGCCAAGGAAGGTCACTAGTGTGGATCATTGAGGGAGTTCCCAGTGATTCCAATTCGATTGTCTTTTCTTCTACCGGAGTCCCTTCTGGGGTTATGATGCCACTTTCAATAAGTTCGTTAAGGCTGAGATTCAAAACAGAGTGAGCGGCTGTGAAAGGCGTGAAAATGGCTCCTTTCACGCCCAAACTGGCAGCGATTTCGAGAACCCAACCCATCGACATATCGACAATGGCACAAGCAAGACCGCCGTCGTGGTCAGTGTTCATCTTGGCAAGCAATTTCTCAAACTGTGGCTTTAAATTGTCCATTATATCCACAAACAGCTTGTGTATGTCGTCTCTGTTTTCGTGGAGAGGAAACCCATCAGGGAGACCCAAGAGCTCAACGTTTGGGCCAAGGATTTGGTCCATGTTTTGGCCCATGGCTTCCAGTAGCTTACTGTGAATGAAATCTGTGTTGATCATCGTGATTTTGATGCCTTGCTTTGCCAACCCTTTGGAAATGTGCATCAGAGGGTTAACGTGGCCTTGTGCTGGAAATGGAATCACGACTACTCGTCCACCCTTCTTCTCCGCCATTATTGTTGTTCTTCAAAGCTCTGTGTTAACATAATTCAAAATCTCTCTCAGCTTATATAGGAGAGGGAAGGGAGGGAAGCATGTTTGTGTGACCCTTTTTCAAGGGATAATTTTCTTTTCACAATTTTATTTTTTAAACCATTTTTAACAAGAACTGAAACAAAACTAATTAAAAGTTTAAAATAATAATAATAATAATAAAAGATTAATTATTGAGATAGTGAAGTAAATCATGCTTTTGTTGTGAAGCGTTAACTAATCTTCACATTCATAACGTGGATCCATACAACAACAACAGAAAAAAAAAAACTTTAATAAAAATGATTAATGAAGAATAATATTTGTTAGTCAAAATACAAATGCGAGAATTGTAAGCTTACATTGTGTATTTGAGCAGAGTTTATTGTGATGAAATAATAATACAAAATATATGTCTAAAAAAATTAGGAGCTATTCCCCTCTGCAATTGAACCTGGCCTCGTTGTGAGGGGTAAAAAATGTTGGCCGCCGCCGCCGCCTTGCCTCTAAAAATCTTTGATGAGCTCAACTCTGTTCATCATTTGAACACAAGCGCTCTAAATTTTGCAGAACAACATCCAATCAGAAAGATGATGAAGGGGAAAAGTTTTCACAAATACAACAGATAAGGATATGAAGGCCTTACTTAAGTACTCGTAAGCCAATATCATGGAGGTTCCCCAGGCTGACATGCTGAAGAACCGAGGACCCAGCCCCCTGTAGAAACCTTTCCATCCATCCTCTGCGATTAAGCTTTCAACAATTTGTCTTGCTGTCTTCCCTTTATCGCCCATCACCTATGAACACCTCCATACCCCATCAAACTATAAAACTCGAATGCAGTACCAGCAATATAACACACATTTTGTTTGGGAGTAAGTAACCTGTAAGCGAGTCTTTATGGTGTCCAATGGTGTTGTAATGCAGGAAGCTGTTGCACCTGCGATTATTCCACCCCCAGCTTGCACTGAAATAAGTTGGGTATGGCTTGGAGCAAAGCTCTCAGAAGCTGAGTTTTGGCCTAAGAACCTTCAATGTTATAAATTTCAACCTCAGATCAGATAAATGTTGGAAAATTCCTATTGCATATTGCATCTTTTTGCCACAATAGTTCAAAACACAGTAACCAACAAGAAAACTAGAACCAAGGTATATAATCAAGGACAATGTAAATGAACGCACACGCCCACCGCTAGATATTTTCTTTTTTGGACTTTCCCTTCTATGCTTCCTCTCAAGGTTTTAAAACGCATCTACTAGGGGGAGGTTTCCACACCTTTATAAGGAATGCTTCCTTCCCCTCTCCAACCAACGTGGGATCTCACAATCCACCCCTCTTGGAGGCCCAACATCTTTGCTAGCACATCACCCGGTGCTTGGCTCTGATACTATTGGTAACAGCCCAAATCCACTGCTAGCAGATATTGTCCTCTTTGGGATTTCCCTCAAAGTTTTAAAACGCATCTACTAAGAGAGGTTTCCACACCCTTAGAAGTAATGTTTCGTTCCCCTCTCTAACCAATATGGGATCTCACACTTCACCTCCCTTGGGAGCCCATCATCCTTGCTGGTACAATGCCCGATATCTGGCTCTGATATCATTTGTAACAGCCTAAGCCCACCGTTAGCAAATATTGTCCTCTTTGGACTTTCCCTTCTAAGTTTCCCCTCAAAGTTTTAGAACACATCTACCAGGGAAAGGTTGTCCACATCCTTATAAGGAATGTTTCGTTCCTCTCTCCAACCAATGTAAAATCTCACACTATTTGGTATGTAAATATTGTCCTGTTTGGACAACTTTCTCTTCTGGGTTTCCCCTTAAAGTTTTAAAACACATCTACTAGAGAGAGGTTTCCACATCCTTATAAGAAACACAAATGAAGGAAAATTACCACGTCTCACCTCCAGATGATGCGTTGACTTGCACCATAACTTGCCCACCATACAGCACTAGATGGAGAGTAGGTTATAACAGATAACCCAAAACCTTTATACAATCCCCGGATGCCATCGGACTTTATCAGTTTACGAGCAACATCTAAGCCCCCATTATATCTTGCATTACCCGAGTATCCTTGAACCATTAGCTTTTGACTAATCTGAGTGGAATCAATATTTAAGCTTTTAAGTGAACAATAGATGAACAAAAACCAAAATTTAACAAAAACTAAAACAAGCCTACATACCACATCAATTGGAACAAAAACAGCTTGAGAGAAAAGGGATGCAGTCATGCCAGCTAACCCGTTTGCTATAGCAGCCTGTGAGGGTTCAGATAATTTAAATGGCTCAACCATTTTAAAGGCTCCCACTTTGGTCGTCTCCAAAGCGGTAAGAAAGATAATCCTTGCAGGAATTGCACCAGTGATTACTGTGCCAAACCCTCTGTAAAGACCAGGAACCCCATCATTCTTAAGTAAGCCTTTAACGACAGACGCCGCGTTTTTCTCTGCAGAATCCTTTACAGCAACCTGCATCCTTGTTTTTACAACGGAAACAGGGTACAGTGCGACTGTAATCCCGGTAAAGAGACCAGCTCCGATGCCATAAAATTTTGCTTTATCAAGCCTGCAAGATGTAGCAGGATTGATAAACAAAGTATCATACAAGATATTGCAACTTTTTAGTCTCAACATGCTCAGATGCAAAACTTACAATTTTGCTAAATTGCTAATGTATAAATGCAACAAGTATCCAGCAGGTAAATTATAATGCACTGAATGTTGAGAAAGAAGGGCACAAATATTGCAAACTGAGATACATTTCAGATACATTTGTAACAGCCCAAGCCCAAGCCCACCGCTTGCAGATATGGTTCTCTTTGAGCTGTTATAAATGGTATCAGAGTTAGACACTAGGGAATGTGCCAACGAAGAGATTGAGTTCCGAAGGGGGTGGACACGAGGCAGTGTGCTAGCAAGGACATTGTGCCCTGAAAGGGGTGAATTGGGGGGTCCCACATCGATTAAAGAAGGGAACGAGTGCCAGCGAGGACGCTGGCCCCAAAAGGGGATGGATTGTGAGATCCCACATCGATTGGAGAGGAGAACGAAGCATCTTTATAAGAGTGTGGAATGCGTTTTAAAAACCTTGAGGGGAAGCCCGAAAGAGAAAACTCAAAGAGGACAATATCTACTAGTAACAATCTCACTTTTCAAGAATAACAAGCCAGTGTATACTATACAAGCAAAGTACTTAAACGTTTCAAAAGCACGAGCACCACCAGAGACTAAAAAATAGCATCTAGTTGACTAGTTGTGACTACTGAGAGAACAGCCAAACCTGTTCTTCATTTTCACAAACAGGTTAAAGCATCAAATTGCAATGAGTATCTCAAAGCCAGAATCATCCCAAATTTCAAGTTCTATCTTAAACCCCAGGTTAATTCAAGTTTGAGAAGACGTTTCAAATTTAATCCACAGATCATATCACGAGGTTTCCCCCCCCCTACTATGGATCATCTTACTCACACACACACAATTACAAACTTTCACCTTCCCTCGATATTTCTTCTCTTATATATCATCAAGAACCGAAATAGAGCACTCAATAACTCTAAAATGTACGGATGCATCAAAGTCATGCATAAGGGGAACAAACAACAAAGCCAGAATGGTCAATTAATATTGGAGCGAGTCAGCCACCTATATCATTCAAAGCAATAGCTGAGAGAAGTTTCCAAATCGAAGTACAGAAATATATGCAAATACAGTAGATACATGGAATGGAACGAGAAGAAAGAAAAAGAAAGGCAGAGTAAAGGAAAGGGAAGATGAAAATACTTGTCCCAGTTAATCTCAGTTTGACCAAACGACTGAAATCGCGAACTATTCGCATCCATGGCCTCCCTTATCTGAATCAAACAAACAAGGAAGGCAAAGCAAATCAAGATACAGAACTCAGGAACGCATTGATGAATCTAAGAAGTCGGTGAACCAAATGATATCGCCGAGAACGATGGGTGCCGTTCCGACGAGGCGAATCGTGTAGAGCAACAGCAAGAACAGCGAAAAACGATGTGAAAACGGAAGTGGGTAGGTGCGTTCTTCAGGTTTCACAGCGAATTCCTTGGTTTTCTTTGAAATTGATTGCTTGGAGAGACAACAATTTGGTGGGAAAGGGGTGTTTTAGTTTTTTGTTTCAGCTATTCGATATTTGTTCTGTTCCTCTTCGCTGGTCAAAGAGACAGCGCCCGCCCCCGGTTGGCGGTGACCAAAGGCGGCCTTTTGTATACAAATTTGGCCTTTGGTTACATTTGGCTGCTCCCCAATCACGCGGCGCATCGCCTTTCTCTTCACGTTCTTCCTTCATCTCGTATCTTAGTATATTCCTCTTTTTTTGTTCTACAAACTACTGGTGTAAGGAAACACCGAAAAACCGACCGAACCGCTGCCGGTTTGGCGGCTTCGGTTTGCAAATAATTCGGTTTTGGTTTTCGATATTTTGATGATTTCCGTCGAGCCCATTCAAGTTCAACTCGCACCAGCCCATTGACAAATCAGCGGGCCCATTCAAGTACAATCCTCAGAAGCCCATTTACAAATCAGAGGGCCCATTCAAGTTCAACCAACACCAGCCCATTTAAAATTAGCGGGTCCATTCAAGTTCAACACACAGCAGCCCATTTAAAATCAGCGGGCCCATTCAAGTTCAACCCACGGCAGCCCATTTACAAATCAGCGGGCCCGTTCAAGTTCAACCCACACCAGCCCATTTACAAACCAGCCGGCCCATTCAAGTTCAACCCACGGCAGCCCATTTACAGATCAGCAGGCCTGCCCAACTGAAAATAGTGAGAAGGCAGGGGGGGGGGGGGGGGNGGGGGGGGGGGGGTGCGGGGATTTGTGTGGGGGTGTCAAGGACGAGGATAAGGAATACAATTTTCATCAATAGCCCTGTTTCGCAAACCAAATGAAACCTCCCATGTTCACGCCTTCCAATGAAATACACCACCTAACGAAGGCGTTCATCGACCCCGAGCTGAAAGAATTCTGGTTGCCAATCACGAACATGGCAAAGAACGCCAAAGACTAGCCTCGAGTCACAACCAAAAAATGGAGTGCAGAAACCCTAGAGAATCATGAACACTCGATGACAAGGGAAGATCAGTGATAGCATGTCACCATAATTCCAAGGATCTCTTACCCATCCTTCAAACTTATCACCCACCACCTGGACATTTATCTTTCTAAGAATGGTTCATTCTTCTCTCCAATCGATATAAAATCCCACAATCCATCTCATTTGGAGGCCTAATGTTGTCGCTGGACTGACTCTAATATTTTTTGTAACAACTCAACCTCACCACAAACAAATATTGTCTGCTTTGACCTTTTACGTATTACTATCAATTTCACTAATTTAAAATGCGTCTACTATGTAGAGATTTTCACACCCTTGATAAAAAATGTTTCGTTCTCATCTCCAACCAATGTGGGATCTTACTCGTACCAGACTCGTTCTTCTTCGAAAAACAACTCTCGAATAATATATTTCTTTTTCGAGCTTTGGATACTTTGAATGGAAAGCATTTGTGTGCATCAGAGGACATTCATTCAAATTCATTCATTGACGTGTGGGGTAAGGGCCTCTCAATAAATAATTTCAATTTCATATGTTTTTAGCTTTTGGAACATATCAAATTATAAATAATATATTATTCAAAATTTATAATTTTACTTCAGGTAAATAAAATAACTAATGGGCCTGAATATGTGGGCCAAAGCCCATTATTACATTGGTACTTACCAACCCAATACGATTAACAGCGGGCTTTTTGGAGATTATTTTACGAATTTTTTTATTTATAAACTATTAAAAAAATAAAATAAAAAACTCAAAAAGAAAAATTATTATTATTTTCAGCAATAAATTATTGTTGTAATGTTTGCTTTGTGTGTCAAAAGTGGGCTACAATTACGTATGAAATTCATTATTTAAAATAAAATGAAAAAGTTAAAAACAATTTATAAAAAGAAAAAAATGTTCCTGAAAATCCTCTTTGTCTTGCATTGTTGCGGTAACAATGGGCACCAAATTGTCTGATCTGCTACCCCACAAATCAACGACTTCTATTTTATACTAATAAGTTCATTCCCCTCTTCATTTTTGCCCTACTTTCAATTATTTCTGCACATTATTGCCCCACCAGTATTCGACCATACCTCATTTGATAACGGTACAACATTCGATTCGACTCCGTATTTACCCGAACCTAATACAAAAATCGAATGTTTTACCAAATCTAAATTAAAAATTACAATTAGAGTCACGCAGATGTCACACCCAAGTGGATAATTAATAATTTAATACAAATTCCAAGACGATTATAAATTCAAGAAGACAAAAACAAACATTCAGTCAAAATAAGCCTCGGGTTTTCAACCTATAGATTTGTGAAATTAATTCTTTAGTATATTAAAAAAAAAAATACACCCTTTCTCTCTCTAAATGCGTCGAATTAAAAACTATATATTAAAATTAAATATAAAGATTGGGACATCCAAAGTGAAGTTATTAGTGAGAAGCACATGTGAGAGTAGGTAGGTTTAGAGGTATCCAACACATGCTACCAATCTTAGAACTATAATATTAAACAAGAGAGGGAATTATATTAAAGTTATAATATAAGATTATATTATAAGATCTGGAATATCATATAAACCTACTAATATATAGTTTCAGTAGTAACATGGTTCATGAAATTTTAATGGGCTCCATGTTATTGGGTGCTTCCCACATTCTATGATCAAATAAATTTTATGTACATTTAAGATAAAATAGATTATTATTATTATTATTATTATTATTATTATGGTTGACTTAAATTAGAAGTGAATTTGTCTTCTTTCTAATTATCAAACATAACGAAGATTGCTTAATTAAACAAATTTATTAGTATAATTACATAAAACATAATGATTAAGAATTAAATTTAAAATTAATAAAAAAAAAAAAATCAGAATGATTTGAGATCGCATGCATGCATAAAGCAATTTTCCAGCACATTCACCCACAAAATAAAAAAAAAAATATATATATGGATTATATAATTTTATTTAAAAAATAAAAAATAAAAAATAAAAAATAAAAAAACAAAAAGTCAACCCCCTCTTCATTTTCATTCACAAGAGCATACATAAAAGGAAGATATTCAAGTATAAGGTTCATTGGAGGAAACAAGATTCTCCAATATCCATTAATTTAATTTTTAATTTTTAAAATAATTTTGGAAGGATTTCGACCCGAACAATCGTGTTTGTCATTACCCTCTTTTATACGTAATATCATCAAAATGACACATCCGACAACATCAATGAAAAAAGAAAAGATATTAGTAACACACTACATTATATAAACCCTGGACTCGAAAGAATTATTAAATTCGAGGTGTATAGAAAAAAGGACACGTACCCGTCACCTTCTAAGTCGTTAAGATGCGGGGTGAAACCAAAAAATAGTTTTAATCGAGAGAGAGAGAGAGAGAGAGAGAGAGAGAGTAAAATTAAAACTAAAATAGAGGGGAGAAGGGAGATATATATAGAAAGAGAAAGAGATATGATTGGAGATGGTACGAGTAACATGCAGATGGGGAAAGGAGTTGTTGTTTGTATGAGAAAGAGAATAAGGGAGAGGAGGGCCACAAGGGGAGGGGAAGGGGGGAAAAAGGCCAAGTTTTGATCCTAATTGAGGGGAAGCAAACACCAGATGATCACATGGGTTTTGGTACCCTCTTTACAACAATATATAAGGGGTTATATATACCTAATGTGGGTTTCCTTTTTCTTTTTCTTTTAAATAAAACTCCAAACGACTATGGGAATGGGAATATGGAGAGAAAGCAAACAACAGCAAAGACAACCACTTGGGTTGGAGCCATCAACACAAGTATGCAAATGGGGGACCTTTCTCACATGGGGGGTGGGAGGCTTCTTCACCCCTTGTGGAGCCAAACAAACCCCCTTTCATAACTTTTTCTTTTTCTTTTTTTTTCCCTAATAAAAGAATCTTTTTTTTTTCATGCCCACGATTCCGGGTTTCAGTATCTGATGTTCTCGACATTCGTCTCGCTTCTAAAAGCGACTATCATCCCAAAAGACCAACGTTGGTGCTTTCAGCACACTTGAAAGTATGTCTTATTGGCATACCAGTGGTTTCTACACTCTTGTAATGAAGGTTTCGTTTCCCTCCCCAACCGACGTTGGATCTCATAATCCACCCCTTAGGAAGCCAACGTCTTTGCTGACACATCGATCGTTGTCTGGCTCTGATACCATTTGTAACAGCTCAAGCTCACTGTTGGTAGATATTGTTCAGTTTAGACCGTCACGTATTGTCATTAGCCTCATGGTTTTAAAACGCATCTACTAAGGAATATTTCGTTCCTCTCTCCAACCGAGGTGGGATCTCAAACATACGTAGTAATTTTCAATTATTTTAAATCTTGAAATTAAGTTATATGGGTTTTCAATTCTATAGAATATGATGTATGAATAGGTGTCGGGACAATGAAATCTCAGTTATTATCGTCGTTTTGATATGATATTTATTTTCATCATTGTTAAATTTAATAATCTTCCTAACTAACAAAGATCTTGTCTTTACTCGATATTTTTTTATCATACCTTAACATATATAAAAAAGAATATTTCAAAAATTGTCTTCCACTTATGTTTTTTTTCCATGCCATAATCTCTATGTCTATCTTCGTACAATTTTAACATTTTCTTACAAACTAAAATGTTCTTGAGCTTTTCTTTTCTTTTTTCCTCGTACTTTGTCTTAATTACATCGGTTGTTGTTGCAATCTAATAATAATAATTAAAAAAAAAAACCATGACGATCCAAAGATGGAAATAGATGACGTGGAATTTAGCAAACCAATCCTTAGTTGACACATCATCTTAGTCACATAGATGTTGTGACAATTTCATTTTATTTTATTAATATTTTTTTTTGCTAAATAAATATGATTAGCTCTTTGAAATTATTAATACTAAAAGAGTGATGTTGATTAATAAAAACAAATTATTTTAAGAATTAATATATATATATATATATATATATATATATATTATTATATTTGCAACTAAACAAATTAAATAATCATTTCTACTTTGAAACAAGTCCTAATAATGAACTATCCCGCTTCAATTATGCATGAAAAATATGTATTTTTTTATATATTTAATTCATTAAATAATATATTGAATTACTATCCAATTGAGAATTTTAATTAAATTGATGAATTATGATATATTTAGTTTTTTTTAGTATAATCGGTGAGCTCTTGGGGAAGATCAACTTGTTATCTCTACAGTAATTTTTATCCGTTGAGCGACGACCCTTCCACTCGGCACCGTCGGATCACTAAGGCCGACTTTCGTCCCTGCTCGACGGGTGGGTCTTGCAGTCAAGCTCCCTTCTGTCTTTGCACTTGAGGGCCAATCTTCGTCTGGCCCGAGAAAACCTTTGCACACCTCCGTTATCTTTTGGGAGGCCTACGCCCCATAGAAACTGTCTACCTGAGACTGTCCCTTGGCCCGTAGATCCTGACACAAAGTTAGAATTCTAGCTCTTCCAGAGTGGTATCTCACTGATGGCTCGGGCCCTCCGGGAGGGGGCCTTCTTCGCCCTCCACCTAAGTTAAGCAGGAAAGGCCCAAAGCCAATCCCAAGGAATAGTGAAGCTTCATAGAGTTTTTCTGTCTAGGTGCAGGTAGTCCGCATCTTCACAGACATGTCTATTTCACCGAGCCGAGATATTTTGTATACAATTTATAAAGACATCTATAAAGTTCGATACCATAATAAAATATATTAATTTTGGCTCCCAAATTTTAGCTTCTAAACTTTTAAAATGTTGAGTTTAATCTTTAAATTTTAAAAATTGTTCAATTTTTTATTTTTAAATTTTTGAAATGTTCATTTTAGTCGAAAAATCTTTATAAAATAATAATTTTGGTGAAAAAAAATTGTTGGATGAGATATTATTAAATCATAACAATATGTTTTTTTTTTTTTTTGGAGAAAATAAATAAAAAAAAGGAATGATTTGAAATAAAAAAAATTATATATATATGGGAAGCGAAGAAGTGAGCATCGAAGGACAAGCACACGTGACCTTCATCTGCCACACTGCCACTGCCAAACAGAAACTACTTCCCTGCAAAACCCAAAACTATATAAAGGGTAGAATGGTCTTTTCATTTCATTTCTTTTTTTTTTCTTTTTAATGCTTTAGAAATAATTTTTGAAGACCTATTTTTAAAAAAAGTTTAATCTTGATTAATACGAGTAGTTAATATAATGATGTGGGACCCATTAGATAATTAAATTATATTAAATCCTAATTGGGAGTTATAATGAAGTGTTATTAAAGTTGAACATAATAATAATAATAATATTAAAGAACCGTACAATTGTTGTTGCCGCATTCTTAATGCTAAAGAGGTTTTAATGTCATAAATGCATTGCGTTGTGGCATGGTGTCCTAAACCAGGATGTTCCTATGTCTCAACTCCCTGATTTTAATATCACTTGTCCCCATTTTTATCTTTCATTCAATTTTATACACGTGAGCTCGGTTTCCTCCTTTTTTTTCTTTTTATTTACCAACATTCTATTGAATTCATGGGTCAACGGGACGGTGACTTGAACAAATACAGGAAATATAGATCTCGCCCCGACCTCATTTATCCAGCTAGAAAACATATCCTCCACCTCCTTCTTCGTTCTCTGTATAAACGGAGCATCTACTCTCGTTTAAGTTACTATATTTTAATTTTGATTTTAATAGGAAAAATTATACTTTGGGTTGATTTTAATTTTAGTGGTATTTTGGTAATTGGTATCAATTTTATTGTTAATTATTAATAAAAACAGGGGCACGTGGAGAGAGGGGGCACACGTGCACAATGATCAGTGTTTCACCCAACTGGCCTCTCTCAGTCTGATAAGATAAGGACCTCTGTTTCCTATAAACCTCTATTTTTTTTTTTTTTTTTTAATTTTTTTACCTTTCCTCTTTTTATTTTATTTTAATTTAATTTTTATTTCAATATAATACAAAAAAAACAATTATGGGTCCAATTCCACAATCATGTTTCTATTCCCCTTTTGAATTTTCGAAGCTTTTAATGTATTTCTACACTTATTCTTACAATTTCATAAATATACATTATAATTTCATTCCTATGTATTTTTTTTTTATAATTTCGGAGTTTTATCATTCATAAAACATTAAAAATATTAGTATTTAATACGTCACTAAATTATGTTGAAATTTATAAAATAACTAAAAAATAATGGCATGCATCAATTTTACTTGCATAATTCATTAAAATATTACCATATTTAAAAGATAAATTGAGTTGTTTAATTTCTTAAATATATTAATTTAGAATAAGTATAGAGGTGATGAATTAGATTCTAATTAGTAATTTAAAAAAAAAAAACATAACTATTATTGAAATTCACGCATCCCAATAAAAAATTATGAAATTAATCTTCATATTTCAAAACTTTGACTTTAATTTTGTCGTTATTAATTATACTTTATTGACTTTAAGACCCAGATTTTATTCTTAAAAACTATTTTTTTTATCGAACTTGTTAGTTTAATCAATTTAGAGAATTAGTTTAGATAAATAATAATGTAAAAAAAAAAAAAACAAATTTTAAGTTTTTTTTTCTTTAAAAAAACCACTGATAATAAATACAAATAAGAATTGGACAAGAAATAGTAGCATTACTGTTGTTATGTACTGTTATGGATAGAAGGGAGCTATAGCAAAATAGCAACATGTTAATTTTAATCATAATTATTGAGCAAATAATTAAATTTTGCAATCAATTTATTTTATAACCCAAATCCTCATTCAAACAAAATTAAAATTAATTTCACCATTTTTCCGAAAGCGGAATAAATGTACTCACAACACCCATGAACGGAACTACACAACGAGATACTAAGATATTTACGTGGTTCGGAGAGAAGAAGTTTCCCTACATTCACGAGTAGTAACCAATCACTAATAAACAAAGTATTACAAGTGAATACCTCACTATCACACTGCAAAGACTCTCACCAATATGTCACTCAAAAAATACAATGTGACACACAAAACTTGATAAGTTCAGCAATAAATTGTTAGAGTAGAGAACATAAACAATTGGATAGCCTTTACAATCATGGTTGAACTTAAAAATATCAACAGAAAAAAAACAAAGGATGGGATGTATTTATATTTATATTTATAAGTTGAAATATGTTTATATGGAAGATAAAAAAGATAAATATGAGTCCACACGTGTGCATGTGCATGTGACAGAGGGAGATGGAGTTCCCTTCAATTATTAAGAGAGAGAAATAAATAGTAACGGAAAAAGGGAGGAGGAGAGAGAAATAGAAACAGCAGAAAAGACAAAAAAGACCCCTCGTGCAACTGGTTCTTTCAAATTAATGTATATCACTAATTTTTTTTTTTTTTTCCATTTTCACCGTTTTTTTATAATTATAATTATTTATTAATTATTAATTTATTAATAAATCCACCCTCGCCACTCTCCAACCCGCATGTGTGCATCTGCCCACACATCCCTTTCCTTCTCCAATTAAACAATTTTAATTTCTTATTTTAAATATAAATATATATATTTTCTATCTCAAAAATTAAGAAATATATATTTAAAAATATTTAAATTAATAGGTATTTTAAAAAGACTCGTAAACATTATACAAGTCGTATCCGAGACAACTTCTAGGAACATGTCTCTATCTCTTTCTAACCGTGTTGGTTTCTCTCTCTAAAGAAGGCGTGTGCATTCATCCATCTCCATCACCCTACTTCTCCGTCTCTTATTATTATTTTTTCCTTTTCTTTTCAATAATTAATAATTATTTTCATTTCTAATCATATAATGTCGGCAAGGCATGATATTTCAAAAAAAAAAAAAAAAAAAAAAAAACCAATTCAATCTACTTTCCTATTTTCTCTATTTACTATTTTAAAAATAAAATTAAAATAGTGACCAATAAACAAATTAATCGCATTTATTAAATACTTTTCCCAAATTTGTTTTAAATTTAACGAGTACATATTTATATCGCATATTTGATTTTTTTTAATGTATAATTCATTTGATTAAATTTACGACTTTTGAATAATAATAATAATAATAATGATAATAAATCATACAACAATATTTATGATTGGAATTATCTATCTTTAGTCTTAATAAATGCCTCTCAATCCCTTTCAATATTTAAAAATTTGAAGTCTAAAAAGGATTAGATTTTTATATTTTTAAATACAAAATCCAATATTTAATAAATAAACAATATTTTAAAAATAATTCGAGATTAAAATATTCATTAAATAGAAAAAGAATCTCAAACGTGGCAATACCCTCCACGTCTACAGGAATTAAAGGGTATTCCATATATGAATAGTGGTGGGAAAAAGGGTAGGAAATTTACTTCTTCAAGAGAAAATAAAATAAAAAATAAAAAATAAAATAAATAAAGTTGAGATTTTGATAATTATGTAAAATCCTTTTCAAAGGGATCGCAATGGATCCACCCTTTTCTTCAAGTCGCCATCCATTCCAAATTTTAGTGCCACCCCCAGACAACAAAGTCGCCTTCGCCTTCAAAACAAGAGAGTGAAAAATAGGGGGGGAAACTTCGACCGCACGACGAAATTTTAACGTTGTATGTGTATACTTACGCGAGTTTCACATAAATTTAAGAATAAACGACACGGGATAACTTAGTCCTCCATTAAGCGTGTTAGATGAACACGACTCTCTACAATGGTATGATATTGTCTACTTTGAGCATAAACTCTCATGGTTTTGCTTTGAGCTTCCCCAAAAGGCCTCACACCGATGGAGATAGTATTATTTGATTATAAACCCATGATCATTTTCTATATTAGTCGGTGTGGGATTTTATTTGATCATCCAACAAAGCGTGTTTAGAATAAGTAGGTAACGTGGTTATGTTGTTGGGGAATGTTGTTGCAATTAGGTGTTGAATCTGGAAATAAGATGTTAAGAAACGCTCTATTCACAATTGAGAATAGAGACGACATCGCGAGACAATCTTCACAAACCATAGGAGAGTGTCGGTACCTGACATGGTAGCGGTTAAATCTCGTCCATGACAATCGTCCCCTCCGACTAGAGATTCAAGAGAGTTGGAAACTAAAATAAATGTGTGATTTTGAAGGGGGTATAAGGTGTTGATTAGACTGATGAACATGATGTACACCAACTGTACGGAAGCCACCCCCACATCCTCTCAATACTATTTTGAATGGTGCGTATTACTACAATCAAAACCATGATTGCCACACCCCTTGCCCCTCCTCCCCTTCCATTCATTTCACTGTTTTTTTCTTCTTTTTTTAACTGTTTGCTTTCCGCTTCTTCTTCCCGAACTTCGTCGTTTTTGTCCAACCAAAGTGTCGGGTGTCTTCCGTGAAAGATCGTAAGAACAAGACAATTATTTCAATCTTCTTTGTAAGCTTCATTCCTCATGGCACGCACCAAACCTTTTAAGTACACGTTTTTGTTATTAAACCAAATCATTAAATACACGTTTTCATTAAAAAAAAATTATAAAAATAAAGGGGATTAATAATACATTTAAAACGAATATTATTAATAGTAAGAGTATTTTTTAATCTTACTAACCATTTGGGTGGGTATGGGACTTTCATTATCCAACAATAATAAATAAATAAATAAATAAATAAAAAATGGTGGATTTTTAATTCCCAAGGAAGAGTGAGTTGAAAGGTAGATGCACTTTTGGGGAACCTTTTTGAGCATCATTGAGGCATCAAACTCGAGGCTTTGCCCTATGATTAATATTCAATATTTTTTTTTTTAAATCTCATTTTCTTTCACAAATTAATTATTATTAAATAATTTTTTTTCATAGAAATTCCAACATTAAATAATATTTTCATAGAAATTCCAACATTTGATTGGTGCATATTTAACTCTACACCTATACCTAGGCCTATGTGAATTTGTATTTTAATACAAGGGTAGCAGCCCTATTATTGAATTTAATAACCCGTCGCCTAATAATTAATTATCATTATTATGACTAGATGTGTCCATAAGGCAAGGAGGAGATATGAAAGCCTTCTCGTCTGTCTCTATCTTCGTCTTCTATTTCAATCTTCATCCCGACAAAATTTTTTATTTATTTTTAATATTAACGGATTATAAACTTTTGATATCACATGGTAAGGTAAGAATGTGCGTGTTTGTAGTGGATGATGTAAATTCTGTTGACCGACTTTTAGGATTTTTTTTTTCTTTTTTGGTAAAATGGAGTGCTTTGCATGTGCTCTCCTTCTTCCGCACATCCTTTCTTACTAAGCTTCTATGTTATATCACTTTTCTTCTCTCGTACCAATTTTATTCCACTTCTAATTCCCGAGTCCATTTTGGGTCTACACGAATGTTGAGCTAAACCATTGTGGCTAAATACAGATTATAAAAGCTCTAGCTTTTGCTGTATCTAGACATATTCATTTACTCCAACGAGTCATGGCTCCAAGGGGACCTGTTCCAAAGTGGGTGAATGAGAAGAGATTTTTTTTCCATTCTCACTCGGTGAACATCTCTAGTTGTTTATCCACTCATAATTGATAAAACTTCGTTCAATTCAAGACCCTTCTTTAAGTTCAATAATGGAAAGATAAAAGATTGAACCATTATATATAAAAATATATTTTATCGGAGTTAACATAACTATAGGCTTAATAGATCGAAATAAAATAACAAAGAATAAATAAATGAAGGGTTCTTTGAAATTAAAATCTTGGAGGTTCGTAGGGGCAGTGGAAAAAGAGTCGTTGATTAGAGTGCCAAGTTCATTTCTTCCATAGCCATTGAATTTTACAGTGTGCGGCCCTTAGCCTACCAGTTTCTTCTAAGATTGGTAGGGTCCCCTCCCCTTATAGTATAGGGATCTCTCTTTCTCTCACTACACAACACACACGAACTACTAACTACTGCCCTCCCTTCTTTCTCTCTCCTCCCACACGCGGTGGTTCAGAGGTCTATATATATGATACTCACTTGGCTACCCATAAATCCAACCAAGCTCCATACTCTCTTTCTATCTCTCTCTTCTTTTCTTGGGAGCTTCAATGGCGTTGGCCATGGTCATTCTTGCTCTGTTCTTGCTCCTCTGTTTTTGTGCTGCTTTGCTGAGATGGAATGAAGTTCGATACAGCAAAAAAGGGTTGCCTCCTGGTACAATGGGCTGGCCTATTTTTGGGGAAACCACTGAGTTTCTCAAGCAAGGACCAAACTTTATGAAATCCCAAAGAGCTAGGTACTGATTTCTCTGTTTTCTGGCTTTGGATTTATGGGTTTTTGGGATTTTCTTTAACATTGCTCTGTTTTTTGTTTTTGAAAAGGTATGGGAGCATTTTCAAGTCCCATATTTTGGGGTGTCCTACGATTGTTTGTATGGATCCAGAGGTTAATAGATATGTTCTGATGAATGAATCAAAAGGGCTTGTCCCTGGTTACCCTCAGTCCATGCTTGACATCCTTGGCAAATGCAATATCGCCGCCGTCCATGGCAGCGCCCACAAGCTCATGAGAGCTGCTCTGCTCTCCGTCGTGAGCCCCACCATGATTAAAGACCGACTTCTTCCTAAAGTTGATGAGTTTATGCGATCCCATTTGAGGAATTGGGATCGCCAAATCATTGACATCCAAGACAAGACTAAAGAGGTGAACTATATGAAAAGAATGCAAATTTGCTATTTTGTTCCAATGATGTTACTCCTCCTTCCTCTGTTTTCACTCATTTTTTCCCCCCGTCTTCCTCTTCAGATGGCTCTCTGCTCATCTTTGAAGCAGATTGCAGGAATCGAGTCCGGTCCGCTATCGGAATCTTTCATCCCGGAGTTCTTCAAGCTCGTTCTCGGCACCCTCTCGCTCCCCATCGATTTTCCTGGCACAAACTACCGCCAAGGAATTCAGGTAAAGAGATGTTTTGTATTTGAATTCCAGTAATGTAATCTCCGGCAGTTTCTGGACAAGTGAGTAGTTTTGATGTGATTTTCAGGCGAGGAAGAGCATAATAAAGCTGTTGCAGAAGCTGATAGACGAGAGAAGAGCCTCAAAGACAGAAAAAGACGACATGCTTGGGTTTTTTATGAGCGAGGAGAACAAATATAAGCTGAAGGATGAAGAGATCATTGATCAGATCATCACAGTTTTGTACTCTGGCTATGAAACTGTTTCGACAACTTCAATGATGGCTGTCAAGTTTCTCCATGATCATCCCAAAGTTCTTCAGCAACTCAGAGTGAGTATTATTAAAGGAAGAACCAAAAACATGATTTACAACTTATCTGAGCTGGAAAAGTTTGAAAAGGCTGTTGGGTTTGTTTTTCTTTTTCTTTTTCTAAGTTAGAGATTTGAAATCTGCAGGAAGAGCATTTGGCAATCAGAGAGAAGAAAAATCCTGAGGACCCCATTGATTGGGATGATCTTAAAGCTATGAAGTTCACTCGTGCGGTATGATTTTATGTTTTTACTGTTGTCTTTTCACTTCTTTGAGGGTTTTTCTTCCTTCAAAAAAAGAAGAGAGAGAAAAAGATTCCAACTTTACACTGTTTTTTGCTTGTGAATTGTTTAGGTGATCTTTGAAACATCAAGGCTGGCCACAATTGTTAATGGGGTCTTGAGGAAAACTACAAAGGACATGGAACTAAATGGTGAGTTGCATGGGTGCTAAAAGTTCTTATAAACAACTTAAAAGTTCCAACCTATGGTTGGGTTAGCCTGACCAGAAAAGTTCCAACCTATGAACTGTCTGAATTTTCAACTAAAAATTTAACCGGACCCAAATCGAAAAAGAAAATGAACCCAACTTAAATTTTATGATTTGAGTTGAGTAGTCTGAGTAATTCAAGTGATCGAGTCACCCTTTTCATTTTGGGACACTTTCCTTCCCTCTTCATTGTGTTGTGGGTCAGTCATTAGATAAGGCTCATAAAGAATGACAGATCTTTTTCATCTCTTTATCACAACAATGTGCTTACTTAGATCAAACCAAAATGTTGGGCTAAAAAATCTCAATCTTTAACCTTTTTTTTCTTACAGGCTTTCTCATTCCAAAAGGATGGAGGATCTATGTGTATACCAGAGAGATAAACTATGACTCTTTTCTTTATTCTGAACCATTGACCTTCAACCCTTGGAGATGGCTGGTGGGTATTGTTCTCTCTCTCTCTCTCTCTCTCTCTCTCTCTCTCTCTCTACCCTTCTCTCTCTTACCCACTATTGAAAAATGACCATTTTGCCCTTGTGTAACATTTTTGCAGGACAAAAACTTGGAGTCCCATAATTACTTCTTCATCTTTGGAGGTGGAACTAGACAATGTCCTGGCAAAGAACTGGGAATTGCTGAGATTTCTACTTTTCTACATTACTTTGTAACTAAATACAGGTAGCTTTCTTTTTCAGAAACATCAGCAAGAAAATAAAACAGTAGCTGAGATCTTAAGACTGAAACCCTTTTTGTTCTGTTTTTGCAGGTGGGAAGAAGTTGGAGGAGATAAACTGTTGAAATTTCCAAGAGTGGAAGCTCCAAGTGGATTCCACATTAGGGTTTCATCTTACTGACTGAATTAAACCAATAATATTTATTATAAAAAAGAAGAAAAAAAAAAGTTCTTGTGAAGAACTCGATGTACAGTTGGAGATGATGATATGTATAGGCACTGTGAATGGTAGAGAGAGATATATGGAGGGAGGATGTACAATAACATTCTAACACCTTGACCTTAGGGACAAAAGGAATGAAATTGAATTTTCATCAACTCTTTTTCCACTGCTAAACAAACCCAACCTACAGCCACTCACAGTCGCTCACTATCATATCGAACTCTAACAAACTCATGATGACTTCGAAGAACCAACTTAAGTATCAAACGGTTTGTGGTATAAACTACACTATTGTCTAGCAACACCTTGTTGCTACCTCTAATCCAACCGTGTTCATGTGTATATGATATCCGTACATAGTTGCTCAATAAAAAGAGGCTTCGTATTATGACTATGATTTATTGATAACATCCTCAAGTTCTAAACATTTAAACCAACATGGCTTTCTGAGATAAGTCCAACAAGATCAAGCTCCAAAAATTAGTCTTACACAGTTCAAATCCTAGTTAGAAACCAAATTTACCTCTAAAAGGGCCCCAAATATGGTCAAAACAGAGCAATACCAACAAACATTTGTACATCTCTCTGTCAAATAGATTAAGACAACCGAGTTCATCCCATCCTTATATTCCTTCCCGTTCCAAACTCGATCGATCCTAAAAGATTAGATGCTTGCAATTGTAAACTAAAGACCAAGCTCATTCTCTCTGAAGAATTACCTTATTTATTTTCCATCTTCATGTTTAACCTTCCTCTATAACAAGTAGTAAAATAGTTGCATTTGAAAAACATGCTATGTTCAAATTCCCTTCGATCTCAATTGTTCAATTCACTATGTTCGGTCCAAACTCGATCGATCCTAAGGATGAAGGCATAAGTCTCAATGGAGTATCCAACACCAGAGATTAAACAAAATTTCAGCTATCGGATCTTTTTCATCTCTTTCTTTCTAAACTTCTCTTAAATCATCAAATCTATATTTTAGATTCAACTAGAAATTTGTTGGGACTTAGCTCACAGTTCGTATAACTCGTTCCTTTGTATAACCAGATATAAGTTGCACCAATCTGAATTTGCCAATCCTAAGCTCTAAAAACTAAGAGGTATTAAATCCATACAACACCTTAGTATTCCTATTGAACTTGACTTTGTACGAAGACAGCTCAAAAATTAAAAATAAAAATAAAAAACCCTCCGTTGGAGAGGAAATAAGAACAACCACCACCAGCTTGCGTTCAGAAACATCTGCTGATCATAGGGATGGAGAGGGAAAGACTTCTTGTGCATTCCCTGTAAATCTTGATCTCTCTCTCTCTCGACAGGAATCTAAACCTCCTAGAAATGAACAAAAATGATATATTTTGAAAGAAAGCCTTCCTCAAAATTAAACAAAAATCTGCTACTTCTACCTAAGCGTCCCCAAACGAGCATTTCATGCGGAGGGTCAAAAAGTAGATACTGCATAACTCAGAAATAGAAAATTTAAGATAAGGAAACTTTTACTGGTTGGGAGCTGATTCATCCTCTACCTTGGGACGTTGTGCTTTAGGCTCTTCGTAATCCGTATGGCTAAGAGCTCCAATTATTGCCTCTGCATCCAATAGAGAGATGTAAACACTAGTGATTTGACGACCAGCTCTCAGCTTGGAGCCCCAATGTCTTTCAGGGTTTGGAAGGAAGCGTGCAACTTTCCTTGCTTGTGCCCTGCTAAGGGATGCCACAGGCCATTCATTTTATGAGTTTGATGTGCAAGGTAATCTCTGATGGTAACCCAAAATTAATGTTTGACAGTGGTAAACAGAGTGCAAAAACAGTTCAACTTAATGAAACTTACTTCAAGACCTTGGCAAGAATAATAATTCCTGGCTGATCTTCTGGTTGAGCTTTTACTGGGTGGTTTTTTGCCTACATAAGAACATGACTCAGTAGCTCTACAGTTCCACATCTGGTGACAAGTAAGACAAAGGATTAAGGAAGCTCTACAGTTCCACATCTGGTGACAATGCTATACTAATTTCCTTTTTGTCTGAAACCATGACTGAGTAGCATGGGTGAATATGAAAATACTTGAACAATTGCGGGAGTGGGAACTGAACTGTTTCTGGTTCTCCTCCAAACAATTTTTACTTTTCGAACCCATTTCAACAAAAAGAACCCCAAGAAGAAGGGAAAAGAAGCCTAATGTTGAGTTTTAAATGTAGAAAAAACTAGTTTCTAGACATCTCAAAAGAACAATAATTAGGTATCAGAAACATTTTATTGACAGAAATATAGAGCATTATTAAGGCCAAACCCCAGGTAAAAAGTGACCCATCAGACGCCACAGCTACCGTATGTTCACGGCCCCAAGCTATTGCATCCATAATGTCCATCTCTAGGCCCTAAAGCATTCGAAAATTTCCACCAAATGAAGCATACAGACAGATATTGAAAACGAAGACGACTTGCAGAATAATATAAGCAATCCCTCGCTTCATAGGGGGTAATGATTAAGTGACCAGTCGATTGACCAAAAAAGAAAAACCCAGATTCAGAAGTACTCATTGCAGTGAAAAGGTCGAACCAATTCCGATGATCTAGGACAAAGTTGTGGTCAGCCGTATGATTCAATTCAGACTGTGAAAACTGAAAAAACGACGTAAAAATTTAAAGACAAGGAGGGAGAGAGGAGAGTACCTGAGGAAAAGGATCAGCCAAGAAAGTTGAAATGAAAAGGAAGTTCGAAGAAAATGAATTTATATGCTTTCAAGAAAACGAGCGCCGTTTTTCGTTGTCCCGCGAAACTTGGAGATGGGTCACGGTTAGTTTTGGGCCAGGCTTACCCCTGCCCTTCCTTCGGGAGGATAGTTTTGTAATTTTGTGGAATAAATAGGGTATAAATAAAGGCCGAGGCGAAAATAAGGGGTACTGCAGACTAATTTTTCATTGATTTCCAGGAGCTTTTGTACCTCTGAAGCTTCCAGGCAGAGCTCTCGAATCAACCCTTCCTCAATTTTCATTTCCATCCGTTGCATGAAAGGTGAGACGAATTAGGTCATAAAAACAGCTTCAATTTGATAATTTCTTGTTAAAGTTCATCTGTAGTCTTTCTAATCTGTCTGGAATTCATCATTTCCTGCTTGATTCCGCCCCCCTTTCAAGCAAAAGCGAGTATTTATCCTTTCTACTATGACTTCTGCAGCGAACGTGGGAAAAACCGCATGAAAACTCATTAATTTTCGATTCCCTTTCGTTTATGGAACCGGCTCTTTTTGAGCAATTTCTCTTTTTTCGTGTCTATGGGTTTTTAGATCTGTGTTTGCTTTTAGAATTGACTTTGAAGGAATCCGAAAAATTTCTGTTCCTTGCTCTTTGGTGATGCTCGATCGAGAAGTTTGGCAATAGAATATGGTCTCCGCTCGATCTAATACTTTAATTTTTTATGATGAGATTTGGACGTCGGAGGAGTAAAATGAAAACAAAAGTCTTTCTTAAGATATGTTTCTTCGTCCGATTATGCTACTTACGTTTAACGCGGCCAAATATTCGGCCCTTCATGACCAATAAACACGTGACTTTTTGTTTGATCGTTTAACTGCCATAACCTCTTGTTTCATCATCCGTTTCCCCGTACTTCCATTACCTGAAATTTTAGATTGAAGTTGACTTGGCGGTTGCTTCTTGCTTGTAGGTTTTCTATAGTCATGAATTGGATACAAAGGAAGGTCTACCTTTACAATGTCACTTTTGGGCTGTACATGTTGGATTGGTGGGAGCGTATCCTCTTCAGTATGCTCTCTGTTCTACCCCCACCTTTTCCTAACTAATGAATCCGTGATCTGTTTTATCACTTGCAAGCATGCATAGTACCCATTTCTTTGTGATTTGGATTGAAGTTGTGCTACCAGTACTATTGTCCAGGCAAATCATTATTGATATTTACTGTTTCTTTTCTTCGCGTTAAGGTTTAATCTTATTTTCTATTGTTAAAGTTAGATCCTGCTGTTTGGATTTGATTGTCAAATGGTTATATGCTATCTAATCTTAATTATACTTGTTATGTGTGCCTGTGTCTTATGTTTACTGGATTTATGATTTTGTCTGATCAGGAGTTGAATTTCATTGGTTCAGATATTGTTGTGAGATCAAATTTTGTTCGCGCAAATCTTACTTCTTGTTCTCACTGTTAACCTCTTGAATTCTCCTCATATTATTGTAGATACGTTGGTGGTTGTGCTGATGTGGTTCATGTTTTACAATGGATCGCGATACGTAAATGATTTGTACAAGAGGTATTGTGTTTACCTTTGCTCTACCTTTTCATCTTCAAAATCAGAAAATTAAGTATTTATGACAATTGATTGCACATGTTGTAATAGACGTTTGATAATCCAACAACCAAAGAAAATATAGTAGTACCACTTTCACATGACCTAAGTTCGGTAAACGGCAATTTCATATTTGTTCTTGCAGATTTAATAATAAAAATATTTTTGTAGACTATAATTTATAAGAATGGAACATACAAGGGGGGAATCTTATTCTGAAGGAGTGAAAAGCACATGGTTTATAGTAGTAGAACATATAGGGGGATAATCTAATTCCAAAGGAGCGAAACGAACACTGCAAGTATTGAGGGATGAGGATAGTTAAAGAACTCTTTGGAGGAGAAAGCTCTAAGAGGAGAACACCAAATCAATGTCGCCCCAAATCTTCATAGGGTTCCTTTCCTTTAAATATATCCTATAGTGATCTCCTATTCATTTGTAACAAAGTTCTGGCGAAATAGCCTTATTGTTTCTGAAGATTTATGTTTTGCCAATCCAACACAAGTAAAAGAATATCTTAAAACAGAATATGCTATATATCTGTGGGCATTTTTTTAGTTGGAAACTGAAGCAAGAATCTCATAGCCTATCTTATTGAGAAGAATATTTGAGTTTTTGGATATATTCATGAGTGGTTCTCGAGAATGGCTTTTAGAACAGATGGAAAATTATTTGGATGCTTGGTTCTATACTCTACAATTTTCATGCAATCGAAGTTTAAATTGAAAGTATGTTTCGGAATGGTTTTGAACATGACGAAAGTGATTTAAGCCATTTTAGAATCACTCTCAAACATTTATCACGTTATGGTTATGTATTAATTTCGTCAGTTTTTCTTCTTTATCTCATCACAAGCCAGCTGTTGTAATTGATTACTGTTCTACCTTATTTTCCAATCCCATACCGTTAAACCTTTTCTTTCTTAATCATGTATCTTCCTTCCATCATCTGCATCTCAGGCATCTGTGGCAAGGCAAGGTGTAAGACCCAAATGCAATGGATGCAGAGACCATTGTGCCCAATGGGGGGAGAGGTTCAGGGCTGTCATCGTTAATTTGAATGGAACATTGCATTATTACGTAACGTGTTTGTATTAACCTGCTCGAAATCTGGTTCGAAACTGATTTCCACATTTGAATGAATTGCTCTGAGTTATCAGCGACAGTGTAATTGATGTTATATTTGGTGAATCAGGATCTGGTCAGAATTAAGAAAATACACTTCTTTTCTTGTCTTCCTTAGATTTGCCGCTATGACTTCTGAATTATGTCTGGTTCAATCGAATGTTAATCAGAATTAGAACAGATACCACAATTGTTTATCTTTCTGAATTAGAAACTTTCCAGTAGAAACCAATCTAATAGTGTATTATAGTATTAAATTCTGAATTTTGATGACAATTTGATTGCACTGATGAGCAATGACCAATCTAACAAGTGTATTAGTTTCAAATTTCATGTTATGTTACTGTCCACACTTTTTTAGCATCCAACTTCACATACAACCATAGTCATAATCTTTCATAGTATTCCTCACTCCAGGTTATCTAAAAATGAACTTCCCATAATCTTGGCTCATTTCTTTTTGTTTCTTTGAGAAGAAGAGATGATTGAAAGGTGAGAGCCTATTTCACTTCCAAGAGAAGAAAGAAAACAGATGGATACACCAAACATGGAATGGAAAGGTTTCAGTCATTCACAACACCTATTGTTCTTCCCCTATAGGATGATATTTTGGTGAAACATCAATTCAACTGTATAACTTAGAAATAATCTTTGAAAATGAGGACACAACCTTTGTTATACTTTGATTCATAATATTTACCATCATAGAAAAATCTTATCCTGCAATATTCACAAATGACCATGTTGCTGTTGGTTATGCCCAAGATGTTGCTGCTGCCTTCGTCCGCACATCAAGTTGTTTCATCGAACGCCATAACCTAAGACATTAAAATAGAATCAGACATCTTAAGGTTTGTTTCCTTTCCAGTTTACAAATCACATAATCTAATCTCTAATGTTAACCAAGCTCATCACTAGAATCAGAATTCAGCCTAAAAAGGAATACCGTCTCTGCAGAATTCGACCATGTTAAACTCCTTAGGGACCGACGTTTAATTTTGTTTTATAAACAGATCAAGCTAACAATAGCTTCGCATCCTATTTAAAATTTGTCCTGTCAACATTCCACCAGTTTTCTAACTGTCAAATATCAACATTCCACCAGTTTCCTAACTGTCAAATATCATAGCCAAGCGATGGTCATAAGTTTCATACACAACATGAATCAGGCGGACATCCTTCAAGATACCATCATAATGTGATTTGGGATCACTAAAGTACCATCAATCTGATTTACTTGTGAATAGGAACACTTGTGAAACACATAACTTCCAGAACATAAACAGATCCAAACATCAATTTGAGTCAGACACTCGAACACAATGAATAGGGTCGCTTTCAAATAGTGATTGAACAAGTTTACATGATCCGATGGATACAAGGAACCATACCTTGCCACAAACTGGACAGTTATCACTTCTCTCCATCCACTCATAGATACATCCAAGGTGAAAATGATGAGAGCATTTCGTCACTATCTTGGGATTCTCGGAAGTATATTCTGCCAGGGAAAAGAAGAAAATTAAATGAGCAGAACAAAATTTTGGAACGTTAAAAAATGTGTGGATCAGTAACTTGTTTGTCACCCAGAAGCTCAACAAACAAGAATATTGAGGGCCAAAACCATAGATTATTATGAGCAAGAAAATAAGATCCATGATAAAATGAAGCTCAATAAATAAACCAACCTTCAAGACACGTTGGACAGACATCCTCATCTTCAGAGGATGTATAAGCATACCCAACATCAGTGGTAGATTTAGTTGATGGGAACTTTAGAGATGACTTGCCAAGAATTTCTTTAGATTCCTCAAGACAAGCAGATCCATTCCATTTGCCAGATGAGCCCAAAGAATCTGAATCTGTATCCACATCACCTCTTAAAGGCTCCGACTCCTCTTGTAAATGGCTTGACCCCTTCTCTCGCCTGGAAATTAATCCATCCCGCTGCAAGCGGATATATCTGGGGTCAGCATCATAAGGCAATGGCCTTGGAGGTGAGCGGTACATTTCAGATAAACAGTTATCGGTTGATGCTGTAGAACTCATAGGTGTTGCCCCTTGAATTGATGAAGAGACAGAATGCACTTCTCCTCTTCGAAAAACCAATGTGTACTACAGAAATTAAGAGGGGAAAATAGAGTCATACAATTATCTTGAGAATAATGTTACAAACTACAGCTAAACACTTGTGAAACTCGAAACAAATTACGAGTGCTTTTCCATAAAGAGGGTTGCGGGTTATATATATACCCACGCTAGTGCACATTATAAATCAAAGGCAATAATTTCGATAGGATATATGGAAAGACACAAATGAAAACAAACAACACAATGATATGACATACAAGGAAGTAGCATCAATATTCAGGACATTCCCCTCCCAATATTTGTAGGTTCCGATTTTCATCGTCTCTATCAAATCCTCGAAAAACAAAACCAATAATTGAATTTTTTTCTGCAACTTTGTGATGAAAAAATATGAAGAAGTACAGTAATCAAAATTTATTTTGTTTCAAACTTTCAAAACTTTCTTCAAATTTTCACCAACATTAACATTAAAAAGAATCATTGTCATATATATTCATAAATAGTTACATTTTCATACTTGAGAGTGACATCGCAAAATAACCTGATATACATTACAATAAAAATGGGGCTTACTGCATTTAAGAAGCTCTGAATGAAGCAACTAAGACAGGTGCAATTCCTATATACTGAACTATTTGGATTGACATAGTCTTCGAAATCCTCCACGCTCAAACAGCAGCAGACAGCACCCATTGTGCCAACTCCTACCAATCTTCCAACCAGCAGATTCCCAAGTCGACAGATAAACCAATTTAGCTATTCACTTGCTTTCGAATGGAGGTCGTGGGCAATGATTATGCAGGAAAACGGAGACGAGAGTACATAAGCTCGCAGAAGTAGAATTGCCTCCACGAACCAGTACCCTCCCTCTTGAAGTTGAATAAACACTGGATTATTTAAACTCTGATTTTCCTCTGTAAAATTAGTATCCCCTGTTCAGTAATGTTAATGGGATGAGTATCCAAAGGGATTGTCCTCAAAGCAACTGTGATGCAGAAATGCCAATGTGATCACCTAGAAAGAAAGTTAACCGACAATTCCTTCTAAGATCATGTATTAAACCAACAATTAGCAATATTTCAGGGAATATGAATCTGTCGGCAGCACTCCAAAACCACAATAATCACAACAATGAAAGAAAAAAAGTGTTGAAATAACCAAAAATAAATAAAAGTGCTGATGAAATGCAATACTCTTCGGTCAAAGTTTACCCACCCATCATTAGACCATATCATTTTCTGGGTCACCTCTGAAAACACGGATTCTTTCCTTCGATGATGAGGAGACGAGATGCCATAACAACATCAATAGCAAACCAAGCTGATCGTCGTTATCCAGGGCATACATAACTCATCCAATATACCATTGATGAATAAGAGGAACAGGACAAGAAAAATGATATTCAAATTATGCGACAGCCCCATAAGAAAAAACTCGAGAAATAGACGATCGGGCCACGAATACACATAAATCATGAAAAGAATCAGAAACCCAATACAGAACAATCAAAATATGGGGCGATCATCAAAAGGGGTCCCCGGGGCCACGGAGAATAGTTGGAAAAAGAGAAGTACCTTGAGAGATCAGTAAAGTGGGGGGAGAAGAGAAGACCGAAAGAGAATACGATCTTCGGTGGTGGGTGGAGGACAGAGAAACCTGGAAATTGGGACCAATGATGATATGCGGAAATTATATACACGCACTTTTTCGGAAAAATCGCGCACACGGATAATGGAATTTCAAGCTAATTCGAGATTGCGCATTTGAAGGGCGTTGAATTGGAACATAGAAGGCAATGGAATGAAAGCTACAAATCCCGCGAAAATAAAGCCGCCCTCTTCCCTCTATATCTTTATGTTTCTCTTTCCTTCTCCCTCGCTCACTGCCGGTGCCCCTTTCCTGGTAGGTGGATAACAAGCTCCATACCTCCGCTCCCTTCTAAGAGGACTTTCTAATTTTAAAAAATAACAATTAATACATAAAAACAAATGCACCCTAAAAAAATTAGGGTCCCTATACACCTCCACCCTGATTGAGTTAATACGTACCTCGTATAACAGTGTCAGTACACGAGTCGAGTTTGGTGTACATGAGTGGTTCCTTGCAAGCATCTTTTTCTGACTCGTGTGTCATGTGTTCATTAACTTTCATCTCGGTTCATCCATAAACCACATTTCGTTAGAAGAGTTTCCTATTTGACACCAACTCTTACGACTCAACTGTTCACGCTTATTTGATACCAGCCTCCATAGCCACACAACTCCAAAACACCCCTTGTTGTTAGCTAAGCATATAAAATTACTCAATAAACAGCTCGTTTGTAGGTTCTCGAGTAGACATTGAACTTCGATAACCTAGATTTTCTTTTTTAGGTCACCGACCATAAAAATACCGAGATCAAGACTTAGCCCGCTCCTTTGAACTTATCAATGCTGAAAGAGTCTTAGTTCTAGTTCAATCAACCCGTACGAGCTCATAATCCGATTTTCATTCTCTTGTCGTATACGATCAAAATATGTATGTCCACTAATAGCCATCTATTACTCATCTACTCAAGTCGTCAATCCCAATATTTAATTTCATTCGAATATCTCCAATTTTGAAATTTTGCATTTTAGTCCTTCAAATATTTGGAAATTGAAAACTTGATTATGATTATTATTTTTTAAGTTACATTATAAAACAAAAATAATATTATCGTAATTTGGTAAAAAAAAAAAAAAAGGTGAAGGACTCACTGTCAAATAAAAGCAGAGCATTTATTCTGAATGTACACTTTATTATATTTTTGTGTTTAATAAATTTTTAAAAATTAAAAACTGAATAACAACTAAATTCTAATTTTATTTAATTAACTATTTTTATGTTAATAATTGAGAGTAATTGAAAAAGCTATTTATAAAATTAATAATAAAGAAATTTTATTCTCACAAAACCCCTCTGGGATATTACTATTTATAATTACAACACAGAAATTCGTTTCTTCTTTCTCCTCTATTCTTCCTTCTTTCTTCTTCTTCTTCTTCTTCTCCAAGTTTTCAGTTCTGATCGTCCTGGCCTTTGGGCGCCACTGCTCATGGCGGAGCAGAGTCTCGTCAAGCTCATAGACACTATATTCCTTGACGATTCCAGCAGCAGTGCCAATACCAAGAAGCCTTTTTCTTCCTCCGATCTCCTCCAGCTTCTTCGCTCCGATGATTCTTCGTTCAAACTCGGCCTTCGTCAATTCTATTCGATTCTCAAGGCCGGCCTTCGGGACCTTGGTGACGGGAAGCTTGCTTTTCAGTCGTGGAATGATTCTCAGATCCAAGCTGTTTGTTCAATTGCTCATGCAATTGCTTCTGCTTCTCGAGCCCTGACCGGTACGCTTTGCTTCACTCCCGAGCTTTTTTCGATTGAGAAATGTGTTTTTCGGTATCTGTTTTCTTGTAGACGCGTTTTTTTTTTCTTTTCATTTTTTAAAATTTGGATTACTCGTGCAATTTTATTAAACGTAATGTCTTGAATATCTCGATCCTTTTAGGATTGGAAACTCATTACGAATAGAATTTAAGTGCTTCTAACTCAACCATTTATTTCTTTTGTAAAAATACTAAAATTATGAATGCGTAAATTGTGTAAGCAATTTGCTGCTATTTGAGTTTCAAATTTTTTAAAAAGAAATTGCGGCTTTGTTTCTTGACTCTCGGACTTCATCTTCTTGAATATTTCTTTATTTTCGCGGGAAATGGATTTCGGTTGGTGATATGGTATTCAATTGATGCATGTTGTCTTTGATGCATTTGCCTCGACAGTGGATCAAGCTGAAGCTATAGTTGTTGCGGTTATTAAAAAGTCACTCGAGTTGCTTTTCTGTTACTTGGAGAAATCAGAGTTTAAGTGCGATGACTTTAGTATTCAGGTTTGTTGCTTCTTGGTAGTGTCTAAATTATGTGGGAGGGATGGGTTCATCATTGCTTTCTTTTACTCACCTCACATGAGTTCTGTAGGATACCTGTCTCCCTCTATGGAAGTACATCTCGAGCCATGATTTGTTTGTGCTTTAATGTATTCTCAAGTTGAATTTGCTTCTTATTTTTGGCCTTCTGTATTCGTTTTTTACTTTATATCACTTAATTTCATTTTCTTTTATTGCACTTCTTGTGTGTCAAATTTTCTTTTCATATCCTATTGGCTGAGTATTTGTTATGTATTCTCACGTTTGACTGAGTCGGGATATTAAATGTTCCACTGAATGTTATATCTATTACTCTTGTTGAAACTTGATATTTATTATATCATCAAGTCAAATTATAAAATTTGTTTTTGTTATTGTGTCTACTTAGTCTTGGACTTCAAATAGTACATACCGAGATTTAAATTATGCTTATTCTGAGTCCCTATCAGTAATACTAATTGACGAAGTGTTTGTGTCATTCCGTTAGATAAATTTTGGAGAAGGTGGTCTGATTTGACATGTGGTTGGACTATTACAAAAGAATGGTTATATACAAGAATTGGTCGTTGGGTTAGACGATTCGGTTTGATGGGTTAAAATTAAGACCAAGTGCAATAGCATCAAACTCACTGCCTGTTTACTACCTCGTGAAAATTTTATCTTGTTGGATTGTCACGTTAGCATTTGTCAGCTGGTGTTGACAAGAAGGACTAAAAAGGACAAAGTTTAGGGATAGAATTAAAGCTTTTGAAGTTTCAGATATTTTCTTATTTTGAAATGCGTTTGTATTACATAGGCACAGTGTTCAAAGTACAATAGCGAAATTTACTATTCATAATTACCACCACTTTTTTTCTTCTCCTTAACATGCAAACGCACTAACCTCATTGGCATGAGAAACTTAAAAAGCAAGTTATTAGTTACGAAATTATGTAAAGGTTCCTTTTTGCTGATATGGTAGAAAGTAACGTTTTTATCATACAATTCCTAATTGTCTTAATAAAACTTTCTGTTTTTCATAGAATATGCTATATTATTATCTCATTCAGCTGGCCTTTCTTGGGGGTATGGAAGGAAAAAACCATCTGTACGTGGATTGAAAACAGAAGCTGTTATTTATTTATTTATTTTTTGCTTGTAGTTTATAATTCCAAGGATTTCTAAGCAATGTGGACGTTGGAGTTTATTTTGAGTAGAAGCATTTGAACGGTGGAAGTTGATACAAATGGTTTGATTTAATTAATGGAAGTGTTAAAAGTTGCTTTATTTAGCTATAAAGTGTTATATTTTTAACACAAACCATCCATGACTATAGAATTATATCATTATAAAATTACAGAAGTTAAAAAACAAATTTTACAAAAGAATGAGAGAAAGAGGGGAATATGAAAATAAAGAGAGCGAGACAATATAGATATAAAGAAAGGGAAAAAAATGAGAGGAGAAAATATTATGTAATAGAGAAAAATGCTGGAAAAAGTATTTTAATTTTGAGGTTTAAATATGTGCTAATCTTACTTTGAAAAAGTTGGTTGATGTATCTTGGCAATGAGCTTGTGACTTGAATACAGAAAGATGGTGTCAAGTTTGAGATGATGTAGAGGTATGAAGTTTGAGATGATGTAGTAATAGTTAAACATTATTGTTTCTTTTATTTTATTTTTCTAGTAACAATTTTGTTTCTATCACAATCAACATTTTGTTGATATTTTCATGACATTGTGCACAAGTATTAACCCTCGTTTTGATATTAACCATCTTGATTTATGGAAGTTTACTTCATATTCATTCTTGTGCATTAATTTTAAGATTTATATTACCAGCAAGCAAATTTCTTATTTTGAGTGTTTGTTTTTTATGTTTCCATTCTTCTTCTATTTCAACTTTCATGTATATACATTGTTTTTGTATTATATAAACTACCCTTTGGCATCTTCTGCAGAATAATATGTTACTGATTATGGAGACAATTTTGGTTGATGGGATGGATAAAGTATCTGACTGTGCACAGCTTTGCGCCAAGAAAGGTCTTATAGAGTTGTTGAAATTTACTGGTGCAGACTGTGATGTTTCTATAGAGTTCGATAATCACATTGAATGTGGATTTGCAGGTATCTTTTAAATTTAAATGACTTAATTGGAACATGCCTTATGCATTAATATTAGTTTTTCCTCAAAGTTTGTTTTTCTTGTATTGTTCTAGAAGGAGTCTGTTGCTCCAGAGAAGAAAAGCAGGTAGGAAGGCTTTTAATGACAATAGCTGCTGAATGCGTGCAAGCTGATCAGCTGACCACTGAATCTGGGTTCAGTGAGCCGACATTCCTTGAAGACATAAACAAGTTGATTCTCTTTTGCCAACATTGGGCAATCACGCATTTGGCATGCATCCAACGTTTGATTTTGATCTGTAAAGAATTGGTAATACTCCCAGATGTGCTTGATGAGAAGACAGGAAGTACAAGTTTTCGGAAGAGACTTTCATGTAGTTTGAGGATATTAAAGCTTCTTACGGAACTCTCAAAGAAATTTCCGTGTATTGAATATGATGCTAAACTGATGCAGGCATTTGCACTGTTTGCCAACTCATTGCCTTGCTTGTTTGGACTATGTTTTGAGTTTGCAAATAGTCATGCTATAGTCGAGGGTAGTTTTGAGAACACCATTTTGTTACTCCTGGAAGAATATTTGGAGCTAGTGAAGGTTGTATTTCGCAACAGCTATGTTTGTGTGAACATCCAAACATGTATAGTGGCTTCCATATTGGATAATCTGAGTTCCTCTGTTTGGCGGCATGATGCATCTATTGCAAACCTGAAGCCTCCCCTGGTTTACTTTCCTCGGAGTGTTATGGTCATAATTAAACTCATACAAGATCTTAAGGGGCATAAATATCATGCTTTCAGTTTTAACGATCTTGAAATGCATCACACGAGCACTCTTGCTGATTTATCAGTGGAAATACCTAAATGCCATGCTCGTTTGGAGATTGTTCCTTTGCAAAAGAATTATACAGTAGAAGAAATTTTGAGAATGATATTCCCTCCGTCAAAACAATGGATGGATGATTTGATGCATCTCCTCTTCTTTCTTTATTCTGAAGGAGTGAGATTAAGACCAAAAATAGAGCGATCGTTATCCAGTTGCATGAAGAGCAGTAGCACGGTTGAACAAGAAACTTCTGTTTGTCATGAAGATGAAGCACTGTTTGGGGACCTCTTCTCTGAGAGTGGCCGCTCTGTTGGATCTGTAGATGGATATGATTTACATCATCTTGCTGTCAATTCTACCTCTAGCTTTTGCAATCTGCTTCTCCAAGCTGCTAAAGAACTACTGAGCTTTATCAAGCAATGCATATTTTCTCCTGAATGGAGTGCATCTGTTTTTGATGATGGTTGCAATAAACTTGATCAGAATCATATTGATATATTGATTTCCTTACTTAACTGTGAGGGATTCTATTCTGATGACCGATCTTCTGCTAGTTGTGTACCTGCACACGATGAGAAGAAATCTGGCCACATCCATGAAATTTGTTACAGGTTGTTGCATGGTCTTCTCACACGTCATGTATTGCCAGATTATCTTGAAGAGTACCTTGTGAAGAAAATTTTGAATGCTGAAAATGGAAACGTTGTTTACAATGATCAGACCCTAAGCTTACTGGCGAACACCCTTTTCTGTAGAACTGGTACTGCTGGGACACAATTGAGGACCCAAATATACAGGCAATTTGTGGAATTTATCGCTGAGAAGGCCAAAACTATTTCCTTAAGTAATTCCAGCCTCCAGGAATTTATTGGGACTCTTCCCTCTGTCTTTCATATTGAAATTCTTCTTGTGGCATTTCACTTATCTTCTGAAGAAGAAAAAAGAGAAATTTCGAGCTTAATTTTTTCTTCCATTAGGACGATTGATGCTCCGTCCACATTTTCTAACAGTACAGAATTGTCAATGTGGGGTTTATTAGTTTCAAGGTTGATTATAGTACTTCGCTACGTTATTTTTCACCCTCATACATGTTCCTCTTCGTTGCTTTTTGATTTTCGATCTAAGTTGAGGGATGCTCCTGCATTTTCCTCTAGTTTTCCTTACACAGTGAATGATCATTTATCATCTTGGGGAGCAAATGTTGCTAAGAATATAATTGGTTCATCCATGGAATCGGAGCCCTTCTTTAATGGTTTAATCAACCAGTTGATTGATATTTCTTCATTTCCTGCTTCACTACGGCAGCATGATTTGACAATCGAATGTCCGTGGTTCAATCCCGGTGAGATCTTTTCTACATTCTCATGGATTTTGGGGTTCTGGAATGGTAAACAAGCTGTTACGGTTGAAGACCTGATCATTGAAAGATATATTTTTGTTCTCTGTTGGGATTTTCCTTATGGGAATGCTTTGTCACATGGAGGCTCGTTATGGAGCGACCCAGAGACTCTGGACATTTCTAATACCACATGCTTCTTCTACTTCAGTTATTTACTTCTAGATCATAGTGATATTATTGGCGAGAGCATGAAGTTTCCTCAAGTTGTGATTGGTTTGCTTCGGCGTTTGCATGGTGGGAGTATCTTGGAGGACTTCAAAGCTTTGGGCTGGAGTTTTTTAAGAAACGGAGCATGGCTATCTCTGATTCTTTCCTTCCTCAGCGTTGGGATATTGAGATACTGCAGTAAGAATACGATTCCTACGGTGGGTTCTTTCTTGACAGATATTGCTGTTACAGATATTGAGCAGGCCAATTTAGCTGGAAGTTTAATTTCCTCGGTGATTACCGATAACCAAGTTTCAATTTTAATCAGGGAGTTGTCATCTGTATTGAGCATGTATTTACAAGTTTATCAGAAAGCTTTTGTTGCCACTCTTAGTAGTACTAATGATCATGCTTCTGAGTTTTCCCCTCTCTTGCTCTTTAAACATTCTGAATTTGATAGATGTGTCCAGAACAAGGCCCTTGAGAACTATGGGACAACATCTTGCGTATTGGAGTCTGTTTTTAAGCTCATGTCTAGGTTGGACGAAATAGTTGACAAAAGAGCCCTTGGGTTCTTATCAAGGGCCTCTTGGGAATCGATGTTTCACGGCTTTCCCTCTCATTTGGAAACTTCCAGTGGAATTCTACTTTCTTGTGTCCTTAGCATAGGAAGGATTATTTCTGTTTTAGCTGGGCTGCTGGGGATAGTAGATGTTAAACGTAATATCATTTTGGAGACTGAGGTGACTCATGGGATTCTTGATGCAGTAATGACTATAAAATTTGACAAAACCTTTGAAAAAGTTCATGGGCTATGTGAAGGTATATATCAGAGTTTGAGTGTGGAATTGGAAGGATGTGCTTATGGGGTTCTGTTTCTGTTGAAACAGCTTGAGGGGTACTTAAGACACATTAATATGAGTGGGGCAAGTGATAGCACTATTCATGAATGGGTAATTGTTAAGGCTACAGATATCATTGACAACCTCCGTAAAGATGCTTCAAAGTCTTCCGTTTTCCAATTTTATTTTGGTGCTGAAGTTGTCCCAGAGCAGGTTAGGGAGTTTTATGGATCTCAACATGGTAATTTGTTGGTTCTTCTGGACTCCTTAGACAACTGTTGCTCTGAATTAGTTAACTTGAAGGTTCTTGGTTTCTTTGTGGAACTCTTATCTGGAGAGCCATGCCCCAAACTTAAACTGGAAATACAAAATAAATTCCTTAGTATGGATTTGCATGGCCTGTCGAAATGGTTGGAGAAGAGGATTTTGGGTTCAGTGGCCAAGGATTCAAGCGGAGTCAATGTGAAAGGATCTTCTATTTCTCTTAGAGAATCATCCATGAATTTTGTATTTTGTCTCATATCATCACCCTCAGAACCTCTGGCACTTCAACTGCAGAGTCACATCTTTGAGGCTGCACTTGTATCCCTTGACCTGGCATTTTTGCGATTTGATATCAGTGTTGCTAATTCCTATTTCCATTTTGTTGTTCAGCTATTGAGAGGGGAGAAGTCAATGAAACTACTTTTGGAGAGGATTCTCGTATTGATGGAAAAATTGGCTAGCGATGAGCGCCTGCTTCCAGGGCTGAAGTATCTCTTTAGTTTTCTTGAAATGATCTTGATTGAGAGTGGATCTGGTAAGAATGTTTTTGAGAGAGCCTCCGGCAAACCCCTATCAAGGTATGCACCTGAAATTGGACCTCTTTCTTCCAAGTCAGTGGGGCCTAGGAAGAATTCGGAGACATTGGTTCTTTCTTCCAATCAAGAAGACGGGCGTGCATCTTTTGAATGTGATGCAACTTCTGGTGAGGAAGATGAGGATGATGGAACTTCCGATGGTGAGGTAGCTAGTCTAGACAAGGATGAGGATGAGGACACAAACAGTGAAAGGGCACTTGCTTCAAAAGTCTGCACATTTACTTCCAGTGGCAGCAATTTCATGGAACAACACTGGTACTTTTGTTATACCTGTGATCTTACTGTCTCGAAGGGATGTTGTTCTGTGTGTGCAAAAGTCTGTCATCGTGGTCATCGTGTTGTTTATTCCCGGTCTAGTCGCTTCTTTTGTGACTGTGGTGCTGGGGGTGTTAGGGGCAGCAGTTGCCAATGTTTAAAGCCTCGCAAGTTTACCGGACATGGCAGTACCCCTGTACGTGGTGCCAGTAACTTTCAGTGCTTCCTGCCTTTCTGTGAGGAGGGAGATCAACTTCCTGAAAGTGAATCTGATCTGGAAGATGATGTGGTTCCAGACACAGATAAGTGCCTCAAACCCGCTGTTCCTAGGGAGCTTCTTGATGGAGTTTCTGTTTTACTTGAGAAACTGGATGTTGAAGGAAGGATGCTTGAGCTTTGCTCGTGTTTATTGCCTTCTATTACTAACCAAAGGGACCCAGACCTTTCAAAGGACAAGAAAATTATTCTGGGTAAAGACAAGGTGCTTTCATATGGGCTTGATCTCTTGCAATTGAAAAAGGCATATAAAGGGGGGTCCTTGGATCTTAAGATTAAGGCAGAATATGCAAATGCGAAGGAGCTCAAATCACATCTAGCCAGTGGATCTCTTGTGAAATCTTTACTCAGTGTCAGCATCAGAGGTCGTCTTGCTGTTGGTGAAGGTGATAAAGTGTCTATTTTTGACGTTAGGCAGTTAATAGAACAGGCCACAGTTGCACCCATGACGGCAGACAAGACTAATGTTAAGCCACTTTCTAAAAACGTTGTTCGTTTTGAAATTGTACACCTTGCTTTTAATCCCACAACAGAGAACTATCTTGCTGTGGCAGGCTTTGAAGATTTCCAAGTCTTGACTTTGAACCACCGTGGTGAAGTCGTCGACCGGCTTGCCATTGAACTAGCTCTGCAAGGTGCTCATATTAAACGAATGGAATGGGTTCCAGGGTCTCAAGTCCAACTAATGGTGGTTACAAATAAGTTTGTGAAAATATATGATCTTTCCCTGGATAATATTAGTCCAATGCACTACTTCACGTTGCCAGATGACATGGTAGTTGATGCTACACTGTTCACAGCTTCACAGGGAAGGATGTTTCTTATTGTTCTTTCAGAAAATGGAAGAATATTCAGATTTGAGCTGTCAGTGCTGGGAAATGTTGGAGCTACACTCTTGAAGGAGACCATTCACATTCAGGGCAGAGAAATGAGTGCAAAGGGATTGTCACTGTACTTTTCTTCATGTTACAAATTATTATTTGTTGCATATGCCGATGGCACCACATTGGTTGGTCAGATGAGCCCTGATGCAACAAAATTGTCTGAGATATCAGTTATATACGAAGAGGATCAAGACAGAAAACTCCGGCCTGCTGGATTATACCGTTGGAAGGAGTTATTTGCTGGCAGTGGGTTATTTGTTTGCTTTTCAAGTGTCAAATCAAATTCTGCTTTGGCTATATCTATGGGGGCTCATGAGATTTATGCGCAAAACTTGAGACATGCAGGAGGTTCTTCTTTTCCATTAGTTGGCATAACTGCATATAAGCCTTTGTCAAAAGATAAAATACATTGTCTTCTACTACATGATGATGGCAGCCTTCAAATATACACGCACACCACAGTTGGAGTGGATGCTAGTGCAAACGCTACTGCAGAAAAAATCAAGAAGTTGGGTTCTGGCATTCTCAATAACAAGGTTTATGCCAGTGCAAATCCAGAATTCCCGCTTGATTTTTTTGAGAAGACTGTTTGCATCACCGCAGATGTGAGATTGGGAGGAGATGCTATTCGAAATGGTGATTCTGAAGGAGCCAAACAAAGTTTGGCATCCGAGGATGGTTTCCTCGAGAGTCCCAGCTCTTCAGATTTCAAGGTATTGTTTCCTTGCACACAAGTGTGCATTTCAATGCCTACTTGGTTATTTTAAATCTAAATCAACGAAACATAGAACAGGATTATGCGTTTTTGCTGTTGCTATGATTTCTTATTTTATCTTTTTATAACCATTTGGGATGAAATTTCTTTCAGATGAGATAATTACTTTCCTAGAAACACGAACAGTACTTTCCTAGAAGCACCTCCTTTTTCACTGTCATATGGCTTCTCGGATTTGAGCATCTATCTTCTTGGAGTTTCGATAGTTACCTTTCCCCAGAACACAAATAGCTCACTTTTCTTTCTCCTGGGAGGTTACCTCATCTGTTTGAAATGCAAGCTAAAGTCCATTGGCTCAACTTTATTTGAGCTTTCCTTTGAAATTTGGATTTATGAAAGGTTTTTTCTTGACGAAAATCTCTCTATTGTTTCAGATCAAATGACTTCTATTTCTGTTTCTTGGTTTAGCTCCATTCTATATAATTTATATTTCAACTTCTCTGGGTTGGTTCTTAGATGTTCCGGATTTTAATCAGTCTGACCTAGGAACCTTAATGATCAAGAAGCAGAACCTTAATTCTTCAAACTTGTCATTGGCTGCATTACAGATACCAACACATCCTAAAAAATTTACAACGGATTCATGATGCAGATGAGCAATATGGCAAAGAAAGAAACAGTGTTGGTTCCTGGTGGTTTGATTGTTAAGAGCTCAGGGATCAACTGAGAGATGAAATACCCTAACCAATTGCAAACAAATGAGATGGCCCTTTAATTGATAACCTACGCAAAGTAGATGTCCAGGGTTATGCACTGACCTCTTTTACCCTACTTGTGATAGTTTTTCCTTTGCTCCTTGGTCCCTTTTAGCAACGCCAACTAGGGTTTATGTGGATAGAATAAAAGTGAAACGTAGAAAGGTAGGTTGGACTAGATGGATTGCAAATTTGCAGCATATAGCATCCATTGGTCCCTTTTATGTGTAAAGTAGTTGCTAAATAGACAGTACTTGTAATCTTTGGTATTTTTGCTTGGGACCATTGCGAAGTATCAGTATGAAATTGAGGTCCTGAAATGCTTGGTAATGTTATAAAATTCACCACAGGTTAAAATTGTCAGTTAACTGATTAGTTATTAATAATAATATTTATTGTATAGTTTTGTCATCTATAATTAGGTGTATTTCTGGGTTGGCTAGGCTGGATTGAAGGGGTTTCTTAAATCAACCAGAGTTTTTGGGTTAAGTCGGTTGACTATTTAACCACCTCAAATAACCTATGTTTGTACCTCAACACAATCCAACCTACATCAAGTTGGATAATCTTCACAACAGCATGTCAGCTTATTAGTTTTGCTTACAATAATTAAAAACGACTAAACAGTACTTTGAAAGCTAGTTTCACCCTGATTGTTGGAAGTCTAGGAAGCATTGATATTTCAATTTGAATTTTACGTTTGGGAGGCTTGAACTCTACTGATAGATTGCAAAGAAAGTCTCTTACTGTGGTTTAGTCCATTGGTCTATGAAATACGTTTATAGAAATGTGTTAATTCTTTTTCTGAACCATACATCATTTCCTCATGTGAGAACATGTCAAGTTCACGAGAAATTGGTTTGTATTTTTAGCTGCACAATAACACAACAGGATGGATTTTTGTAAATTAATAATTCTCTCTGATTGAATCCCTCTCTAACCATAAACTGTTCTTTCCCTACTCAGATCACTGTCTCTAATTCCAACCCCGATATTGTTATGGTTGGATTCCGCATCCATGTTGGTAATATGTCCGCTAACCATATACCTTCAGAGATATCTATATTCCAGAGAGTCATAAAATTAGACGAGGGCATGCGATCATGGTATGATATACCATTTACTGTTGCTGAGTCTCTCCTTGCTGATGAAGAATTTACTATAACTGTTGGGCCAGCATTCAATGGTACTGCACTTCCTAGGATAGACTCTCTTGAAGTGTATGGTCGAGCAAAAGATGAATTTGGTTGGAAAGAAAAATTGGATGCTATTCTGGACATGGAGGCACGTGCACTTGGTTCCAATTCCTTGGTTGCCAAATCTGGAAAAAAGAGGCGATCCATTCAATGTGCTCCTATTCAGCAGCAGGTGTTAGCAGATGGTCTGAAGGTCTTGTCTAGTTATTATTTGCTTCGTAGATCACAAGGATGCCCAAAACTTGATGATGTGAATCAGGAGCTGGATAAACTGAAGTGCAAGCAATTATTAGAAACAATATATGAAAGTGATCGGGAGCCCTTGTTGCAGTCTGCTGCTTGTCGTGTCCTGCAAGCTATCTTCCCAAAAAAAGAGATATACTACCAAGTAATAGTTTAAATGGAAATTTTACTTGTATTGAGATAAATTATTTTGAACTTAAAATTTTTCCCCTCATAATCAGGTGAAGGACACCATGCGTCTGACTGGTGTGGTGAAATCAGCATCACTGCTTTCCTCTAGGCTTGGAGTTGGAGATGCTGCAGCAGGATGGATTATTGAAGAATTTACATCACAAATGCATGCAGTTTCTAAGATTGCCCTGCATCGTAGATCTAATTTGGCTTGTTTTCTGGAAAGAAACGGTATTTATACTTTATTTTTTGGCTCAAATTTTTTGATAATCTAAACTCTATCGTGAAAATTTGAGGTCTAGGAACTTTTTTTTAACATTTCATGTCAATGGTCAGCCAAAGTGGGCTGTGAAGTGAGATGGATTACAGTCTAGATTATTATTATCTACTTCAAATCAAACTAAACCAAAACCCTTGGATGGGAGTGATTTTGTTCACTTTATTATAGGTCTCCTTGCTTTATTTTTCTTATGAAAGACAATTTCATTGGTGTATGTAACTTGTAAAATGGACGAATAATTCATGATGATTACAAAAGGTTTTCCCAATTAGACGAAATGGAAGCGTAGCCATATCAAGCAAAGACATTTGACAATTTACAAGAAATTGAATAATAAATACAGAGATTTGAACACTTCAAAGGTTTGCCCTTTGTCCAAAAAAAAAAAAAAAAAAAAAAAAAACCTTTGATTTCTCTCTTTCCCAATAACCCAAAATAAAGCCTTCTTGGTGTATACTCTTTGGTCACTTTGCTTTGTGATAAATCAGTCAAGAAACTCTACTATTCTTATTGTTGTGTAAGAGCATATAATACCATGGCAGTTATCGATATCATTTTCTGTATTGTCCTCTGATTTTTGCCTACTTATCCATCTTATGGTGAATCTATAGTTTCAATATATAAACTGGCATTATTTTTTGAATGTTCAAATGTGTCTAGATTCTATTGGAATGGTCTTTATTTTGTTATCATACATTTTAGTTTGTCTTGCCTGTTGGGTTGAACTGATGGATGCCAGTTTAGCCTCAAATTTATATCCAAGAAAGGGGTTAACTGATCAGTTGTATCATGATGCTGCAATTCTTTGCTCCATACTGCCAACCATGTTCAACCAGCATCATGTCTATTCCCGGACTTTAAATTATTGTCCTTCTTCAAACATGGTGCCTCCACTGCATTTTCCTTTGAAAATATTGTAAAGTAGATGGGATAATTTATGTGCGTTGTTAAATTGTTCTGTAGGCCCTCGATTAGAGAAGCAAGTAGAATGTTTGTCGTGTATATTTTTTATGGTTGCCTTATAATTAGAATTACTAATGTAGGTTCTCAAGTGGTGGATGGACTCATGCAAATCCTATGGGGAATTTTGGACTTGGAGCAGCCCAACACTCAGACTTTGAACAACATTGTTATTTCCTCTGTTGAACTTATTTATTGTTATGCTGAGTGCCTGGCATTGCATGGTCCAGACACTGGCAGACACTCTGTTGCACCTGCTGTTGTGCTATTTAAGAAACTTCTGTTTTCCTCTAGTGAGGCTGTTCAGACTTCAAGCAGGTTTTGTTTCTTCAATTTTATTCTTATTCTGAAGTTTTATTCCAAGGTATTTACTTAAGATTCTATCCTTCCCTTTTCTTTTCAGCCTGGCTATATCTTCAAGATTGCTACAGGTCCCATTTCCAAAGCAAACAATGTTAGCTACTGATGATGGTGCTGATATTCCATTGTCTGCGCCTATATCCACTGAAGCAACTGGTACCCATCCACAGGTCATGATTGAAGAAGATTCTATCACTTCTTCTGTTCAATATTGTTGTGATGGTTGCTCTACAGTTCCTATACTGAGGCGACGATGGCATTGTACAATTTGCCCTGATTTTGATTTATGCGAATCATGTTATGAGGTACTTGATGCAGACAGGCTTCCTTCACCACATTCTAGAGATCATCCTATGACTGCCATCCCAATTGAAGTGGAATCGTTAGGAGATGGAAATGAATATCACTTTTCCACAGAAGATATCAATGATTCAAGCTTAACATCATTAAGATCAGATATTAGCGTGAAGAATCCGGTGTCATCAATTCATGTTTTGGGGCCAGCTGATTCTGGGGATTTTTCTGCCTCAGTGACTGATCCAGTTTCAATATCAGCTTCTAAACAAACTGTTAATTCCTTGCTTCTCTCTGAGCTCCTCGAACAGTTAAAAGGATGGATGGAGACAACATCAGGTGTTCAGGCTGTTCCTATTATGCAGCTTTTCTACAGGTTATCCTCCACTATGGGCGGACCTTTTATGAACAGCTTGAAATCTGAAAACTTGGACTTGGAAAGACTAATTAAATGGTTTTTGGATGAGATTAATCTCAACAAACCCTTTGAAGCAAAAACCCGTACTTCTTTTGGGGAAGTTGCAATCCTTGTTTTCATGTTCTTCACCCTGATGCTAAGAAACTGGCACCAGCCTGGTAGTGATGGTCCAGGTGCCAAGCCTAGTACTACTGCAGATACGCATGACAAGAGTTCAACCCAGGTTGCACCATCTACTTCAGTAACTGCACAATCTTCAGTGGATGATCAAGGAAAAAATGACTTTACTTCACAACTACTTCGTGCTTGTGGTTCTATTAGGCAACAATCTTTTGTAAATTATCTTATGGATGTGCTGCAGCAGCTAGTTCATGTCTTCAAGTCATCCTCAATTGATTATGACAGTGGACATGGTTTTACTAATGGTTCTGGATGTGGAGCTCTGCTAACAGTTCGTAAGGATCTCCCTGCTGGCAATTTTTCTCCATTCTTTTCAGATTCTTACGCGAAAGCACACCGGACAGATCTTTTTGTAGACTATCACAGGCTCTTGTTAGAAAATGCTTTTCGTCTTGTTTATACGTTGGTTCGACCAGAAAAATATGACAAGACATTGGAGAAGGAGAAGGCTTTTAAGATTTATAGCAGCAAGGATTTGAAGTTGGATGTCTATCAAGATGTTCTTTGCAGTTATATTAACAACCCCAATACTAGCTTTGTTAGAAGATATGCGAGAAGGCTTTTCCTCCACATTTGCGGCAGCAAAAGTCACTATTACAGTATTCGAGACTCTTGGCAGTTTTCAACTGAAGAAAAGAAACTTTTCAAATACATAAACAAGGTTGGTGGTTTTCAAATTCCAATGTCATATGAGAGAAGCGTAAAGATAGTGAAATGCCTAACAACCATGGCTGAAGTAGCTGCTGCAAGGCCTCGAAATTGGCAGAAATATTGTTTACGACATGGAGATGTACTGCCATTTTTGCTGAATGGTGTTTTCTATTTTGGAGAAGAGTCTGTTATTCAGACTCTCAAACTTTTGAATCTCGCCTTTTATACTGGAAAGGATATTGGCCACTCTGTACAAAAATCTGAAGCAGGAGATGCTGGGACAAGTACAAATAAATCTGGTACACAAACTGTGGATTCAAGAAAGAAAAGAAAAGGTGAAGATGGAAATGATTCTGCGTTGGAGAAATCCTATTTGGATATGGAGGCCATGGTGAATATCTTTGTCGAAAAGGATAACAATGTCTTGAGCCATTTCATTGATTGCTTTCTTCTTGAATGGAATTCAAGCTCTATTCGGGCAGAGGCCAAAGGTGTTGTTTGTGGTGTTTGGCATCATGGAAAGCAGACATTTAAAGAAACTCTATTGATGGCTCTCTTGCAAAAGGTTAAAACTCTTCCTATGTATGGTCTGAACATTGCTGAATATACAGAACTGGTCACATGGTTGCTGGGAAAAGTTCCTGATGTTGTTTCTAAGCAACAGAGTTCTGAACTTCTGGACAGATGCTTGACCTCTGATGTAATTCGATCAATTTATCAAACACTTCACTCTCAAAATGAGCTGTTAGCTAATCATCCAAATTCACGCATGTACAATACTTTAAGTGGTTTAGTTGAGTTTGATGGTTACTATCTAGAGAGTGAACCTTGTGCCGCTTGCAGTTCTCCTGAGGTGCCTTACAGCAGGATGAAACTTGAGAGTCTTAAATCTGAAACAAAATTTACTGACAACCGCATCATTGTCAAATGTACAGGGAGTTACACAATTCAAACTGTTATAATGAATGTGCACGATGCTCGGAAGTCCAAATCTGTGAAAGTTTTGAACCTGTACTACAATAATCGACCTGTGGCTGACTTATCGGAGTTGAAAAATAATTGGTCTTTGTGGAAACGTGCTAAAAGTTGCCATCTTGCTTTCAATCAGACTGAACTAAAAGTAGAGTTCCCCATTCCAATCACTGCATGTAATTTCATGATTGAGCTGGATTCTTTCTATGAAAATCTTCAGGCTTTGTCCCTTGAACCTTTGCAATGCCCTAGATGCAGTCGTCCAGTCACTGATAGGCATGGAATATGCAGCAATTGCCATGAAAATGCGTATCAATGTAGGCAATGCCGGAACATAAATTATGAGAACCTTGACTCATTTTTATGCAACGAATGTGGATACAGCAAGTATGGAAGATTTGAATTTAATTTTATGGCAAAACCAAGTTTTACATTTGATAATATGGAGAACGACGAAGATATGAAGAGAGGTCTTGCTGCAATAGAATCTGAATCAGAAAATGCTCACAGGAGATATCAGCAGCTCTTAGGCTACAAGAAACCCCTGCTAAAAATTGTTTCAAGCATTGGTGAGAATGAAATGGACTCGCAACAGAAGGATTCTGTTCAGCAAATGATGGTCTCACTTCCAGGACCATCATGCAAGATTAACCGTAAAATTGCTCTCCTTGGGGTTTTGTATGGTGAAAAATGCAAAGCAGCCTTTGATTCTGTCAGTAAAAGTGTCCAGACACTTCAAGGTCTTCGTCGGGCTTTAATGACATATTTGCACCAGAAACATACTGATGATGGGTTTCCGGCTTCAAGATTTGTGATTTCTAGATCTCCTAATAACTGCTATGGTTGTGCGACAACATTTGTCACTCAATGTCTTGAGATATTGCAGGTGTTATCAAAGCATCGGAGTTCAAAGAAGCAACTTGTTAACCTGGGTATACTATCTGAGCTGTTTGAGAATAATATTCATCAAGGGCCCAAAACTGCTCGAATACAAGCTAGGGCTGTTCTTTGTTCTTTCTCTGAGAGTGATGTAAATGCAGTGAGTGGGCTGAACGACCTAATCCAAAAGAAAGTCATGTACTGCCTTGAACACCATCGTTCTATGGACATTGCATTGGCAACTCGGGAGGAGTTATCACTGCTCTCTGAAGTCTGTTCTTTGGCTGATGAATTCTGGGAAGCTAGATTGCGAGTTGTTTTCCAGCTGTTATTTTCATCCATTAAGTCAGGTGCCAAACATCCAGCAATTGCTGAGCACATCATTCTTCCATGTCTGAGGATCATATCTCAAGCCTGTACTCCTCCTAAATCTGATACTGTAGACAAGGAGCAGAGGATGGCAAAATTGACATCTGTTTCACAAAATAAGGATGAAAATTCTAAAAAGATATCTGGATCTTCTAGTGGACCTGTTAGTGGGAGTAAGTCTGCTTCTGAATCACTTGAACATAATTGGGATTCTTCTCAAAGGACTCAGGATATTCAATTGCTGAGTTATGCAGAGTGGGAAAAGGGAGCATCATATCTTGACTTTGTTAGAAGGCAGTACAAAGTGTCTCAGGTGTTCAAAGGTACAGTTCAAAGACATCGGACACAAAAAGGCGATTATTTGTGCCTGAAGTATGCTCTTAAGTGGAAGCGGTTTGTATGTAGAAATGCTAAAAGTGACCTGTCAGCTTTTGAGCTAGGGTCATGGGTTACAGAACTTGTGCTATGTGCCTGTTCCCAGTCTATAAGATCAGAGATGTGTATGCTGATTAGTTTGCTTTGTGCTCAAAGTTCATCAAGACGATTTCGACTTTTGGATTTACTGGTGTCTCTGTTGCCAGCAACTCTTTCTGCTGGCGAGAGTGTTGCAGAATACTTCGAATTACTTTTCAAGATGGTAGATTCAGAAGACGCACGCTTGTTTTTGACTGTAAGAGGTTGCTTACGTACAATTTGCCAATTAATTTCCCAAGAAGTAAGCAATGTTGAGTCTCTGGAGAGAAGCCTTCACATTGATATTTCCCAGGGATTTATTCTTCACAAGCTCATAGAGCTCCTTGGGAAATTTCTAGAGATCCCTAACATTAGATCAAGGTTTAACTTCTTTCCTTAAGCATCTTCTTTCTAGACTACTTCTGTTTAAGCTTATATAATTTGATCTTATTGCTAGATTCATGCGGGATAATCTACTCTCTGAAGTTCTTGAGGCTCTCATCGTGATTCGTGGTTTGGTAGTACAGAAGACAAAATTGATTAGCGATTGTAATCAGCTTTTGAAAGATCTCTTGGATAGCCTTCTGCTGGAAAGCAATGAGAACAAGAAGCAATTTATTCGAGCCTGCATTTGTGGCTTGCAAATCCATGGAGCAGAAAGGAAAGGGCGGACTTGTTTGGTATGATTAATCTTGAAAACTAGTCAACCAATTAAGGCGCACTCCCTCATAGACTTCTGCTCCCTAGTAAATTTTTAATCTTACGGGAGTAAAATAAAAATATTAGTATCTTCTATGATTTATGCCATATATACTCTAGTAAAATATCCAGATATCACTTTCTAGAAATATGCCCTTACCTTTTTTAATTCATCTATTTTTCTGTTTGAAGTAGTACGTAGATTGGCAGCTTACTTTGAAATATTATGTGCAGTTTATTCTAGAGCAGCTCTGCAATTTGATCTCTCCCTCAAAACCAGAGCCAGTGTACCTCTTGGTTCTAAACAAGGCACACACGCAAGAAGAATTTATCAGGGGATCCATGACAAAGAATCCTTACTCCAGTGCTGAGATTGGTCCTTTAATGCGTGATATCAAAAATAAAATTTGTCACCAATTGGATTTACTTGGTTTTCTTGAAGATGATTACGGCATGGAGTTGCTGGTTGCTGGAAATATAATTGCTCTTGATTTGAGTATAGCACTAGTCTATGAGCAAGTGTGGAAGAAGTCTAACCAGTCTTCAAGTGCCATATCTAATACTGCATTAATTTCTGCCACCGCTGCAAGAGACTCTTCTCCTATGACAGTGACTTACCGGCTTCAGGTTTGTTTAAATAATCCATGCCAGTTTTCGGATAATGTTTACCACCCCATGTTTCTTATGTCCTTACGATGGGATCCTTATATTTGAGTTTCATGTTGAAGAGTTCAATAAATATTGGTTAGAGAAATTTGTCGGTGAGTTCCCTAGTAATACCTCTAATTTTCTTGGGGGTGGATATTATATCCAGGGGCTAGATGGTGAAGCAACGGAACCTATGATTAAGGAATTGGAGGAGGACAGAGAGGAATCGCAAGATCCAGAGTTGGAATTTGCAATAGCAGGTGCAGTTCGTGAGTATGGAGGACTGGAAATTTTGTTGGCCATGATCCAGGTGTGTGTAGCAGACCTTTAATCATCTCTTTATCTTGTCTTCATACCTTGTTTATTGAGTCTTCTAGTTTTACCACAAAATGGTGGAGCGATGATTGTTTTAAAAATATATTTACTGTAGTTCTGTATTTTCACATTCTATTTTAGTCCGTAAATCACATATAATATAATATTTCAGTTTTCTTAATTTTTCATAAAACATCTAATAAAAACCTGGTCCAACCCTTCTTTTCTTTTTTTTTTTCTTTTTTTTTTTTTAAAGAGTTATTTACTTGGTGAGTATACACCCATGCGAACAAGTATTTGAAGGTAGATATAGTCGGTGCAAGTTTCAAGGTAGATCAAGATTTTGGTCAAACGTTTGCCATAAAATTAACTACAAGGGATCAAATTAGTCTTTTGCTTGGAATATTAAAATAAAATTCTTGAAAGTTCAATAGCTGAAATAAAATAATACACCGAGTACTAAAGTGGAACAAGTGTCGAAAAGTACCTAATTAGTTTTTAAATGTACGATTTCCTGGTAAGCGTTCTTACTGATTTAGTACTGCTATTTCAACCCATTGAACCTAAACTCACGGATTAAATTTTTGTTTATACCTTAATATTCCTTTTTCTTTTCTTTTCCCCTTCCAATTCTTGTATTTCAGTCTTTCATGACTGCCATGACATAAACCGGCAATTTTCATTTTGTTTCTTTAATATTTTTTTGTAGTTTCATTTGAAATTATCTTGGTTCTCTATACATGCACTTTTAGTTTACCAACCACATAGGCCTTGCATAGTAAGTGGTTACAAAAAGTTCTCAGTTCTTCGTGAAGTTTTCTTTTTTTCTTTTTTTTTGGGTATAAATTATCTCCCTTCTAGTCGGAATGTCTTTCTGTAATTTCCTTTGGAAGTATAGTATTTGAAAGCTAAAACAGAAAAAAAACATGCTTTTTCAAGGAAGTTTAAGAGTATGATTTTGATAATTAAGTTTAAGAACATGCTTTTTCAAGGAAGTTTAAGAACATGGTGATTGATAATTAAAAGCTTTTAAGCTTTTAAGCAAGAGGTCTTGTGTTTAAACAGGAATATCATTCCAGTTAATATTAGTAACCACTTGCTGGCTTTGTATTAGTTTCTATGTCCAGTGAGGGGAAATGTTAAGACTTATAAATTAATAATACTAGCTCTTGGGTTCAGTTACAACTAATGTCAAATTTAAGATACTTCAGTACTCACTTTGCTTGTGGGCTTGAAAATTTGCCACCAAGCTGCACGAGTGGGTTTCAATATTATTTGGGTGAGAAATTTTAAATTTTAATGTTCACTGGTAATTAAAATGTGCTGCTAATTAGCATATTAGTTGTGCAAGCAAAATTATTTGTTTCATTTCTCTCAAGAAAAAAATGAAAAAAATCAGTTTCAAATTCTATTTACTAGATTCTACGCTGCAATGTAGTGGTATATTCGAAGTCGACTTCCTTGCTTCCTTCATTTGTATGTCTACTTCTATATTCAGTTGTATGGATTTCCATTCAATAAGTATCCAGATTTGGGATAATTAGAGTTAAGCTGTCACTCTCTTTTTGATTTAAAGTCGATCAAACCATTTTTCATGGTCTGACCGTAACTTATTTGAACCAGCGCATATGGGATAATTTCAAGTCAAACCAAGAGCAGTTGGTTGCAGTTCTTAATCTTCTTATGCATTGTTGCAAAATAAGAGAGAACAGGCGTGCTTTATTAAGGCTTGGAGCTCTCGGATTACTTCTAGAAACAGCAAGACGTGCCTTTTCTGTGGATGCCATGGAGTCAGCTGAAGGCATTCTTTTGATTGTGGAGAGTCTAACAATTGAAGCGAATGAAAGTGAAAGTATTAGCATTGGACAAAGTGCTCTTACCATCACCAGTGAACAAACTGGTACTGGCGAACAGGCCAAAAAAATTGTTCTCATGTTCCTGGAGAGATTATCTCATCCTTTTGGTTATAAGAAATCAAACAAACAGCAGAGGAACACTGAAATGGTTGCTAGAATCTTGCCTTACTTGACCTATGGTGAACCTGCTGCTATGGATGCACTCATCCAACATTTCACTCCATACTTGAATGATTGGGATGAATTTGATCGATTGCAAAAACAGCACGAGGACAATCCAGAGGATAAGAGTATCTCTGAGCAAGCTGCCAAGCAGAGATTTACTGTGGAAAATTTCGTTAGAGTCTCAGAGTCACTGAAGACAAGTTCCTGTGGGGAGAGGCTGAAGGATATTATTTTGGAAAAGGGCATTACTGGCCTTGCAGTTAAGCACCTGAGAGATAGTTTTGCTGTTGCAGGACAGGCCAGCTTCAGATCTAGTATGGAATGGGCATTTTCCTTGAAACGTCCTTCCATTCCACTTATATTGTCTATGCTAAGGGGTTTGTCAATGGGGCATTTGGCTACACAGAGGTGTATTGATGAAGGAAGGATCTTACCTGTGCTTCATGCTCTGGAAAGAGTTCCGGGAGAAAATGAGATTGGGGCAAGGGCTGAAAACTTGTTAGATACTCTCTCTAAAAAGGAGGGAAATGGAGATGGATTCTTGGAGGATAAAGTGCGAATGTTAAGGCATGCCACAAAGGATGAAATGAGGCGGCTTGCTTTGAAGAACAGAGAACATATGCTACAGGTGCTGTCTCATTGTACTCCATGATTTAAGAACTGTTGATCTAATATTTTCTAATGCGTTTGCTTATAATTGTATTTTCATACAGTATTTGTTTAACTTATTATTTTGTTCTCCTAGAGATTTTTATCATTTATTCAAATCAATTTGAAAATGATTTTCCTTTTGGCACTAGAATTTGAATTAGAGCTCCATTTCTTTTTGCAGTAGAATTTTCAACTGTCATAGGATGCAAATTTCTTGAACACATTCCTCGTCATAAACATGTCTTGAAGATAGAAAATATGGAATGGGAACATTTTTGTGAGTGGGAAGTTTATGCAACATAAAATTTGCTGGCTGTGCATTGTTTGAAAGTGTGGTTTGATAGGATTCATACAAAAAGAATAACTATTAAGGTTTTCCGATTTCATGATTTTGTTCTTTGTTTCTGTACTTTTTCCATTTTCTTGTTTTGCTTGCTTTAGATAGCATATATATTATTTTTTGCATGTTCCCTATGAATTTTTCATATATATATCTATGTATATATTTCGTGGTTTCTGATTTTAAAACTATCAGTGAAGACAATTCATTTTTGGGGATGATGCAGGTACTTGGAATGGAACTGGTGGCTTCAGATGGTGGTGAACGAATCGTTGTCTCTAGACCAGCTCTTGAAGGTTTGGAAGATGTAAAGGAAGAGGAGGATGGGTTGGCATGCATGGTGTGCAGAGAGGGCTATAGTTTGAGGCCTACTGACTTGCTGGGTGTCTATTCATACAGCAAGAGGGTTAACCTGGGCGTTGGGATTTCAGGAAGTAGTCGTGGGGAGTGTGTTTATACGACCGTGAGTTACTTCAATATTATCCATTATCAGTGCCATCAAGAGGCCAAAAGGACAGATGCTGGTTTGAAAATCCCAAAGAAAGAATGGGAAGGAGCAACACTCAGGAACAACGAATCCCTCTGCAATTCCTTGTTCCCTGTGAGAGGTCCGTCTGTCCCGTCAGCACAGTATATGCGTTATGTTGACCAGCATTGGGATAACCTAAATGCTCTTGGTCGTGCTGATGGAAACCGACTTCGGCTCTTGACTTATGATATTGTTCTGGTATGGTTCTTGCCTGTTGTCAGTTGTGAATTGTTTTTTAGTTCACTTGGAAACTTTTCCTTTCCTGAATTAGCTTCTCCCTTATTATGATTTACGTTTTCTGTTTTTATTTTTTTTTCTGTAGATGTTGGCTCGATTTGCCACTGGAGCATCATTCAGTGCTGAAAGCAGGGGTGGTGGCAGAGAAAGCAATTCCAAGTTCCTTCCTTTCATGCTTCAAATGGCTCGTCACCTACTGGATCAAGGGAGCCCATCTCAACGTATTACAATGGCTAAGTCCGTTTCAATCTATTTGTCCTCGTCCATTGGAGACTTGCGACCATTCTCTCCAGGATCACAACCTTCAGCTGCTACTGAAGAAACTGTTCAGTTTATGATGGTGAACTCGCTTCTTTCCGAGTCTTATGAATCATGGTTGCTTCATCGCCGTGCATTCCTACAGCGTGGGATATTCCATGCGTACATGCAGCATACTCATAGCAGGTCAACCAATCGCTCATCAGCCAGTTCAACATCTAAAATGGAATCAGGAAGTAATAGCCCAAACACGGAGGCAGAAGAAGCCAATGATTTATTGGCTACCATTAAGCCAATGCTAGTCTACACTGGCCTGATTCAGCAACTGCAACATTTCTTCAAAGTAAAAAAATTGCCAAATATTGCGTCCTGCCCAAAAGAAGGAACATCTACATCTACATCTGCCACTGCAACGGGTGAGGAAAGCGAGACCCAAAACCTGGAAGGTTGGGAGGTGGTGATGAAAGAGCGACTTAACAACGTAAAAGGAATGGTCGGGTTCTCGAAAGAGTTGCTAACATGGCTAGAGGAAATGAACTCTGCTACTGATCTGCAGGAGGCATTCGACGTAATTGGAGTTTTGGCTGATGTATTATCCGACGGAATTAGCCGCTGCGAGGACTTTGTACATGCTGCAATCAATACCGGAAAAGGCTGATTAATCCGACCAACCAGGGGGGTGGGGATGCTCTGGAGCTGAGCTTTTTTGTTACATGACGACAGTGAATACCACGGGATGTATGGTGTTGTTCAGATCTTTGTGCCATTATTGGACTTTTCTTTTCAAATATGGATCTTCATATACACTCAGCTCCCCGGGTAATCAAATATATATTTCTCTTTTCCCCCCATATTTCTGGTGTTTTACTGTGCCCAAATTTTTAGTCTTTTAGGCACATCATGATTACCGATTCTTACTTCCAGTCGTTTCAATAATTTGAAGGGGCCTGTGTGATCGTGATGGATCATTTTTTTAAAATTTTGAACGAAAATTAAGATCATAGACTTAGGTAATTCTAATTTATCCAAGGTCCTCTCGTATCTCGAGTATTCTAATATATCAATGTGTTCTAAAAGATACTAGAAGATTAAAATAACAAAGAATGCTTCCCCATTGCCATATGATGTTTGATATAACAAAGAACTGTGTCGCCCACCTAAGTTATTAAGCGAAGATCAACAATGATTTCTTTTTCTTTCAGATTGGGGAAATGGCGAAGAAGATTAGGAAAAGCCAAAAAGAAAGCATCTAAAAGCATTTGATTCACGCTAGGCTAGCAATCCTACTCAATTCCACCTGTTGTTCCTCAATTCTGCTCACAGCTCTTGAAAGATCCATGCTAGCAAGAGACATGTTATTAGCTTTCCCGAGTCGTCTCTGCTTTATCTTCAATATTGCCTGCGAAACTTCGCTAATTAAAGGACGTTTTCTCGGTGCTTTATGCAAGCATCTACGACCAATATGAGCTAGCTTCCTTGCTTCTTCAAGATTGCATTCTCCAGCTAGTTGCTTATCAATTATTTCATCAATCCCATCGGGGTTCATTCCAGCCTAAGAAGAATCAAGAATGTACTTGGAACTCATGAAATGCATACATTTCAAGGTGAAGCATTTGTGTACGTGGAGGAAATACTCACGAGATTAATGTAGTCCACTAAATTTTGTTGTGGATGGATGGCTGTGATTAGTTCGAAAAGGATTATGCCGAAGCTATAGATGTCGCTCTTCATCGTAAATTTGTTTGTAGCCATGTATGCTGGGTCTATGTAGCCATATGTACCTTTCAGACCAGAATTCCGGCCATCAAAAACTTCTTCCTTTGACAGCCCAAAATCAGCAACCTATAACATGTGCATGAAAATGATGAATGACAAATGGCGATAGATATTCAAGACCAAAGTTATTCTTTAGTCTAGATACTACATTGATCTTTAAGTTTTCATTTTATTGTGTGGTATCTCTTGTTTTTGACCTCCCACATCCCGTCCTATGCTATAGCCTCCCTCAGCCTTTTGCTCACTTCATCTTTGGAGGCTTTTTCAGTACAGGACTGTTCAAGAATTCATTTCCAAGTGGTGCAACTAACAGCTACAGATATGCAGACAGACTTGAGGCTCCTAGACTACCAAAGAAGATCATGTAGAAGTGATTCTTATTCAGCAGTTTCCCCATTTTTGGAGGTGTTGTGCACGTGTGTGTTCCCCCACGGAGGGAGAGAAATTTAGTTCTTTTTTTTTTTTTAATTCATCGTGTAGTGATAGGGATTTGAACCAAATTTTGGTTGATGATATATGTCTTTTCCTTTGAGCTATGCTCAGGTTGAGAAAGAGATCGAATAGTCGAAATCCCATGAAATATTGCAGAGTGGGATATCAAACCATAAAGAATGCTCTCTAGAAGCTTACCTTAGCTCTCATCGTATGATCCAACAATATATTGGCAGACTTCAAATCACGATGTATGACAGGAGGAATAGCCTGTTCCAGAAAATATAAATGAATAATCCTACAAGCACTTGCACAAATAAAACATGAAAAATGTCAACTTAGAATACCCCTTCGTGAAGGTACTCGACTCCATGAGAGATATCAAGAGCGATCTGAATCCTCTCATCCCAACTCAACACACGATTTTCTGAATCTGAATACGTGTATCACATGAAAATCAAGCAGAAAAAAGTAAATCGGTTTACACTTCAATGGCAAACTATTCTAAACAATTTTCCACTTCGTTCTATAAATGCTAACATGTTTTCCACATTCACAAGAAGACTTGCAGAAGATTGTACTTTCAGGGAATCTGCGAACACAATAATCATAAAAAGATGTCTTGAACTTACTGTAAAGAAGGTTGTCCAAACTTCCATTACTCATAAACTCATAAATTAGCATGTGGCTTCCTTTATCAATGCAGTATCCCATCAAATTCACCAGATTACGATGATGCAATCTTCCTAGTAAACTTACCTGCAGCAAACCAAACAACGGATATTATTATAAAGTGTTCCCTGATATCTAAATAAAAGTCAATACGAAGCGTTCACGCGGGTAATTTCATGGCATAACTGGTGAACAAAAATAAAATCCAATTGAAATAGTAAGGAGAGGAAATTATGAAGTAGGAAATGGTTAACTTCATCGTCAATTTCTCCTCCATTTTCTGAGAAATAATCCTAAAAAAGGTTTCCTTTACACAAGTATAGCGATATCCTAGCAAATATTGGGTCCTTGATATCCACAGTCTCCAAACCAATTTACGTGCACCTCGAGTAATCTCACAAGACAAGACAGATAGGGGACTTTTTTCCTGTTTCTTCTCCTTGAGCCGCACTAGCCCGGAAATCTTGAAAGGAAAGGAACTAGTGCTACACTGGCAACCACACCCTCCGAATAGTCCTATTTTTCCTCCACGTCAATAAGGGGGTCAATAAGGGGGGGATAAGAGATCTTCAGTGTCACCTTGAGGTAAGCCCACCAAAGCGGGATTGGGATTGAATCGTTTAGGCTTTAGAAATTCGTGGTTTGAGAACTTGATAAAACCATCCAACTCTAAAATATTTAGGATTAGGAGTTCGTTCTTCAATGATTCTTACAAAATAGTGTCCTTTGAGGGGGGAAAAAGTTATAAATAAGATATATTAGCAGACGTAATCCATCCTAGACTGAAACATCGGATTGGTAAGGAAAGAATATAGAATAACACCCTCACCTCCGTCCGAAACTCTTTTTCACCCTGTTTGGAATCTGAAGCAAGCACCTTAACAGCTAGAACTGCTCCATTGGGCATCTTTGCTTTATACACTGGACCATATGACCCTTGTCCCAAAAGAGTAGTGAAGTTCTCTGTAGCCTTCTGAATATCCCTGAAAAGTATGGGCAAAAGACTAAGTACGGGAAACAGATAATCCAGCATAAAACAACGTCCATATTACAAAAAAAATATATTGTGCATACTTGTAAGGGTATTTCAGAACACCGGATGCAGAAGCAACTATGTCTTTGTGGTTATGATTCCTCCAAGGGGACCAAGATTCCTTATGGAGCTTTTCAGATCCCGGAAAAGTAATAGAACCAGAAAGAGATGCACTAAATTCAGTACTTGAGTCCAATCCATTTGTTCGAATCTGAATAGTTCCTAGACTACGCTCATTCGTGCTTCGCCGAAGATACACATTCTTTTTGTACCATCTTATGACATAAAATACCAGGATAGCAATCAAAATACCAAGTGCCAAACCAACAGAGATGCCAATGATAATTAGATCAGCTCGTTGACTCATTCTTTAATCTCTTAATATATTCAATCATAGAAAACATCTTGCACAATGATAGCTAAAGTTTTAGCTGATCAGCAACCTGCAAAATGTGTATGTAAAAGGCCAATGACAAATGGAACATCCAAGTCCAATATTAAAAAATGATGATAAAATTCACAGACAATAAACATGAGTACGCTATATCATACATGAAAGGACCAAAATCATTACTCTACTTCATAAATCCGTATAAAATGAATCATCTCATTTCATATTCTGTAGGCTATGTAAATCGTAGAATCTCTCGTTTCGTCAAATGTCAACTACTTTACTGGAAGAAATTTCAGAGAAGGATGAACATTTGGGGGTGAATTCAGAAAGTATCACAAGAGATCACTTAGCAAAGGAGTTTTACTCAATCAATTTATTCGCGCACTGTTTGATTGAACATGAGAAGCATCTAAACCAAGAACCGTGAATCAAATAGCACTGCTGCACACTTCCAGTGAAGTTGATCGATCACCGATCATAGTAACCAGGCAAAAGTCTACAAATTACGTTAAAGCCAATTTCTCATTAACCAGTACTTACAGAACACCAGAACAGGTGCGAATACGAGCGAACTTGATGAAATCAAGCGAAAGCCACGAAAAACAGGAACTCCTCTGGCCTCGCCTGTTGAAGAACAGCGATGGACGACGAATTTGGTTGCTTGTGATGGTCGTTTTCCAGTTTGGGTCAATACTAGACCAAAGAAGACCCAGTCTAGAGAATGTAACTGCAAGCGATGCAAGTTGCAAAAAGAAAACGGAGGCGAATGGGACATTACAGAAACCGTTCTTGGTGGGAAGGCATATACATATATATATATGTATATATATTCACAACCGGTTCAAATCTTCAGCTCTACGTTTTGTTGAAAAAAAATTGTTTAAATCTCAGAGCTCCCACTAATATTGTGATTAGTCGAGTTAAAAGAAAATTTAAGAACAATTGAAAATTTTCCAAAATCTGTTCATCGCTCACAATTGTGTTTCTTGACTAAATTTATTGTCAATAACTTCCTTTTTAACTCTTTTTTTCTAATTAATTTAAGACTCTAAAAAAAATGTTCTTTGAGCATTTAAGAGGCTAGACAAATCTTTGTCCAAACCAAATAGGCTTGAAAAATTGAAAGGACTATGTTTTACTAATAATGTTTTCAAATTCTAACAAAAAGAAAAAAAAATTAATGTTTTTAATGTTAGTGTGACAGCAACGATCAAACATGTTTAACTTTGAACACGAACCCTAATTGACTCGATCATTGAAATATGATTAGTAATGGCAATCCGCGTGGCAAATTGATATTTTTGTATGTATTGTTCATCTCTTGTTGGTGATCTAAACGAATAAATTGACAAAGAGGGAGATGAAGTTGCTTGGTTTGAACACTAAAGTCTTTCAAGCTCGACTGGGGCTTTTCATTTCCCCGTCCATCTCGAGATCATTTAGAGGGGACTGACTAGATCAAGACTATGATAGAGGATCCCTGGACAAATAGAAATTTAATTCCCTGATGCAGCCCGCCACAAACTTGGACTTGAATTGAAGCTACAGTAGTTCAGATGCAACTTGACGACTGAGTGAAGATTGAGAGTAGGCTGTTCAAGTACAAGTTAAGACGAGATTCTACATTCCTCTCTTTTTTTCTCCGGTTTGATCTTTGATTGGGGTGGGATGACGATGTTTTTTTTTATTATCAATATATACTCCTAACGTAATATTAATTTAAACGTTAGCTAATAATTATATCGATGTAATACCCGCTCCATAGTACATGCCAAAATGCCAAATGCTGTAGTTGCCTTGGTATGGTAATTTATACATAAAAGGTAGGCATTGTAGTGCTGGAGGAAGCGACAAGAGGCAGGCAGGGTCAAAGGCGAGTGGTTCGAAGGGCATTTTGTTCTTAAATACAAAACAAAGATTCTTCCCTTGGCATTCTTGTTTTTCTTATTCTAATTTTGAAATCAACCTCTAACCTGGAACAGTCGCTGGTAGATATTGTCCTATCTGAGTTTCCTCTCAAAATTTTTAAAACGCGTCTCTTCTCCAACCGATGTGGGATCTCACACCACCTCTACCCGTTCTCGGTATCATCTTTACCATTGAAAATTTCCTCCTGTTGCTAATCAGAGACCACCTGCACAATAGATCTAGAAGCAGAAGGGATTCTAATTTTGAAATCAACCTCTAACCTGGAACAGTCGCCGGTAGATATTGTCCTATCTGAGTTTCCTCTCAAAATTGTTAAAACGCGTCTCCTCTCCAACCGACGTGGGATCTCACACTACCTCTACCAGTTCTCGATATCATCTTTACCATTGAAAATTTCCTCCGGTTGCTAATCAGAGACCACCTGCACAATAGATCCAGAAGCAGAAGGGAAGCAAGGTTTGTTTTTTAAGCCAATCATGAAACGAAAAGCATACCCCCTGGGTCCTAACAGTAACTACGTTGAAGAAAAAAGAAAGAAAAAAAGCTCAAAATTTCAGACTTTTTAAGCCAACAAACACAAAATTCAAGAACATAGCAAGGAGAAAATATCTGGTTTAGTATAAGAATTCCAGTTGAACTTGAAGAAATAGGCCTTTATCATGTCCTGAATAGATGATTCTTTTTACATTAGAGAAAAGCTCTGAAGACTATATATATGTATATATGCAATTATCAAAACAATAGTTTCAGTGTTTAACTTCAACTATAGAAGTTAGCCTGAAAGATCAGATTGTTCAGAATCTCGTGAGGCACCACGGTCGAGATTTGAGCAGCTAGCAACCGAGAAAAAACCCGGCGCTGCAAGTTTTGGCAAATGGCATTAACATTCTTGATCATCGTAATCGAGCTTTGAAGTCAGTAGCTCACAATAATATATCAGATTGAACTTGGAGAGCAATGGAGCTGATCGCCATCGAGATAACCGGGACTGAACCTGAACCAACAAATCAGAAAATACAAACTTGCTTCCTTTCTTCCCAAATGCCACCCACATAATTTCCTTGAATGCAGGTTATCACATAAATTAAATCCATGTACGGAAGTCTTGGTGAAATTATACTTACTACTGCTATATCTTGGAAACAAAATTGGTTTCCTAGGCTTACGACCGCGTAGTTAGTCCAGCAAAACAGCAGAAGAAATGAATGCCCGAGTAATCCGATATTGACAAAACGATATACATGGATGTGTACATGTAGAAGTCGAACTAAAAATTGTGCCTCAAATAAGAATGGGTGTAACAAAGACACAAGCATCAAATCTTGGTTTATAAAAGCAGACCTGGCTGTTACATGACTGCAGAGCGCAGCCCGCAATCCAAGACCATACTTTTTTATCCACGTCGTATAGAAGACTCTTCCCTTGGTTCCAAGATGTAAAGCAGATCAGATTATCCTGTCCGAAACATTCAAATCTCTCCGCTGATAACCTCAACAAAACTCGAAAATATTTAGGTGGCATTCTACTAATCTCAACCCACATAACTTTTGCATGATCCAGTTCCCAAATTCTCATGCTTTGAAGAGTGCTATAAAGTCCAATCCTACCAACAAGGAATAGACGCTTCTGTGTACCAGCAACCAAATACCCGTCCAATAATGAACGAGGGAACCTGGCTGGAATGTGTTCCCAATAGCCCGTGTCCAGCCGATACATCATTAGACCAAGTGGAGAAAGTGCTTCCAAGTATAACTTGGAATCACAATATGCCATCTTCGAGGAGCAGAGATTTACTGCAGGCATTGTCTGGTGAAGCAACCAACGGTTCAGCCTCGAGTCATAAACTTCAGTAGGTAAGGACTTATCACCATAAATATCACTAGTCGCTACAACTTTAAATGATCGGTGAGTCCGATCAACAACCAAAATCAGCTGCCTCTGCTGATTATGATGCATATTTGGCAATGCCCTCCACTTTTGTGTGAGCGGATTGCATACCAGGGTTTTGAAAGTTAGCCCATCAAGCCCAGAAAAGCAAACAAGTCCACCAGATGAACCAACCAACCAGAATGCCCAAGGAGGCAAAAATGTGAATGGAATCTTATACCATGTTTTTAACGGTAAGCTGAAGACTGAGCATTGGGGAGTTTGAGAATTCTTCCAAAATGTAAGAAGACAAGGCCCATGTGAAGACACTTGTGCGTGAAATTTAAGAAAACTACTATCTTGAAGTATCGAATTCCACCTTTTACATACAGAACGAAACCTAAAGATTAAAAATGGAGGAACCCTAGCTAAGATCTCATTCAACAAATCTTCAGGCAGCATTGCCCATATACTATCTTCCATTTGAACATCTGGATGAGCTGCTTTACCGAAGGTTGTGACTGTTTCCTCATCTAAACCACGTGGTTTGGTCTTTATAACCTTCGGCCTCGAAGGACTAGTGTTCCTCGATCCTGCTCTACCCAATGGGCTCGTATTCCTCCCACCACCTCTTAGAGGCGATCCTTGATCGGCAACCCTATTATCATCACGAACAACCTCACTTTCCATAGATTGAGAATTAACAACTCCACGCCCAGATTGAGAATCCCCAAGACCATCCATGGCGATGGCCAATAAAACTCACTTATCCACCACGAAATGCAGAACCCTAATGAATGCCGCACACTCCAAAAGATCAAAAAAATTCAGGCTAAACAGCACATTTCAACTTCGGATATCAAAATCCATCTCCCAAACACACTACAAAAGGGCACAGAACAATAAACCAGAACAAACATCCGACTTCAAATTAAGCAGAAGTACAAAATAAAATCGAGCAGAACTTCATTCTGTCAGATCCTCAGGCGAGAGAATCAGTCACTGATCCAAATGAAATACGAAAATGTATAAGTCGAAACGGAACCTGAAAACGCAGAGCAGAAACTTTGTCGGCAGAGATAAGCCTTCAATCAGGCAACGCCATGAACAAGAACCTTCCTCAGAGATCGAAGATTAGAAATTCGGCATCGAAATTAGGAGAAGTACCCCCAATGTTTACAGAATCCTGTTCCTTATTTTCGGGCGATTTTCTTTCTTCCTGTTGTTCTCAAGAACTCGCCCGCTTCTTATTTGATTTTCTCCGCGACCATTTCGCTGAATGAATTTTCAAAAACAATAAAGTAAAATACATTTACATAATTTTCCATTTGTTCTAATTCTCAACTCAAAATATTAAATTTTTAGGTCTAAATTTCAATATCTCAAATTTTTTTCATTCAATTCTATCATAAATGTTAATTTTAATACGACAAAAAAAAAAAGATAATTAGTTTAATTATAATTAATTTATTCTTTTAATTAATTAATATAAAATGTTAACAGTGAAAATTAATACAAATTTAAGGGCAAAATTATAAAATCCTGAATGAAAAACAGAACTAAAAAATTAAATAGCAAAAGTGTAATATTTTAATATTTATAATTCTCACCCAATCATAAGGCGCCACGTCAAGTACTTTGATTTATTATTTGATGGACTTGTTCTGTTTTACCTGCCCCCAAGCTTTTCCAATTTAAGATAATATACTTGTTTGTTTAACATCCGTTTATATATATATATATATATATATATTTAAACTCATTATTAAAGCACTATTTAATAATCATTTAATTTTTAATTTTTAATTTTTTTAAACGAAGATCCTGAACACTACTTTTCTTCCTTTTGTTATCTAATTTATAAAATAAGCTAAGTTTTAAAAATTAGGGAAAGTTCAAAATAAAATTAAAAATGGAGATACTTATTCTAATTCATAAATGACTTTATTATTTTAAATAATACAAATATATTAAATTATATATTATCTCCAAATTTTTAATATTATTTTTTGAAATTTAAAATCTGCGACGATGAAAAAATATATATATTTTTTATTTTTAAATTTAAAAGTGCAAATGAAATTTACGAAATGATGAGCTCAAATATTTCATTCATGAAATTTCTTAAAATATAGTCATAAATAATTTGTATTTAGCAATATTTATCTATTATAAATGTGTAAAATTTTCTAAATAAGGATCAGAACTATTCATTTTTAAAACTACCGGGACTAAAATGAATAAATTTTAAATAATATAAATATAGGCATTGTAAAAGACAAAAATAGTATTTTTAAAAAACCTTTTTCTCGCATTATTGAATAAAAAAATGGGAACAATTTATTTTCAATTAAATGTACTCTTTAGCTTTTTTCCAATTAATTGTCATACTTTTTTGGGCAATTGAATTACTTCAATTATGGGAGGTAGCTTTTCCACACCCTTGTTTGAACCTATTTCTTAAATAAATAAAATTCAAATTAAAAGGTGAATTGTGTTTAATATAATTTATAAATTTTAAAATTTTAAAAAATTTCTCCAACATATTTTAAAATTTATAGATCTATTAAAAAAAAATCCTCTGTGACTCATTATTTAAGTTTATATCGAATATATAAATAAATTTTAAAAATTATTAATTTCAAGAATTTATAAAACAAAATTTAATTTAACAAAAAATATATATTTATTATTATTATGTAATTTTGGAACAACGAACAAGACATGAAAAATCGTAAAAAAATTGGTAGGGGGCGAGGTTATCTAGGATAAGACAGCCATTTGCCAGCCTCTATCCTACCATCCAAACACAACCAAACACGTGTCCTTCTCCAGTTGTTAATTTATTTTATAAACTATATAAATTAATTTAATTGACACATAATTCATTTTTTTGAAATTAAAAAATGTTTTTTTAATCAATTCAATTTTAAACAAATTCCATCTCTAAACAATTTATCAATCTATAGATTTAATTAAATTATTATAATATTAGACTTTAAAAAAAGAAAAATTAGGAGAAATAAAAGAATAAAAAAAAAACAAAAATGGCTGTGCTGTGACGCAGTAAAAATAACGGCCCAATCTCTGTATTCCGCTCATTCATTTGCAACCCCCGACGGACACGTGTCCCTCAGTGAATGATACTGTACTTTTTCTTTCCCACACATCACTGTTACCGTGCAATCTCCTTCGACTTCTCTCCCGATAATTCCCGCACGTGCTTTCGCTTCCCGCTCCCCGCCGGAAAAAGCCTCCATTTTCCATTTTTTTTTTCATTTTCCTTCCCCGTTCCGTCCTCCTCAAATTCCCAATTTTCCAACCCTAAAACCAGATTTTTTTTTTCTTCAACGTTCTTTACATTTCCGGCACCGATCCACTGCTTAAACAATCGAAATCCCCCTTCTCTGTTCGTTGTTTTGATGTTTTTGTCGTGACGGGGATTTGTGATTGTGGCGGGGTATTGGATGTGTTGTGTGTTTGTATGATCTGAGCATTATTTTCTTTTTCTGTATTGGGTTCTCTGATTTTTGCGTGGAGATGGGGGCGGTGACATCGTCCATGGCGGCGAAGTTCGCGTTCTTTCCGCCGAATCCGCCATCGTATAAAGTGGAAGAGGTGGAGGACGGCACCGGGAAGCTGGTGATGACGGAGGTAGCGGCAAGGGGAAACTTCGACGTTTTGAAGCTTAGTACCAAGAGAGGGAACCAGGTTGTGGCCCTGTATGTAAAGAATGTATCAGCTACTTTAACGTTGCTTTATTCTCATGGAAACGCTGCGGATTTGGGGCAGATGTACGACTTGTTTGTGGAGCTTAGTTCTCATCTTCGAGTCAACTTGATAGGGTTTGTGAACCTCTGGTTTAAATCATTTGTATTTAGCTGATGTGAATCTGGATTTTTACAAAGCTGCTTTTGTCATGTTCTACATAATTTCTTTTTTCCTTTTAGGTACGACTATTCGGGATATGGCCAATCTACTGGAAAGGTAAGAAATCTTATTTTTCTATTGCCAGATCCTGTAAGTAACTTTTCTAGAGGATGAAAATCTCTGTAATCTCGGGATCTATGCCATTGTTTTTTAGCTTTGTCTGCTCTATTATAGGACGAAAATTAACTGGCAAATTATGTTAAGAATACTATGATTTGTTTCTTTTCATGCTCTGCTTAAAAGGAAGAAATGATCCGTGTTTTCTCTGTTTATCTTTTAGTACTTCTTTTCTGACAAAAACTTGGAAGTCTGGGCTTTATTGTTTAACGGATTTGGCTAACTTTTCATGGCATTGTCCCTTTATCCAGCCAAGTGAGCAGAATACTTATGCAGACATTGAAGCTGTGTATAGATGCCTAGTGGAGAAATATGGGGCAAAGGAGGAAGATGTCATCTTGTATGGGCAATCAGTTGGGAGTGGACCTACATTAGATTTGGCTACTCGTTTACCTAACTTGAGGGCCATTGTTCTTCACAGTCCGATCTTGTCAGGTGTCCGAGTCATGTATCCCGTGAAGCGAACGTTCTGGTTCGACATTTATAAGGTTTACATTCATTAATTCCTAACTTTACATTGTCAGCTTGTGTTATGGATCTGGATTTGATGATCTTTCTTCCATTTTCTATGTTGCAGAATATTGACAAAATACCATTGGTCAGTTGTCCAGTTCTTGTAATTCATGTGAGTATCCTTTCGAACATCTGGTGATTACTAAGATCTTGAATGCTCAAAAATGTGGATAGTAAGAAAGTAAGCCTTCAAACATCGATCGATTCATTGATGGATTGCCATAAAATTACATTCTCAAATGCTTTAGAAAAGGCTATATGTTTTGGTTCTTATCTAATCTTAGGGGTGTAGTTTTCTCTTGCAATCAACTAGTATAGCCTGACTGGTTAAGACATTATTTTCTCGACCAAAAGTGTAGACATCTGAATCCTTACCCCATGTACTGTCATTCTCAAAATTACGCCATGCAAACATTGTCTTTTGCTCTTCTGGCGGACTTTTCCGAACTCTCTGAAACATTTAAAGGCAAAATAAAGAACAGACAAAATGGTGATAGTTAAAATTACTCCATTGGAAACACACTCTCTGTTGCACTTCAGAGTCTGAAGACCCCGAACAGTTTATTACCTTCCATTTGTTTATGTTATTCCTAGGCCATGCATGTGAGATCTCCCATTGGGAGAGTGGAACGAAGCATTTCTTATAAAGGTGTGGAAACCTCTCTGACGCGTTTTAAAACTTTGAGGGGAAGCTAGAAGGAAAAATCTAAAGAGGACAATATCTACTAGCGGTGGGCTTGGGCTGTTAGCATTTAGACCCACAGTGGAAACTAGGACTCATTAGAAGCCTAGGGACAACTTGGGAAGCCCTTTTTCTATTCGTAGTGTCAAAGTTATATTCCTGTTGATTTGATTTAGAACCTATAAGACAATCTTGAATGAAAATACTTGGGAGTTTAAGAAATGCCTTCTGGTTCGGGCATCCAAATTCTTGTATACCTCCATTTCAAGACATAATGTTGTGGTTGATTGCGGTAATTTGCTGCATCTTACTGCTCTCTTAATGAATTATCGCTTCAGTAATATAAAATACTTCATTTTCATGTATGAATCATGTCATGCTGCAGTTTAGAATGAAAAGAAAAGAGATTTCTTAAATTCTCATTGTGGACTTGATGTGGATGCAAACTGCTGCTGCTGTTCATATTCATTCCTTTGAAGTATATGCATGCCTGATCTATGAAAACAAATAATGAGCCTCGATTAACTGGTTGAATTTGTGTAGCATGATTGATTTTTGGAAGCTACTCACTTACAAATGTAAATGGTAACATGTATGTTCTCGTGTCGTGGTAGGGAACTGATGATGACGTTGTCGACTGGTCCCATGGAAAGCAACTTTGGGATCTTTGTAAAGAAAAGTACGAGCCTTTATGGATTAAAGGAGGGAACCACTGTGACTTAGAGCTATACCCACAATACATAAGACATCTCAAGAAGTTCGTTTCTGCCATCGAGAAATCACATCCTAGGAGTGCACCTGGACAAGCCACGAACCAGCTCGACATTCCCAGAAACAGCACTGACGTTAGAGAAAAATCTAGACCCAGCACAGATCAAAGAGAGAAAACAACCATAACGAGTGCTGATCAAACAGAAAAGCCGAGGACTAGCATGGACTGTGGTAATGGAGACAGGTCTAAAAAGATGTTAGACCAGCCAGAGAAAGCGAGGAACAGTATTGACCGGTCTGCCAACCGATCTTCTCATAGCTGAAACACATGCTGTCATTATGCTATCCTTTCTTTTCCCCAAACTTCTTCCTTAATATCATGTTTTCATAAGTTTTTTGATAATTTTGAGCATTGCACTCTCTTGCAGGTTTGGGGACATGGTGAGATCGGTTGGATTATGCAATATCGATTGTTTCAAACCTACGGCAACACATGTATAGCAGAGTGGTTACTCGAGTCGAGGCTTAATTCGTCGTGAGCAATAAAACTTTTTATTGGTTCGATTAGTCGAAACCGTCGAAAAATGGTTGGTTTACCATTGAAAGTAAAGGTAGGAAATTGATTCAACTCAACAAGGGAGTAGTATAAATTGCTCACAAACAACTAATAAATCTAACCCCTCTTCCACTTCTAAGTTCGTTTGCTTTTGGTGTGTTTGTGTCTCTCTCTGTTACATCTCCACTCTTACAGAAATGATCTTCCATCAGAGAAGCTTTCATCCAAAAATGGTGTATTTTTTTCTCTCTTCTGGGAAAATGAACAAGTTTGGAATGTTCTTACTCTTTATTTGGGAATGTAATATCTAATTTGAACACTGAGAAATATTTTACTATTAGTGTTACATTCCATATTTCGAATATCATTCAATTTAGTAATTATATTTTAATTGTCAAAGTTAAGTTATTTTCTATGGTTATTTGTGGCGAGTCTTTCTAAAAATAATATTAGTTTGTATGAAGCGTATGAACATTTATTTTTTATTGCCTCCAAATGATTATTATCATTATTGGTTCAATATTGACAATGATCAGCTTGAAATGATGAAGTTTGGAGATACTAAAAAAAAAGGACAAAATAAAACCCTATTATCAAAAGATTGTGATCTTTTAACTCATTGCGTTAACCTAAAAATATCTATGAAAACAATTTTTAAGAACTGTTCTATAGAAGTGTTGCCAAACATCCCAATAAATATATACACTTCTTTGCCAAATATAAAGTTATCTGAGCTTGAAATTGTGTAGGGAAGTTATTTGAAGTATGAAATATTTTGCAAAATCATGGTTTTGGAAGGGGTTATGGCGGTTACTTCTCTGGCCTTCCCTATGAATTCTTATTGCTTGTGCAAAATTTCCTGTTTATCGAATTCTTCTAATCGAATCGCCTTCTCCCTTCCACCCATTTATGTTCATACCTTTCTAATGGAACTATTTCGTATAGTTTGATGTCCTTTTGCCAGTGTTCTTTCAATCTTACCGGCAAGTTTGAAAATTTCCTTCTGTTGCAACAGCCCACAAATTTTCACCAAAACCCTCCGATGATATCCACGTCTATGTGGAAAACCATTGCCAAGCAAGCTATTTCTAAGAATCGGCAGTTTCATCTTGATTGGCATTGCCTTTCCCGCTCCCATGGCGTTATGGGTCGTCTCAATGAGTCTATAATTCGCGAGAAGTTAATATCTGATAAATTTGTTCTTAGTTCACTTCCGAAGTTCGGGATTTCGGAACTGGGTATTGGTCGGAGTGAAGTTTTGTCCCAGGAAGATTATGGAAGCCGATTCTGTTTTGGGTCTATGGGAGTTCGTATTGGGTTAAATGGGTCGATCCCAAAAGGCTATTCTAGCGTTGCTGAGGCGGTTTCGTCAACAGATGTGGACGAAGATTCATCTAGTGACGAAGAAATCCAGGAGTTATTGCAAGAGATGAGAAAAGAAGAGAAGAGGCAGGTTCAGCGTAGGAGAAGGAGGCTGAAATGGGTGAAGGGAATGGGAGAACAGAAGTATCAAATGCTGAAGAGGCGGCAGGTGGCTATAGAGACAGAGGCTTGGAAACAGGCAGTTAAGGAGTACAAGGAGCTATTGATGGACATGTGTGAGCAGAAGCTAGCACCTAATTTGCCTTACATGAAGTCCTTGTTCCTTGGCTGGTTCGAGCCTTTGCGTGATGCTATAAGTAAAGAGCAAGAATTGATCCGGATAGGGAAGAACAGGGCTGCATATGCTCCTTATTTTGATCAACTATCTGCTGATATGATGTCGGTAGTCACGATGCATAAGTTGATAGGGCTGTTGATGATGGGACATGAGCACGGTAATGCCAGGGTTGTGCAGGCTGCTTGTGCAATTGGAGATGCTATTGAACAGGAGGTACGTCGATTTTGTAAATGTAGACCCTCTGTTAGGTCTCTAGAGAGTTTAATACACTTCCTAGTTTGTTTGTTAAGATCATTGCAAGTAACTCAAAGGTTTATATAATTTAGAAAATAATTGAACTTAACTAAGAAGGGGACCTTCACCATTTAATTGAATGAGTTAGACGAAAAGGTGATCGTTCCTGTGTCGTTCTGTATTCATTTCCATGCTAAAATGATGTCCACATAGGTGCCTAAGCCCCTGGTAGTGTATCTGTACCAAAAAAGGGAGGAAAAAAAAAAAAACGTTTCAGGATCTCGATCACCTCTTATCTTTTCGTTTCTGCACTATCGCTCCAAAACTATAGGAGCAAGAGGATCTCGATCACCTCTTATCTTTTCGTTATTATTTGATCTTTTAGAAGCACATATTACGCCAGGGGGACGATTGGGGCGTGGTTTTCATCTTTTTGTATCATGGCTTAAGCTGCATTCATTGAGGCAGTATTTTTTGGGGATGTGTTTCTTGCCTAGGCGCAGTATGAGAATTTTGACCGTCGACTTTGATTCTTGACATGACTTTTGTTCTGCATTGAATTGTAAGTTTGTAACCATAATGTTGCTTAATCATGTCAGGTTAGAATTCACAGATTCTTGGAGAAAATGAAAAAGAAAAAGCACGACAAAGATAATGAGAACAATGACAAGCCTGATTCTCAGCTGAAGGAACAAGAGTGGTTAAGGAAAAAAGTCACCAACTTGATTAAAAAGCAAAAGCTTCCGGCTGTAAGACATATAGTGAAGGGAGCCGATGATTCAAAACCATGGGGCCCGGACGCCAAAGCAAAGGTCTGGATCATCTTTTCTATATACACTAGAAAAATAATGATTGCATGTTCCTCATTTGCAAACTTGCTAAAATAGTTGGTGTTTATAGGTTGGGAGCCGTCTTATTGAGTTGTTGACACAAACAGCGTACATACAACCTCCTGCTGATCAGTTGGCTGATGGTCCACCTGATATTCGTCCTGCATTTCGTCACTCATTTAGAATTGTGATGAAAGAAGCAAAGTAAGTCATTTATTTATCATCATCAATTAGTCAGTCTGTAAAAGTTCCCCTGGTTTCTTCTCTTTTGTACTTTTTGATCTTCGGATATACAAAATTGTCTCTTATAACATGTTCTGTTTGCTTGAACTCATCAGCAAAAACTCTAGCAGGAGATATGGTGTCATTGAATGTGACCCTTTAGTCGTCAAAGGCTTAGAAAAGACTGTAAGTAAACGCTATCCACTTTGTTATTCGAAATTTTGCTCGTGTCCTGTACTTCTGCATTTCACTGTTTTGTAGTTTTCTATACTTGTTTGGTAGAAATAGTTTAGTTTCATGATGTGATTGCATTTGGAAAGAATTAGTTAGTTTGGCTCAGTTAGTGATCTTTGGAATTTTCTTGCATTATGAACATGTCATGGGATTTCTTGCTGCATCTTTCCTTGCTATATGTTGTATGATCGATGAGTTGTCTTTCTCAAACAGGCAAGACACATGGTGATTCCCTATATGCCAATGTTGGTGCCCCCAGTCAACTGGACTGGGTACGTTATTTCACTTTGCATTTGTCTGCAATCTGTCTTTCATGTTACTTTCTCGTTACGATCAATTTCCTATTAGAATTAATACTCTCGAGCAGAAGTCCATTAGTACTCTTGAATGAACGTCCCACATCTAGGCATCTTGATCGAGCTATTTTAACTGGGTGGGGTTGCAAAAGTAATAGGAGAAAATGGATTTATGAAGCCTAGGTATGTGTAATATATATTTGGATTGTGCAAAAGTGTTTGGTTTATAAGTTTATGATGAGTAAAAATAACCACATAGTTTAAGAAACCACATTTTCTATTCTTAAGCATATTTCATGTGTTGTATAACTATAATTGGATTATGGCTATATGTCCATACTTTTTGTATTATTATTTTTGAAGGATTGGTATTTTGCCGACCAATAAATAAGACGGGTTTTCGGGGCACGAACTACTGTTTATGCTTTGCCAATATCTCTAGATTCGGTTCTCTCTGGCAAATTTTGACGATGAGTTTTTCGACCTGCATTTTGCCTCCTTTTGGAAACCGGTAGTTTCCTTTTCAGTATTAGTTTGTTTTTCTCCTGTCACAGCTATGACAAAGGAGGACACATCTTCTTACCATCGTTTATCATGCGTACTCGTGGAGCCAACCAACAACGTGAAGCTGTTAAGAGGACCCCAAAGCAACAATTAACTCCTGTTTTTGAGGTTTGAGATATTTAAAGATTATAATTTCACTTTTAGATGTTCACCACTATTTGAATAACTTAGCTAGAAGCAAGCTTGTTGAATCTTTATATTCTGTGTAAACTTAGGCATGTTAGTGCTTTTCCATACTCCCAGGCCTTAGACACTCTTGGAAATACCAAATGGAGAATAAACAAAAAGATACTCAGTATAGTGGATAGAATATGGACCAGTGGAGGGCGCCTTGCTGATCTAGTGGATCGGGATGACGTGAGTGGTTTGATGTAAATCATTTTTCTTTCAACAACTTTTTGATGCAAATATTAGTTTTTTTTTGCCATTTCCAGGTTCCATTGCCAGAAAAACCTGATTCTGAAGATGAAACGCTGCTGAGAAAGTGGAAATGGAAAGTCAAATCTGTGAAGAAAGAAAATGTGGAGAGGCATTCACAACGTTGTGACATAGAGCTTAAACTTGCTGTATGGTCTCACTTGTTGCATCAATGATATCACATTTGAAAAAAGAAATTCATTGTATTTCTGTATCCTCTTCTTTTAATTTCTTTTTGATGGTTGAACAGGTAGCACACAAAATGAAGGACGAGGAAGGTTTTTACTATCCACATAATTTAGACTTTCGAGGCCGTGCATATCCTATGCATCCACACTTGAATCATCTTGGTTCAGATCTTTGCCGAGGCATATTGGAGTTCGCAGAAGGTCGCCCACTCGGGAAGTCTGGCCTACGTTGGCTTAAGATTCACTTGGCAAATCTATTTGCTGGGGGTGTGGATAAATTATCTCATGATGGTCGAATAACCTTTATTGACGATCACGTAGAAGATATATTTGATTCTGCTGACAGACCACTTGAAGGAAGACGCTGGTGGCTGAATGCGGAGGATCCATTTCAGTTTTTAGCTGGATGCATGAATCTTACTGAAGCTTTGAGAAGCTCTTCTCCAGAAACAGTTATTTCACATATTCCAATACACCAGGTATTCACATATTGGCACCTATCATTTCTTTCCCTTTTCCTGCTTTAACAAAGAGGGAAAAAATTCCCCCTCCACCGGAGAGCTTGTATTATAGCTACAATTGGTGTTATTGTGAAAACATTTATGATTTCTAAAAAAGAATGGAGTGAATAGGCTAATAGGAGCTCAAATAAGTGTACTGTTCCCCCATCCCCATCCAATCTCTAGAACTTTCTTTAAAAGTTTGGCTGTTTCTTCTAGAACTGGCATTTTATAAACCAGGCATTTTGTTCTGCGTCAATATAACGCCCAAGCCCACCGCTAGTAGATATTGTCATCTTTGAACTTTTCCTTCCAGGCTTCTGCTCAAGGTTTTAAAACGTGTCCACAAGGGAAAGGTTTCCACACCCTTATAAGGAATGTTTCGTTCCCCTCTCCAACCGATGTGGAATCTCACAATCCACCCTCCTTGGGGCCCAACGTTCTCGCTGACATACTATCTGATGTCTGGCTCTGATACCATTTGTAACAACCCAACCCCACAGCTAATAGATATTGCCCTCTTTGGGCTTTCCCTTCCGGGGTTCTCCTCAAAGTCTTAAAACGCGTCCACTAGAGAGAGGTTTCCACAACCGATGTGGGATCTCACAGTCAAGTACGTGAGGCTATAGCAATTGTATTGAGTTCATTAGAGACTTTGAAGGAAACATTTGTTGGTCTACCTCTACTTGAATTCGGCCTTGTGTGTGAATGGCCAGCATCTGATACGCTTTAACCATTAGAGATATTCTTTGCCCTTTTTCTACCCACTGACCTGTTCGTGGGTATTGTTATTCTGGTCTCTTCTTTTTTTTTTTTTTTTTTTTTTTTATAGGAAACAGAGAATTTCATTGATATAAATGAATTACAAAACATTTGCAATGGCTACAAGGAAGCTAAAGCCATAATTACAAAGGGGGAACCGATATATTCGTCTTTCTTTTGTCACTACAGTGAATTCATTGACATATTCTTTGTGATGTACTTGAATTGGTTTTCTTGATCTCCCTTACATGCATAACTTTTTTGAAGTTCAAGGAACCGAGCTTCCTGTTTCGCTTATTTCTCCGGTGCTCCTTACTCTTTCTTTTTAATTTGTGATTCTCTCTAGGATGGTTCTTGCAATGGGTTACAACACTACGCTGCTCTTGGACGAGACAAGGTAGTTAATATTTTAGCATCCATTTATTTCATAACGTGTAGGCAATTAATATTTCTTCCTAAGACGACATCTCATTAGGGAAAACGAACGTGAAATTTGACCC
>NW_019268523.1:1103409-1107437 GCF_002738365.1 Cucurbita moschata | reverse complement strand
CCCCCCCCCCTTTTTGGTTTCATAACGTGTAGGCCATACATCAATCTACCCTGTACTTTGTTTAGATCCTTTATTCTTTCCCTGCTAAGCTAAATTTGTTAAAATTTCCAATGTTTTATAATTTATTTATCTATTTATTTCTGCGAGCGCTAAAGAACCAATTCCATTTTATTGTATTTAGTTTATCATTGGTTTCTTTGTACTTTTCACTTCCACCAGTGGCTTCGGATCTTGTCTTATTGAAAGTTTTTGGTTCAGTTAGGAGCAGCTGCTGTCAATCTGGCCGTGAGAGAGAAGCCTGCAGATGTGTACTCTGGAATAGCTGCTAGGTATGCTACAAAAACTTGGAGATAAAACTTGATAAATTATATGAAATAAAATTGTTCTTTATTATCAAGAGCCTACTCTTTAAAGGATGTTGATTTATTCTCATTGTTCTTGGCTGTCTTCCTATGAATTACTTATCCTTAAAATCTTCCCTTGTTGCCGAGGAAATAGATACTTGTGAAGAATTGTTTTGAGTGAGGTAGAGAATGACTTTTGGTTGTCTCACATGGTGAGTTTGCGAGATTAGGTATCTGAGTTATCTGCTTTGGAGGATTTACAAAGTGAAAGTTATAAGAATCCCTGTCCATTGAGGAGATGGCTTTGAGATTTTGGGTAATTTGGGCTCGAGTAACTTCAGATTGTCATAGTTTTGAGGCATCAATTCAATATTGCTAGTAATTTATGATGTTATTAACATTGTCGAGGCTGTAGCTGAAGCCAATGGACTTCCATGTTTGCATCATATGCTTTTATAGTAATACCTTACATAATGAATATCCTATTTTCAGGCTCTTAATTGTAATAGTCCAAGCCCACCGCTAGCAGATATTGTCCTTTTGGGCTTTCCCTTCTAAGCTTCTCCTCAAAGTTTTAAAACGCGTCCACTAGGAAAGGTTTCAACACCCTTATAAGGAATGCTTTGTTCCTCTCTCCAACCCATGTGGGATCTCGCAATCCATCCTCTTGGGGGCCAACGTCCTCGCTAGCACACCGCCCAATGTTTGGCTCTAATACCATTTATAACAACCCAAGTCCACCACTAGTAGATATTGTCCTCTTTGGGCTTTCCTTTCCAAGTTTTCCCTTCTAGGCTTTCTCTCAAGGTTTTAAAATGCGTCCACTAGGGAGAGGTTTCCACACTCTTATAAGGAATGCCTCGTTTCCCTCTCCAACCAATGTGAGATCTCACTCTAATCTCCATCTTCGGTCTGTCAGGAACTCAAACTGATTTTAGAAGTTGGTATGTTAGGATCCTGATATCCTTTTATTCCCCTTACAAGTGGATCAAGGAAGGGATTTAACTAATAACACCATAGATTTTTTTGGGGAAGTCTACACCACAGAAGTTATATATATAATAAATATATTTATTGTTGCAGGGTTCTGGAAATCGTGCGAAAAGATGCACAAAGAGATCCAGAAACTTTTCCAGATGCATTGCGTGCAAAAACATTAATAGATCAGGTTTTCTACCTACTTGGGAACTCTGAACTTCAATCATGGGAAAATATAAGTTTCTGATGCAATCACCATAACTTGATTGCTTTCTGATCCTTATTGCTAAAACTCTTATAGGTGGACAGAAAATTGGTGAAGCAAACAGTGATGACATCGGTTTATGGCGTCACCTATATTGGCGCTCGTGATCAGATCAAAAGGAGGCTGAAGGAGCGTGCTGCCATATCTGATGATACAGAGCTTTTTGGCTGTGCTTGCTATGCTGCCAAGGTATCTTCGTTTTGGGAGCTTCTATGAATTAAATGCTTGAATGATTTAAATAGTTCAGTAACATTATGTGTGTGAGCAGACCACGTTAACGGCACTAGGGGAAATGTTCGAAGCAGCCCGTGGGATCATGAGTTGGCTAGGAGACTGTGCAAAAGTTAGTCCTCTTCTCAGCTTTTTTTTTCTTTTAAGGGGTAAAAAAAAAAACGCTGTCAGCTCCCCCTTAGCTATGTATTGGAAATAACATGAAGTTTGTATTCAAATAGATCATTGCCTCTGAAAATCAACCTGTGCGATGGACTACACCTCTTGGACTACCTGTTGTGCAACCGTATCGCAAGTTGGGAAAGCATCTTGTGAGTGTTGAAGATTTTACATAATCAGTAAAAGTGACCAATTCTCTTATGGTAATATAGAAGAGATATTCTGAGGCATTAATTAAGCTATCACTGGTTTCAGGTCAAAACTTCTCTCCAAGTTTTGACACTACAACAAGAGACAGACAAGGTAACATCATAGTTTTACTTGGAATTTCTCATTATTATCAATGGAAGTTTATTGAGGGATTTTCTTTGGACGTTGCAGGTCTTGGTAAAGAGGCAGCGGACAGCTTTCCCACCAAATTTTGTTCACTCCCTTGATGGTTCTCATATGATGATGACTGCTGTTGCTTGCAAAAGGGCAGGTTTGAATTTTGCAGGTTTGTCCTCCGGATTCTTTTCTCTGTTATCTAGTCTTTTTCACACTCTACTGGTGCTAAGTGCTGTATTCTCATGTTTCTATCAGGGGTTCATGATTCGTACTGGACACACGCTTGCGACGTGGATGAAATGAATAGAATACTTAGAGAGAAGTTCGTCGAACTTTACGAGACTCCAATACTCGAAAATGTACGGCTTTCCTAACTCCTTGTGATGTGTTATACTTGTTGACGTTGTTATTCATCTGACTTATTGTTTTCTTATAGTTATTGGAGGGCTTTCAGCAATCTTTTCCTGCGTTGGACTTTCCTCCTCTACCCGAACGGGGAGAGTTAGATCTAAAGGAAGTTCTGGAGTCGCCTTACTTCTTTAACTAAGTTAATTCGGGTGCATTTCTCTTCGTTTTCTGCTCTCTAAATGCGTTCAGCTGGGCATTGCCTGCACAAGTACTCCTACTGTTAGTATCAAGAGTCATGGAGGATGATGCTGAGAGTCCCTGGTGCAGATTGGCCACTGTATTGTATATAAACATTAGGTTGTCATCTCTTAGAAGACACTGCTCCGGTCGAGTTCTAACGAGTTCTTGACTCGAATATGCAGAAGAAAATGGTTAGACAAACAAGACTCTTTGGACACAGCAAAGCAATAGTCACTATGTACTTGACCAGATCTGCAAGAACTTCCCATCTGCTTCTGTTCATCGAAGACGATTGAAGTGGAACGGACCATATTTTCCAGAAAGGAAAGCCTGGTACGATCAAGATTGCCACAGTAACAAAGGATTGCTTGTATATGTCCCCCTTACCCTATTATGTGGAAGTGATGAAAAAGGTCAACATTGCCATTTTCTTGATTCATCACAAGTTCTGCAGCTCTGCTACAGGCTTGCAACTGTCTCTATGGGACTTACCTCATTTCAGTCTCTGCACCTGTAATTCTTATAAATTGTTGCAGTCTGCTGCTTTCATGTATATGTAAATTGTTGCAGTCCGAGTTCTATATCAACTAAAAAATGACGTGATACATCAATTTGATATGATATGATAGACGATATATATAAACGGCTACTAATGCCAGTGTTACATGAGAACTTAGTTTATTATAAGCTCTGGTTGAAAAACATCACAAAATCTATGTAATTGGAAAAGAAGGCTTCCAATCAAACCACATTATAGTTTCTAATAACTTGGAATATTGTTGTTTTGTTCTCTGATGGTTTCAGTTCACCGATTTAGCGAAAAAAACTTTACACGAAGATGTGTAAAAACGGTATCCAAGTCGATGAAGAAACACGAGAAATAATGCTTTAGAACTTGCAAAAGAATCCTGGTAGACTGAAGAACAAGTGGGCAGCTTCTCGTTTCAAAGAAAAACTAGACAATGTCATCATAGATAAAACGAATGTAGAGGTTGAGGAAAGGCCGAAGTATATATTGTAAATGCTTAATATTAGCTCAAACTCATCGTTGTGGTTAATTGAATTAGTCTATTTCACCTGTTTAATAAAATATTGTAAACTTTATAAAATACGCAAAAAAAAAAAAAAAAAAAAAA
>NW_019268523.1:816082-1103320 GCF_002738365.1 Cucurbita moschata | reverse complement strand
GGTTTTTTTTTTTTTTTTTTTTAAGTTTCAATTTGAACCTAATAAATGGAATAATAATAATAATATATATATTATTAACTAAGACATGAGAAATTAAATTCTTACTAGAAAAATAAGAGAGGCATAAAATTAATAAATATATAAATATATATAATATTTAGAGTTATATATTTTTGTGTAATGGGTTTTGAAGTAGCGGTTGTTGAATCGGAAAAACCCGAACGTGATCCGCGACTTTTGTTGTCTGTATGAACAAAAATATTTTCTTTCCTTCTTTTTTTATTTTTTTAGAAACAAGAAATAGCCTTAATCCACCCTGTTATTCCACCTTTCTTGATTCTGGTAGGCGTCAATTTCAATTCCCAATCGAAATGAATTTCTGCGGAAAATGAAGCAATTTCGTCTCCAATTCTTGCACAGTTTCCGCCAGATCCTGTATGCTCTCCATAACAAAGCTCCATTGATTCTTCTTCAACCAGCTCCTTCCTCCTACCATAGTCAATCTCTCTCTCTCTCTTCGTTTTCATGTGAATTGCCTGGTTTCTAGGGATTTCTACTCCGATCTTTCTGCTTTAGGTGGTTTACTTCTGGGGTTTTGCCTATGGTAAACGAGCGTGCTCAAGCAGCGATCTCCTTCGTGTCAGTTGTCAAGAGGGGTTTTTGCTTACAAGCTTGAGCTGTTGGAAGGAAGATCAGACTCTGCGAGTCACTGCGATTGGAGATTCATTGGAGCTTCACTAAAGGGGGTTGGAAGTTAATGCTAGCTAAGTGATTATGGTGAGCATGGTCAAAGACGGGAAAGCAGGAAGTGCTGCTAAGCTAATAGTTGATGCTTTGCTTCAGCGGTTCCTCCCCCTCGCGCGGCGTCGAATCGAAACCGCACAAGCTCAGGTTCAGTTTTGCTTTTGTTTTCTCTTCCCCCTCCTATTGTTTCCTCTCTAGAAAATGTCATGTGCAGCTTTGCTAGCCCCCCACCCCAAAAAAGAAGAAAGAGTTACAATAGTCGCTTTGTTGGAAATTTGAAGACTAGAGGATGTGTGATTATTTTTTCCACAAGTCTTGACTTTGATTAGTATTACAATTTGAGGTTTTCTTGATATTGGGTGCAATTATAACATCCTCCTAGATGAATCAAGGATGTATACTCCGTGTATTTTCTGGTACTTCTATAGATTCTTTTCTGTTTTTCTGGGTACCAGTTGTCCAGTACTTAAGGATTTCTTGTGTTTGCTCGACCTGGTGAGCAAATTTTATCGTTGTCCTATGCACTCTGATGGCTGCATATCGCGAAATCCAATTTTCACGTCCATTTTTGTTGTCTAGTACGATTTTGTAAACAATCCTCCACTCTATTTACTCGACTGTCTCCAACTTGCAGGATGGACAATATCTTCGACCATCAGACCCTGCCTACGAGCAAGTGCTGGATTCCTTGGCTATGGTTGCGAGACACACGCCTGTGCCTCTTTTAGAGGCTCTTCTTCGATGGAGAGAAAGGTGCCTCAGCTTTCCTTACTAATTTATAGAAAGTACAGTATTACCGAAGAATTTAACTAAAATAAGAGGATAAGCAAGTCAACTGGGATTCCAAATAAGTTTCTAACAGCGGTATAGTTAAATAAATTTGCAATGTGATTATTTAAAAGAGTTCATTGGCAAAGATGTTGGTAAGCAGCGTGTAGAAGAGCAAAACTGTATTTTGGCCAGTGTTTTGTAGTGATTACTGTGATACTGTGTGGGCTCAAGAGTTTTAACGTAGAGAAACAGCAAGGAGAAATTTATTTTAAGGATTGAGTGCGAAAAGAGGCTTTGGAGAAAATAGGAGATGGATGTGGAGATGCATTTCAAGTTTTTTTTTTTCTTTCTATTGTTGTGTTCATTGGTGATAAGTCGTGAGGAAAAATCCTTCATTCGAGAGTTTTAGACAGGGTGACTCACTCTCTTATACTTTTGTCCCTTTGTGCTTATAGCTTAGTTCCTAAGTAGGTGATGCATCATCAGACTCGCATAACTTTAGAAGGATGAAAGAATGTTGTGGCCCCTGGGCCTATCTTGGCCTCAATCCTTATGTAATGAAGTGGAAGGGCGATTAGGGAAACATATTTGTTGAGGAGGCCATTTTTTGATGCTGTCATCTAGAGTATATTAAATTCTTTTCCAATGGGGAACCATTTTGTTGTGAAGAAAAACCAAATCCACATCAAGCTGATCAATTCAAGGTGAAGAGTTAGAGATTGTTGGAGCAAAGTGTGTTGACTGAGAGGGAGGGAACATTTAGTGTTTCTAGATTGGAGAAAGAGATCAGGGGAGAGTATGAGTGTAAGAAGAGTTCAATGAGGTAAAAGTATTATGATGAGGATGCAGAAGTATTAGGCAATTGGAATTTTGACCCTGCAGTGTGTAGCCTATGCCTGAAGAATGAAGAAAGCTCGGATCACCTCTTCCTCCATTGTTCTTACACTGCAAGGGGATGAAGTATTCTTCGGAGGGAATTTGGCTTATCTAGTTATCTTCCATCCTTGGTTGTGGCGTGAATTCAGGAGGCTATGAATGAGTGGAGTTTAAAAGAAAAGGCAAAGATCTTAGGGAGATGTGCCTCTAGAATCTTCTTGTGGGAAACTTGGAAGGAAAGACAATTTTTTAGAGACTAATCTACTTCTTTTGAACTCTACTCTTTTTTTTTTTTTTTTTTTTTTTTTTTTTTTTTTGCACCTATGCTCAACTCACCTCTTCTTTCTGGTGTGTAAGACACAAGAAATTCTTGTAACTATAGCCTTGGTTTTATGCTCCAAGATTGGTAGGCTATGCTTCACTATCTCTTGGAAATGGGATGTCTCACCCCCTCTGCCCCTAGGCTATTTTTTGATCTTAGTAATACATTCCTTCCATTTCCTAATATATATAATGACGAGGGAGTATAATGGTGGGAGTGTGCATGTTCACATGGAGCTAATGCGTAGAGTTTTTGTTCACAAGCAATTTAAGATTTTATTTTCTTTCCGCGCTAAGATACTGCAGTCAAAGAAGTCTTCTTATTCCCAAGAAAAGAAAGAAAAAAAAATAAAAAATAAAAAAAGAAAGAAAGAAAGAAAGAGAAATAAAATAAAATAAAAGAAAAGTAAGGAAGAAAAAAACATTTTTCTTTTTTTTTAATAGTTTGATTACATTTTCTCTTTTTCTCTTATTGCAGCGAATCACCGAAGGGTGCAAATGACGCATCTACTTTCCAAAGAAAGGTTTGCAAGCTATATGATTGCAATGTGAATAGATAGTATCTAATAGTTCTAGTTATTGTGGTTTGCCATTACTTATTGATGATTCTTGTCAATTGGTATTTTTATCAGCTTAAATGGTTCAAAATTTTAATGAATTGATGTCATACTGAGCAAATGGAGCCAAATAATTTTTGTTATCTTCTCTAGTTTCATTACTTTACAGTTTCTTACACTCTTTCTCAATGGGAATACTTTTTCCCTACGTATTTCCTTGGCTTATTTTCTTGTTACTGTCGGATCTTCACTTCTTTACACGATGGGAAAAAACTCTCTAATTATTATTATTATTATTTTTTGCTTGGCTTGGGGATGGACCATCTAATCATTCCTCCTCATCTTTTTGTAACCTTTTTTGCACCTTGCCCAGGGATGGGCTTGTAGGGAATTTTTTATTTTCTTTTCTTTTAAAAAAATAATGGAAGAACGTTCTCCTGTTAGTTTTTTTTCCTCTCTTGTGCATGCTTTTAAATTTAGAGTATATTAATTTTTTATTGGTAGGTAAAGTTTCCAAATGGGAATTCCAGGCTGTTTTTTTTCTCTAGATATGGTTGCTTTAAAATCCCTTGTTCAGAGAAGTTTGCTTTATTAATTTGAAGTTATAATGATATTCTTGCTTGGGGCTTAGCTTGCAGTTGAGTGCATATTTTGCTCAGCATGTATTCGCTTTGTTGAGTGCTGCCCACAGGAAGGGCTTACAGGTTCGCACAGTGTTCTATTGAATTTGTATTTGTTTATTTTTTTTTTCTACTTCTGTTGCTAATTGGTAGTGGTTTATCATTGTAGAGAAGCTTTGGTCTGGGCTTGAAAACTTCGTTTTTGATTGGCTAATTAATGCTGACAGGTAAGGTTGCTTTGGCATAGTTAATGTACAGTGCAGTTTTCTTTTTTTTGTGGGAATTTAGTAATTACTTGACTGACTTCAAACTTTCCCTTTCCTTATTGTTGTTTTTTTTTTTCATATTTGAAGTGGCAAGTCTTCTTCTTCTTCTTCTTCTTCTTTTTTTTTTTTTATAAAAAAAATTGATTTATCATGTTTGAGTTGTGGTTGCTTTATTTTGAGTATTGTGTCGATACTGAGGATAGGAGTTTGGTAACTTGTAACGTTTCAAGTATCAATGAAAAGTTTGTGTTTCATGTTATTTATTTATTTTTTTAAAAAAGTCTGATGATTGCATTGAAATTCAGCTTGCACGTTGTTATTATTATTATTATTTTTTTTTTTACAAGTGACTTATAAGTATTGTTATTAGAATTATTCCCGTTTTTTATTTAGGCATGGCCTATTGTCATTATCAGACAATGACTTTGATGTCCAGATATAGGCAGATTGTCTAGGGAGAATTGCTTGGTGCTTATATACCTTTTGTATTCGTGACTGAAAGCAAACAAAATTTTAGGTTCGATTAAATGTCATTGCAGGGTTGTTAGCCAGGTTGAATATCCGTCGTTAGTTGATTTGCGGGGGCTTCTTTTGGATCTTGTTGCACAACTTTTAGGTGCTTTGTCTCGCATCAGGTAAACAACTGTGTTTCACATTTGAAAATTGTTTGAATTGGATTTTTTGCTTGTTATATTTTAAAAGTAATTATCAGGTTTACATAAGCTTTTGTTGATCAAGCATGCATGTCATCTGATGCTTGCTTTATTTTGACATTTTAGTATTAGTATGTAAGAGTTTTGCTTTGCACTTCTCTCTCCATGAACTTATGTATGTTGTCATGTTACTTTAATGAAAAAGGGTTAAAAACATTTATGCTTTGTTGTGTTATTATTTGCAGGTTTAGTTCTGTGACTGAACGCTTCTTCATGGAACTCAATACGCGTAGGATTGACACCAGTGTTGCTCGAAGTGAAACTCTTAGTATCATCAATGGGATGCGCTACCTTAAGCTTGGGGTATGTATGTAGCTTTTACTTATGCAAAGTCATATAAAGATAATAGCATAATGTCAACTCCATTTCTTAGGTTAAGACAGAGGGTGGACTGAATGCATCTGCCTCCTTTGTGGCTAAAGCCAACCCTCTCAATCGTGCTCCACATAAGCGCAAAAGCGAGCTTCACCATGCACTTTGCAACATGCTTTCAAACATTCTTGCTCCACTGGCAGATGGCGGCAAAGGCCAATGGCCTCCTTCTGGTGTTGAACGTGCACTTACCTTATGGTATGAAGCTGTTGGACGAATTCGAGCACAGCTGATGCATTGGATGGACAAACAGAGCAAACACATTACTGTAAGTGGGATCTGTTTTGCCCCCTCCCTGTGAGAAATTCAATATTTTATTTTATATATTAAATCTATAAATCTGGGTTGGAGTCTTTCGATTTTTCTGTTTTGGCTCTTTGGCATGAATTCTTTCTTTCTTTTTTTCTTTTTTTGAACTGGCCAGCCTTAATTAGGTAAAGATATTTCTAACAGTAATCAGATACTGTAAAAAATTGGCGGATAAAAAAATATTTTCCAAAATTGATGAGATTGTTGTCTCTGGGAATAGCTGAGCAATACTTGGGTTGGCTAGATATCTTTGACGTCATTTTTTTTATTTTTGGATTTTTCATATTAACTTTTTTCTTCATATCCAACATCATGTCTGCTTTTCCTCTTGTGCTTTACATCATTGTTTTTTGTGTTCTAGGTTGGTTATCCACTGGTCACTCTTCTACTCTGTCTTGGTGACCCTCAAATATTTCACAACAACTTAAGTCCCCACATGGAGCAACTCTACAAGCTTCTTAGAGTAAGTTCCATTTACGTTTGAGCTAAGGAACTGAATGATGACTACAACTAATTCTAATAAGATCCTCTAGTCTTTTTCAATGTTCAATGTGGGAAGTTTCTTCAAGTGGAGACTGAATATGGCATCCTGTTTCCATCACTCAAATTTATGAAACTCTAGTTCAATTGTGCAGGACAAGAATCATCGATTTATGGCCTTGGACTGTCTTCATCGGGTTTTGAGGTTTTACTTGAGTGTTCATGCAGCTAATCAGGCACCAAATCGTATATGGGACTACTTAGACAGTGTGACATCTCAACTCCTTACAGTTCTAAAGAAGGGATTGCTTACTCAAGATGTTCAACACGATAAACTAGTTGAATTTTGCGTGACTATTGCAGAGCACAATCTTGATTTTGCCATGAACCACTTGTTGTTGGAATTATTAAAACAAGATAGTTCTGGTGAGGCAAAAGTTATTGGTCTTCGTGCTCTCCTTGCCATTGTTACGTCTCCTTCAGGCCAGCACATTGGTTTGGAGATATTTAGAGGTAACCAACAAGTTAAGAGCCTCTGAATTTGTCTAAACGTATAATATTGTTTAACCTAATCAACTTTGTTGTATTAGCAGGTCATGATATTGGCCACTATATTCCCAAGGTGAAGGCAGCAATTGAATCGATTTTAAGGTCTTGTCATAGAACCTACAGTCAGGCTCTTCTAACTTCTTCAAGGACCAACATTGGTAAATTGTTTTCTAATGCTTTACATGCGCTGTAGCTTTATGGAAGATAGTAGAATGAGAAAAGGATGAAGCGTAGAATCTAGTATTATTATTATTAGTAGTAGTAATAGTTGTATTATTATAAATTTTTTAAGGCTTCAGTATGGTTATGCTTCAGGTCTTTGAGTAACTGACTAAATAAAGCATGAGTAAAATTGATATTTTTATTTGGTGAAATACGATTTTATTAACTCTATTATGTATGTAAGGAATCTTCCACCTTGACACAAAAACCTAACAAAAAATAAACCAAACTTTATTTTTTTATGTCAAATTTTTCTTAGAGCCAAGTTCAAACTATTAGAAAATGTGTTATCATGTTCATATAACACATTGAAGAGAATATATGACAAAAGACACCTTTTTTTTAAGTATATGAACTGAATGTATATTATTTTTGATAGTCATGAGTGTTCGAACCAACTTGCACGCACCTTGATTTTTCCCATAAGACAACCGTCTGACCCTGTAATTTTAGATATGGAGTATTATTAAATCTTAAAGAGGTGACCACCATGATCTGCAACCATTCCTTCTGAACCCTTAATTATTTACATGGCTCTTGTTGACTAACCACTAGGCTAACCCTAAGTGGTTTCAAAATTTTAATATATTATATTCATATAAAACATACAAATGACATAAAATACAATAGATACATTATCATATGCTGTCAGAAATCAGAATAAAAGGAGGAAGTCCTTCCTCCTTTTGATTGGGGTTCAAGACCCCTTCTTTTGGTATAATTTACTGGAAATTTAATTTCTCCTCGGTGGAAATTTTCTTACAAAAAAGGAGAAAAAAGTTGACTGGAAAGGGGGAAAAAAAAAGAACCCTATTGGTATGAAGAAGTTAGATTGGGTGTTGAAGGCATTGAAGATTAAGGACCTCAGTGTGGTGCATACCTAGGAGGGCCTGCTTTACTTGATAATATACTCTAGATGTAAAGGTGTACATGGTGCCTGCATGTATGGCAAAATGAACTCCTTGATGCCAAATTATGTTGTCGGAACTGCCATATAAGAGTGAAATATAAAATATTCATCATGAAATGACTTTGAATCAACTGCAGGAAGTAGTCATAGTTTTGATAAATCTATAAACGTAAATTTCTTTGTACTTATCTTAAAAACTTACATGATTTTGGGTGAAGTAAGCGAACAACCACACACTATAAAACTGTTCTCCTTCCGGAAGTCGACAACCTCCAATTAGCAAATCATGTGAATTTGTATTAGTTTTAATTGTTTCTCGCTACTGACAGAAATAGTCTGGGTCTCCTTTTTTGGTGTTGTTTGCCTGTTTTAGTTGTTGTTTGCCTGTTTTAGTTGTTGTTTGTAAACTTATCACTTGATCTTCTCTTTCCTATATTCAAATATCTAGCTTTCATTTTTATTGGAAAAAGTAAAATGAATTGCTCTGTTCCCAGATTCTGTAACAAAGGAGAAGTCCCAAGGATATCTATTCCGTTCAGTCCTGAAGTGTATACCATATTTGATCGAAGAAGTTGGAAGAAGTGATAAAATAACCGAGATAATACCTCAGCATGGAATTAGTATTGATCCTGGTGTTCGTGAAGAAGCAGTTCAGGTACTGAACAGGATAGTTAGATATCTTCCTCATCGTCGCTTTGCAGTGATGCGAGGGATGGCTAACTTCATCCTACGGCTTCCTGATGAATTCCCACTTCTTATACAAACATCACTGGGGCGCTTGTTGGAACTTATGCGCTTTTGGAGAGCTTGTTTGATTGAGGATCGTTTGGAAAATGATGTGCACGATGAAAAGCATACAGTTCAAAGAACTGATGGATTCAAGAAGCCATCATTTCACCAGTCGGGTGAAGTAGCTGAATTTCGTGCTTCAGAGATAGATGCAGTTGGTTTGATCTTCCTTAGTTCTGTGGATAGTCAAATTAGGCATACCGCATTGGAGTTATTACGCTGTGTGCGTGCCTTGCGGAACGACATTCAAGACCTTGCAATACTTGACCAACCAGATTATACTCTTAAATATGAAGCTGAGCCAATATTTATTATAGATGTCCTAGAGGAGCATGGGGTATTGTTCTTTTAATGTTATTTTCCCTTCTCTGCTGTTCCTTTTCAGTGACTCATCGAACTGCATTGATTTGATGATAAGTCAAACTTGATTTTTGCAAACTACAGGATGACATCGTTCAAAATTGTTACTGGGATTCGGGGCGTCCGTTTGATTTGAAACGAGAATCTGATACAATCCCTCCAGATGTTACTCTTCAGTCCATTATATTTGAAAGCCCCGATAAGAACAGGTGGGCACGTTCTCTCAGTGAGTTGGTTAAGTATGCTTCTGAGCTGTGCCCAAGTTCTGTTCAGGAGGCAAGGTAATTAATGCTCTCCCAAAATTGCTTTCTTGACAATTATACATTTTTTTTAATGATTCACTATTCTTGGTTACTTTTTGGCTTGATCTTGTACGAGTTCTTGTTCAATATGGAGCCCTCTAATGTCTCTCTGAGATTTAATAGTCAACGCTAGAAGTTTCTACTCTAGAATGTGTTCTGTAAACAAAATTTTGGCTGGCAGGGTTGAGGTTTTGCAACGTCTTGCTCATGTCACACCAGTTGATTTAGGTGGAAAGGCTCATCCATCCCAAGATTCAGACAACAAATTGGATCAGTGGCTAATGTATGCCATGTTCTTATGTTCATGCCCGCCAGGTCCCAGAGAAAGTCCTGCCTCGGGAAAAGCCAAAGATCTTTATCACCTTATTTTCCCTTCAATAAAATCTGGATCAGAAGCACATGTGGTGAGCACATTTTCTAGACAAATTTTCTGCCTCAACTTTCCTTCTTTCTTTCCCTTTTTTGGGCCTCTCTTATGGTTGTAAATTGTTAAAGTGTTTTAGTAAGTTATCTGCTTTTAAACCTAACTGCATTAAGTTTATCTACATATACTAAAGTTTGTCAGTTATCCTAATCAGCATGCAGCCACCATGGCTCTTGGCCACTCGCATTTTGAAGCTTGTGAATTAATGTTCAGTGAGCTTGCATCTTTTATTGATGAGGTTTCCCTGGAGACAGAGGGAAAGCCAAAGTGGAAGGTATTATCCATGATTTAATCAAAGGGCATTATCTTTTATTAAATGATATTGTGAAGTCATGTCGTTTTGTATTTTGAGATTCGAGAGGCATTTGGTTTTTTGTGGATTTTCTTAATTAGAATAAATAATACTTACAGAGCCAAAATTTTATACTTACAAGAATAACCACTGATTGCTTGAGTTGGAAAAGAATCAAAACACTGGTATTGGAGCATTAACCAAGAGAAGATGAAGTAGTACTTTTCTTTAATGTTTCATTATGTCACAACGAAAACAAGTAATTGAGAACAAGATTGAAACGTTAAAATGCGCAACCCACTTGTCATCAGTTTAGAATATCAATCAAAGAAACCACTTTGGTACCTCTGTCATTTATCAATTATTTTCCTGGTCACTTTTAGTTGTCCGTTGTGATTTTTTATCCTATTTTATAAGTTTATTTTCCCCTGAATGAAACTACTTTTATTTTTAAAGCTGAATGAGTAGTTGAATATGTCATACATGCATGGTTTTGCACTCATATACGTGAAGTCCCTTTGAGGAAGGGCAAGTAAGTTTGTTGCATCTATTCTTATGGTAAAAACCAAAGTAATGTCGAGAAGATGTACATTTATTTTTCCCCATAGAGTACTAGGTGCTTTCTGTTAAAGTTTCTTCTTATGATGACTAACTGACTTCCATACTTACAGAGCCAAAAGCCACGCCGTGAGGAGCTTCGTACTCACATTTCAAATATTTATCGTACTGTTGCGGAGAAAATCTGGCCGGGCATGCTGGCCCGTAAATCAGTTTTCCGTCGGCATTATCTCAAGTTCATTGATGACACAACCAAACAAATCTTGACAGCACCTATGGAGAGCTTCCAGGAAATGCAACCTCTTCGTTATTCACTTGCTTCTGTTCTGAGATCTCTAGCCCCAGAATTTGTGGAGTCAAGGTCAGAGAAGTTTGACCTTAGAACTAGAAAGCGACTATTTGATCTTCTACTCTCCTGGTCTGATGATACAGGTGGAACATGGGGCCAGGATGGTGTTAGCGATTATAGACGTGAGGTAGAACGTTACAAATCTTCTCAACATGCTCGGTCAAAAGATTCTGTTGACAAGATATTATTTGATAAAGAACTTAGTGAACAAATTGAAGCAATCCAGTGGGCTTCCATGTCTGCTATGGCTTCACTCTTGTATGGGCCCTGCTTTGATGATAATGCTAGGAAAATGAGTGGCAGGGTCATTTCTTGGATAAATAGTCTTTTTATTGAACCTGCACCCAGGGCTCCCTTTGGTTACTCACCAGCTGATCCTAGAACTCCATCTTACTCTAAATCTGTCGAAGGCAGTCGAGGCACTGCTGGTCGTGATAGGCAAAGAGGGGGTCACAGCCGTGTCTCTTTAGCAAAATTGGCTTTGAAGAATCTCCTGCTTACAAATTTGGACCTGTTTCCCGCATGCATTGATCAGGTAAATATATTCTTTTATACCATCTATGATGCATTCGTGTCTTGTTATAATTTACAACAGAGTTCTCTTTTGAAGATTATAAATTGAAAAGAGATTTTTGGATAGGATGCGTCTATATCCATACAATTTGTGAAGATTTTTGTGGTCTCAAGGAAAATTTGCATGTACAAAGGCTAAGGCTAAAAATCGAAGAATGCTTGAAGTAGAAGGGTTTTTATTGTTGAATTATAATGGTGAAGCAAGAATCATATGGTTGAGCGAGGGTTGATTGATGCTTGACTTATTAGAATACTTTTATTACAACGAATAACTGATGGACTGTGTTGGTTTGTGTCAGCATCCTTAAAGTTGGTATCATTTTTATTTTTAAATACAGCTTTTGATTGACTACAAAGTGGGGCATTGGGTTATTTAATCATTGCAATCGCCACATTGTCTTATTACAATGCAAGACAGCTTTAATTTTTCAAAATGGAAAGAACAATTACCATTTTTTTGTAAGAGTAGATATGATGTATGAGGACTGAATTTGTACAAAGTTGAGGAACAAAGAGTGCAGCTACCTTCCTAAATATCTTGTTCCATCCATCCATCATTTTACAAGCTAATCACGTTGTGTGGTATGCTTGACCTCTGTGATTTGCTCGTGTTGATCACCTCTTATGTACACTTTTGGTTGGAATTATTATTTTTGTATGATTTTGTATTTTTGTTTACGAGAGACCAAGTTTCTATCCAGTGAGGCTAATTGGCTACTTTTCTATTTCAGTGCTACTACTCCGATGCTGCCATAGCTGATGGTTACTTCAGTGTGCTGGCAGAAGTGTATATGCGGCAAGATATACCAAAATGTGAAATCCAAAGACTCTTAAGCTTAATTCTGTACAAGGTGGTGGACCCTAGTAGACAAATCCGTGATGATGCCCTTCAGATGCTTGAAACTCTTTCTGTCCGCGAATGGGCTGAAGATGGCACTGAGGGGTCGGGGAGCTATCGAGCAGCCGTCGTTGGAAATCTTCCCGATTCATACCAACAATTTCAGTACAAGCTTTCTTGTAAACTTGCAAAAGATCACCCTGAATTGAGTCAACTCCTTTGTGAGGAGATAATGCAAAGGCAACTTGATGCAGTTGACATCATAGCTCAACATCAGGTTCTCACGTGCATGGCTCCGTGGATTGAGAACCTTAATTTCTGGAAACTCAAAGACTCGGGCTGGAGTGATAGACTTCTTAAAAGCCTTTACTATGTCACATGGCGGCATGGGGATCAGTTCCCAGATGAAATTGAAAAGCTCTGGAGCACAATTGCTAGCAAACCAAGGAACATAAGTCCTGTTCTGGATTTCTTGATCACAAAGGGAATTGAAGATTGTGATTCTAATGCATCTGCGGAAATAAGTGGTGCTTTTGCCACATATTTCTCAGTTGCGAAGCGGGTGAGTTTGTACTTAGCACGAATATGCCCTCAGCGTACTATTGATCACCTTGTCTACCAATTAGCCCAGCGCATGCTAGAGGACAGCATCGAGCCAGTTGGTCTAGGTTCCAAGGGAGATTTCGGTGGAAATTTTGTATTGGAATTCTCTCAGGGGCCTCCTGTGGCTCAAGTTACTTCTGTTGTGGACAGCCAACCACACATGTCACCCCTACTTGTTCGTGGATCCCTTGATGGTCCGCTCAGGAATGCTAGTGGGAGCTTAAGCTGGAGAACAGCTGGAGTAACTGGCCGAAGTGTCTCTGGCCCCTTAAGTCCAATGCCTCCTGAGTTGAACATTGTTCCAGTAAATGCAGGTCGATCAGGCCAGCTACTTCCAGCTTTAGTGAATATGTCTGGTCCTTTGATGGGTGTTAGAAGTTCTACTGGAACTATCCGCAGTCGGCATGTCTCCAGGGACAGTGGTGACTATCTCATTGATACGCCAAATTCTGGTGAAGATGGGCTTCATTCTGGGGTTGCTGCACATGGGGTCAGTGCTAAAGAACTACAGTCTGCACTACAGGGTCATCAGCAGCATTCTCTTACACATGCTGACATAGCATTGATCCTTCTCGCTGAAATTGCATATGAGAATGATGAAGATTTCCGTGAGCACTTGCCTCTGCTTTTTCATGTCACTTTTGTTTCAATGGATAGTTCAGAAGACATTGTTCTAGAACACTGCCAGCAATTGCTTGTTAATCTATTATATTCACTTGCGGGCCGACACTTGGAACTTTATGAAGTTGAAAACAATGATGGAGAGAACAAGCAACAGGTTGTGAGCCTGATCAAGTATGTTCAGTCAAAGCGCGGAAGCATGATGTGGGAGAATGAAGACCCGTCTGTTGTGAGAACAGAGCTTCCTAGTGCGGCACTTCTCTCTGCACTGGTTCAGAGCATGGTAGATGCTATCTTCTTCCAAGGTGATTTGCGTGAGACTTGGGGATCAGAGGCACTGAAATGGGCTATGGAATGTACATCGCGACACCTTGCTTGTCGCTCACACCAGATATACCGTGCACTGCGGCCAAGTGTTACAAGTGATACTTGTGTGTCTCTCCTTCGTTGTCTGCATAGATGTCTTGGAAATCCGGTACCCCCTGTGTTAGGGTTCATTATGGAAATTCTGTTGACCTTGCAGGTAATGGTTGAGAACATGGAGCCTGAAAAGGTGATACTCTATCCTCAACTCTTCTGGGGATGTGTGGCTATGATGCACACAGATTTTGTCCATGTATACTGCCAGGTTCTTGAGCTCTTCTCCCGTGTGATTGATCGTTTATCTTTCTGGGATAGAACAACTGAAAATGTACTCCTTTCAAGCATGCCTCGGGATGAACTTGATACTAACAACGACATTGGAGACTTCCAACGGATTGAATCTAGAATGGGCTATGAGCTGCCTCCATCTACTGGGAATCTTCCAACTTTTGAAGGGGTGCAGCCTCTTGTTCTTAAAGGGCTGATGTCAACTGTTAGTCATGGTGTCTCAATAGAGGTTCTTTCACGGATTACAGTGCACTCATGTGATTCCATATTTGGGGATGCGGAAACGAGACTTCTGATGCACATCACAGGCTTACTCCCATGGCTCTGCCTGCAGCTCAGTAAGGATCCACTGACAGGGCCAGCTTCACCACTCCAGCAACAGCATCAAAAAGCATGCTCAGTTGCATCTAATATTCATATCTGGTGTCGAGCAAAATCATTGGACGAATTAGCTACTGTTTTTATGGCATACTCTCGAGGTGAGATCAAAAGTATCGAAATTCTTCTTGCTTGTGTCTCCCCTCTACTTTGCAACGAGTGGTTTCCAAAGCACTCTGCATTGGCTTTTGGTCACCTACTACGTCTGCTGGAGAAAGGACCAGTCGAATACCAGCGCGTAATACTCCTAATGCTGAAGGCATTGCTCCAGCATACTCCTGTAGATGCTTCTCAAAGTCCACATATGTACGCAATAGTCTCACAGTTGGTGGAGAGTACGTTATGCTGGGAGGCATTGAGTGTATTAGAAGCACTTTTACAGAGTTGTAGTTCAATGACAGGTCCACACCCACACGAACTAGGGTCCTTTGAAAATGGACATGGTGGAGTTGAGGATAAGATGCTTGCTCCTCAGACATCGTTCAAGGCTCGCAGTGGGCCCTTACAATATGGCATTGTATCATCAACTTCTGGACCGGGTTCCATCCTCGCGCCAGGGGTTTCAAATGAATCAGGACCCTCACCGAGAGAGGTGGCTCTGCAAAACACACGACTTATTCTTGGGCGGGTTCTTGATAGCTGTATACTGGGAAAGAGGAGAGACTACAGAAGGTTGGTTCCTTTCGTCACAAGTATTGGGAATCCTTAACTCCACGTCTCTGTAAGTAACTTCTTTTATGTAGAGGCAATGTATATACACGTCAAAAAGTAGTTTTGTAGCTAGTCTTGAATTATGTTGTGTAGTTCTAGCCATCAGAGATCCTTTCCATTTACAAGTCACTATTTAATCTTTGTAAATGTAAATATATTTCCTTGCGAACAATGTTAATTTGTTTCCTATTTCCGTTCCCCTAAATTTTTGTTCCTCGGAGATAAATTCAACCTCTTTGATCATGGAAGCTGTGAGATGTAGTGGCACTCCCGGACATAATGTGCACAGCTCGAGTCCTATATGTTATTTGATATCAATCTTTTTAAACTATCTTTTATTCTACAAAAGATTTCAATTTAAGTAGGGGAGGGGTATATACATTATTCTTGGACACAACACTAACAAATGCATCCTCCGTAATGCTATGATTAGGAGTTGAAATGAACTAAACTCGAGGCTTCTTGAATGATATTGTTCTAGTCACCATTAATTTTTCTGTATGATTTCACTGGATTTAGTCAATTGTTTTGATGGAAGGATATCACTCAGAAGTAGAAATCTATGGTATCGAAGAATTTTCAGCCATTATTTATTTTATGGAATCAGTTAATGAACTTTGGCATCTTATTGAACACTCACGATAATATTGTTCCTCCTTTGGTTTCTTTATCTCCTTTGGTTTCTAGGAAGTAACATGATCCTCCAATAAGAAATCCACAAAATCTCGAACTTATTCGGATTTTCTTAAATTAAAAAACTTTCAGAAACTAAAAAGAGAAAAACTACTTCACACTGCATTTGAACTCGATGGCCTCAAATTAAACAATAAAGAATTAACATTGAAGTTTATATCAACTATTTTGCTTTGGGTTAATGCACAATAGTACGCAAGGTTACCATCAAAAGTTTGTAAGAAGCCCAGCTAGTTCATCCTATCATTTGTTGGGAGCTCATGACTCCATTGTGCATGTGGGATTGTTTGTGCCAATACTTCAAGAGTCTTCTTCCCACCAAAAGAAAAAAGAAAATACTTCTGATGTCCTAGTTAACAATCCAATGCCCATCATCATTCTCAACACTGACACTAAGAAAAGCCATAGGATTTGACCTCCTGATGCCCATTTTCTTCAATCCCTTCAACCTGTATGGTGTCTGTATCAGGCGCATACCCAGCCCTTCTCATATCACAAATCAGCACATCAAGCAGCTCGTAGATCTGTTTGCATTTTGGATGTGCTTTCTCACAAACAAGAAATGTATGTACTTCATCCTTAACCTCAATCCAGCTGCAACCTGGCTCCTTTTTCAAATTGTGATATCTCATTGTTTGTCTCATCTTTGAAACTTGTTGCCACATGCCTGCATCAGCATAGATATTTGATAGAAGGGTGTAAGCAGCCGAGTCTTCTGGCTCCAATTGCAAGAGTGAACCAGCTGCCTTCTCTGCAACTTCTACATTCCCCTGGATTTTGCAGATGCTAAGCAGAGTTCTCCATATAATTGCATCTGCTTCAAATGGCATGTCCTGTATGAGCTTTAATGCCTCCTCTACTTGGCCTGATCTCCCTAGAATATCCACCATACACGAGTAGTGCTCGAGTTGGGGGTCTAAACCATAGATACTTGCCATTTTGTGAAAATAACATTGGCCCTTCTCAGCATTTCCCACATGTGAACAAGCTCGAAGAACCGAAACAAAAGTTGCATGGTTTGGTTTCATATTCTCAAGGAGCATATGTTCAAAAATCTCAAGGGCCTCTTCCCCTAGACCGTGGTGAGCACATCCACAGATCATGGCATTCCATGTGACAGAATCCCTCTTGGGAGCTTTCTGAAACATAAGTAGAGAATCGTGCATATTTCCACATTTTGAGTACATGTCAACAAGAGTGCTTGTAATATACACATCTGATTGCAATTCCAGCTTGATAATTTGTGCATGGATTTGCTTTCCCAGTCCAACAGTAGCCAAGTTAGCACAAGCGTCCAGAACGGTTGCATAAGTAAAATTGTCAGGTTCTACACCCATTTCCAACATATGAGAGAAAAATTTTTGTGAATCTTCACTTTTCTTTTGCAGTGAAAATCCTGAAATGATTGCATTCCATGAGACCATTGTTTGTTCTTCCAGCCGGTAATGGATCTTTTCTGCCTCTTCCATCATTCCACATTTGCAGTACATATCAACGAGGGCACTTCCTACAAACATGTCCAGACCCATTCCAGATTTGATAATTCTTCCATGAACCTCCATGCCAGTGTTGAAAGCTTGCTGACCTGCACAAGCTTTTAAAACACTACCATATGTGAACTCATCAGGTTCCATCTTTGTGTGTAGCATTGTAGCAAAATGTGAGAGCGTTTCCCGGTCGCTTTCATTCTGTTCACAAGCTGTAATGATAGCATTCCAAGACACCGCATCCCTTATTTCCATTTCATCAAACATGCAAGAAGCTTCAACTAAGGCTCCACATTTGCCATACATATCCAGTATGGCATTTGCAACACAGATATTTGATGAAAAATTAGACTTAATGGCTAATCCATGTAGCTGAACCCCCTCAGAGAGCACTTTGATCACTGCAGCTGCACTCAATGCACCAGAAAGAGATATTTCATCGAAACTGAAACCGGTTTTCTGCAACTGAAGAAATAGCTTTAAAGCTTGAAACCCTTGCTGATTTCGAGCATACCCGATTATCATGGCATTGTAAGATTGCAAGTTATGGTCTGGTAACAAGCTAAACAGCTTGTGGGCATCAGACATGTTGTCACACTTAGCATACATATCCATAGTAGCAGTTCCTACAACAACATCAGATCCAAAATCAGCCTTCAATGCATGGCAATGCAACTGAGTACCTAATCTAGAGGCAGATAATCCTGCACAAGACCTGAAGACACTAGCATAAGTAGATTGACACACCCCAATTCCCCTTCTCTGCATCTCTTTGAATAGTTTAAGGCCCCTAATCAACTGATCATTTTGAACACAGCCTGCAATTGCAGCACTCCATGAAATCCAATTCTTATCTGGCAATTCAGAGAAAACACTAAGTGAATCCTCTAGTTTGTTACACTTGGCATACATATCTACTAGAGCACTTCCTGTCACAACATCATAATCAAAACCCATTTGGACTGCAATACCATGAATCTGAATTCCCAGAACGTAATTTTCCAACATGGAGCAAACTTTTAAAGAAACCGCCAGGGTAGTTTGGTCTAACAAAACTCCCATTTCTCTCATTTTCAAAAAGACAGCAATTGACTTATGTATGTCACCATTTTGCAAGTACCCAGAAATCAAAGAATTCCATGAAACCACATCACCATGATGAGGCATGGAATCAAACAACGCCTGCGCAACTTCCATCATTCCACCCCCTGCGCAGCCAAAAATCATGGTGTTCCAAGACACAATGTCCCTCTGCGGCATTTTCTCAAACACCTTAAATGCATACTCCAAAGCGCAACATTTAACATACAATTGAATTAAACAATTAGTTACAAAGACAGTGGGCTCAAACCCAGATAGAATCATGTGAGCATGAGCTTCTTTTCCTGGTTTCAGAGCTCTCCGGTTCGAGCACTCCTGAAAAATATGAGAGAAAGTCTTCCTGGTGGATGGGATTGTTTGGGTCGCAGAGAAAGTTGAAGCTGCACATAATTGCAGAAACTTGCTCGACGTTTCCAATGGGAGATATAAAGTTCTTACAGACCAAAAGCGAGAAAGAAAAGCCATCAACAATGGTACTCATGCTTTGGCGGGCCTTGGACGTTTGAACTTAGGCTTCACTTGCCTCTGCCATGGAGCTGTGCCCGCACATTTGCACGCTGCACTACTTAATAAAACAAATACAAATCTTATATTATATCTTTAAATTATACGTGTATATATATATAGTAGTATTTTTTAATTTTTTAAAATGTTAAAATGTATTAATTAAAAGTAATTTCAAAAAAAATTAAGATATTAATGCAATTTTGAAGGTATTTTTAAAACAAATTATTAATAAAAAAATCTTATATTCTTTTTTTTTTTTTTCCTTAAAAATTAATAATTAAATAAATTTCTGAATTTTAGTTTATTGAGAATGGAGAAGAAGGGGTATAAAAGCGTGACTTGGTCAAAATCCGCGAACGTCATTTCCCCCAAAATTTCTATGGATTTTCTCTCCATTCCTAAACTTAATCTTCAACCTAACGTGGCTCTTCCTGATCAAACCCACTCCGATTCTCCTTCTCCGGTACCGTCTGTCCCATCCCTCCGCCGCGACGATCTCCCCAACACCATGGATTTCAACCCCTTTGCCACTATCTCCTCCATCGTCACATCTGCCGACGATTCCTTCCCTTTCGACACCGATTGGTTTTCCGACGCGGATTCCGAGTCCGAGCGTGATGTTAGTTGCTTCGTGACTGATCTTTTTGAGAATCGTCGCTTCACCGATCATTTGCACGCTTTCAGCGATTACGATCGAGGTCTGGATTCTGGGCCAGACCCATTTACGCATTCTGCTAACGACTTGGGCATTTCGGGATTTGAAGATACCGGTGAGATTGAATCTCACTATATTGAGGAGCTGTGGTCGGCTTTCGCTATGGAATCTGATAGCCGGGTTTCGGAGGTGGATGTGAGCATGCCAGTTGCGGATTCGACTACTAGTGGCCTTCGGATTGTTGATGTGGATTCGGACTCGGAGTCTGATAACGGGATGATTGGTGCTCTGCAACTCGTGACAGGGGATGATGGCGAGAATGATGCTAATTGGGTTGAAAATCCGAATCCTCTCTCGGATAGCTTCAGCTTTTGCTTTCAGGGCCAGAGGATTCCGTACGAGGATTTTGAATGGGAGGAGGTCGAGGAACGGGTGGACGAAAGGGATAATTTGAGCGCAGTGGTAGATGGAGCTGAGGAATTGTCTCTTGCATCGGGTTTTTCCAACGAAGAAGAAGCGGGTGAAGAAGCGGGTCGATGGGAAATCCTATTGGTAATGAACGATATCGTAAGGAATACGAACTGGGAACGGGATAACGATGCTGAGGCGTACATAGCGGACCAGGATGATTACATGTATGCAGGAGAATACGATACCCTTTTTGGACAATTCGTTGAAAATGAGAATGCTTTGAAGGGTAGTCCTCCAGCAGCTAAGAGTTCTGTGGAGAACCTTCCTCTGGTTGAGTTAAAAACAGAGAATCTGCTGACAGAGGAACTCGTTGCCTGTGCCGTTTGTAAGGATAAATTTTCAATGGAGGAAAAGGTGAGGAAGCTCCCCTGTGCTCACTATTACCATGATGATTGCATTCTGCCGTGGCTGAATATTCGAAACACATGTCCTGTTTGTCGATATGAGTTGCCAACCGATGATCCAGATTATGAGCGCAGGAAGAGTCGGAGGGCGGGTGGTGGCCTGCAAACGGATTTGCGGGTCAGGTACAATTTTGAACTGATAGCTTAAGATTAGTCCAATCTGTGAAATGCAACCTGTGAATAGCGTCACTTTTAGATGAAGAAAGTTGCTTACGATTTTGCATTTGTAAAGGTTTTGTGGTAAGATTTCTTTTAAAAGTTCTCCTCCTGGAACAACTAGCATTGCTGTTGATACGCTCAAATTGTCTTCACAGGTATCCATTGTTATTCAAATGCTTGGTAAGTTTTAGTCGCTAATAGTAGGGGGAAACTATACTATCTTACCTTTGTTGAATTCAATTTAGGAATTATAAAGTTTGAGACAAAGCATACTAAGTGCTGAGCTTTGAAACTGTTTACTTGTGAAGTATTAAATTTGTATATTTATATGCTTAGAGTATCCGTTGGTAGACTTGTTAAATAGGAAACTCCTGGCGTAAACTTTTGTGTGGCGCAATTGCTTGATTTTGGGTCAAAATAATTCTTGTAAGTTTGCTTAATAGGCGTGGGAAGGATGATGCTTCTGTCATCGTGTTCTGGTTATTAATACTTCATCCGGTTATTGGACATAGAAATCTTAGTGGATATGCTTTGGCCTTTTGATTGTGTTTGGGAGTGTTTTCTCTCCTAGTATATTAAAAGTGCTTTGTCAAATAAAATCATTTTCACTGTGCTTGACTACGTGTGAAAATTTTGTTTATGGATGAAGAAACGTTTAGTGGACACTTCTAATCATTCATGATATTGGTTCAGAATCGGGATTCTATTAAATGAAATCTTCGTTTTTGAGAAAAGAAGTATCTTGAGAAATGGCTTCCCGCTTATTGATTATTGAAGTGTTGTGGTGTGAATCATACTTTTTTTTTTTTTTTTCTTTGGAATTATTTTGGGTTTTTTGTTTAAAGATTTTTAGAAAAGCATTTCTTTTATCAAACAATCTTTCAAAGTCACAGACTTCTGAATTCTGGTGTTAGCTATTGTTACATTTACTCGCCTGTTATCTTATTCTTCCCTTCTTTAAAATCTCTCAGAAATTGTCTTATGAAATATTATTCTGGTGTTTTTTAGTTTCTATGAGTTGAATCTCGGATAACTTGAGCAGTAGATACAATGATCGTCGTTTACTTTTATGCCTTATCATAATATCCATTGATTAATTGATTTAGCTACTAAAAAAAGCCTGCATTTCCTTCATGATCTATATGATGTTTGCTGCTTCTTGAACACAATGTAGACTATGACATTAACCCAATGAGTTGTGTGCCTGTATTTCTTTCATGGTCTGTATGCTGTTTGCTGCTGCTAGAATGCAATATAGACTATGACATTAAACCGAGGGTGTGTTGTGCCTGTATTTCTTTCATGGTCTATCTGATGTTTTCTGCTACTAGAACGCGATATAGACTATGACATTAAACCAAGGTTGAGTTGTGCCTGCATTTCGTGTTTTCTGCTACTAGAATGCGATATAGACTATGACATTAAACCGAGGTTGAGTTGTGCCTGCATTTCGTGTTTTCTGCTACTAGAACGCGATATAGACTATGACATTAAACCAAGGTTGAGTTGTGCCTGCATTTCGTTCATGGTCTATATGATGTATGCTGCTGCCAGAACACGATAAAGACTGACATTTAAGGATGAGCTGTTGTAACAACTTCCATGATTTATCCTCATGTTCTGGATCAGGATTATTCTCTCTTCTCACTTGTGATTTGTGAATCTGTGATTGGTACTTTTGTTATTATCGTTGAGAACCATATTTGTTACCATATTCTTCTTATCCAGGTTCCCCTTCCACCCAAGTTTTGATTGAATGATTCATTCGGTTGAGTGAAACTCTTTCTCCTGAATTGGAAATTGGATTTGAAATTATTGAAGTGTTTACTACGCCTCTGCAATTTCGCCCTTTTCGATAAAGGTTGGTTTGAAGTATTCTTTCCAGGTTTAAGATGCTGAACATATGAAATTAGCTGCGTTGGTTATGGAGTTGTTTGCTATAGTTTTTTTTTTTTTTTCTTTGTTTTTTGCTTTTTATAATAATTTTTTGTTTTAAACATATAAAAAGTTGTCACGAGATGATTAATCGTGAGAGGTACATAGAGAGGTCTTAACTATGCCTAAGAAACTTAATTGAATATAGATATGTTATATTAATGATTATGGATAAATTTTTCTAAATGTTTTTAGTATTACTCGTCTCAACATTGAAGAATCTTTCTTTTATCTTTTTATCTCTCGACTTCTCGGGATGGGGGCAACTATGGAAAAGCTATGCTCGTGTTGGTATATGTAAACGTATGAATGTGCACATACTTTGAGAAGGAAATGAAACTATTACATGCACATGCTTGAAGAGAATAGTCCAACTCTAGAATTCACTTTGCATTCGTAGGTAAAATTTCAAGTAGATTTAACTAGTTAGCTTTGTCTTTTGCATCTCTTTGCCTATGATTCTTGTCTCATCATGCATCTATTTATAGCTTCTTGCCTATAATTCTTGTCTCACTGGAGGAGAGTGCAAGGGATCACCAATCAAGACTTTTTCACACTTTTACCAAAGAGTAAAAATATTTCGACGATCAAACTTGAATTAGGTTTGGCACTATTGAATGTGTATTAATGGGAAACTAAAAAGCATGAAACGGAATTTAACAAAGATAATTGCTTTAATAACTTTAAGAGATTCAATATATGCTTAACGCACGAAAGAGAGCATCTACTAAAGCGACTTTAATGTTAAATCCCAAAGACTTGAAGGAAACGTTTCCAAGTTAAGCTAGACCATAATTAATATCAAGTGTAATACCTTGTAGTTCGTAGAATTGCATTACGTCATTTATGGGTCGGTAATCTCAAGGACTAAAATGGAGTATTATTGAAATGTCCTGTCAAAGAGAGAGTTATGCCTCTAAAAGATCGCTTATTAGCATGGGCAAGGAAGAGAAGAAGAAAAAAGCAGGGCAATATGATGAGTGGTAGCTATCTTGTCAAAAGGTTGCCTAATGTTATTGTGGTTATCCTCAAATTATGATAGTGGATTAGGATTTTAATCCAAATTTTGGTGAGCAAAAAAGAAGCTTAAGTGATTGTCTTAATCCAAATTAAAAATGCACTACCACTCCCTTAACTGCACTTAGCATCATAATCTAAAGCATATACATTCATTGCACGTTTAAGTATGGAAAATCACACAAAGTTCAAGATGTTACCCAATGAGTTAATCTATCCGTGTGTATAATTGAAGCAAGAAAACGATAGGCATAAAAAAGCAACATAATGGTTCAATCTCATGAAACATCAATTATTCAAAGGAAGGAAATTGAGACCTCAATGTGCTTAAAAGTTTGATTTGTCTTTCATTTTAACTAGGGTATGGGTAGAGCCAACCCTGCCCAAAGAACTATTAAGGACGAGTCCTTCCATTGCTAATAACCATCGAAAGGCTATAGTTATACACGAGTCACCTAGAAGTACAATATGTGATGTATGTAAAGTAAAGGAGAAGAAGAAAACTTATCTTCGAAGCGCCGATGATTTCTTTCTTTCTAAAGATTTCACATCTCCGAAAATCTTTTTCTTTCTACTAAAAGGTCAGCCATCGAGTATTTTCGAGAACCAACCGTCCACCCTTTTTGAAAAGTTCGTAGACTCCTTGAATGCTATTAATATGAAGGAACTTCCTTTTACCACAAAGAATAGTGAATGAAAATGTGCTCAAATATTTCTTTCATTAATGAGAAAAAATGAGGAAAAAAAACCTAAATTTGTAGCGGAAAGAAACACAAGACAACATTTTTATTATAGTTACACGAAACGAAAGTATTTCAAAACGTTTGTAACACAAAACTATTACAATGTCATAAATAATTACAACGAAAGAGAAAATGTTTAGGGATACATTCAAATCTTTATCCACTAATAATTTTCTCATATTCTTTTTCGAAGTAGACATGAAAAAGGAAAGAAAATGATGGCGCAAAAGAAATGGTATATAAAAGAGAAAAAAGAAGAGAAACTTGGGCATTTGAATGATGAACACTATTGGATGAACATGAAGGAATAGAAAGAAAGCCAAGAAAACAAGCATCTAAAATAGGACAAACACTATAAAGATGTTTTGGGCATTTTCCTCTCTCTCTGCCCAAAAGAATCACCAAATTATAGAACCCAAAAAAGCTCCAATAATGTACATTTTGAAGCTCTATCCAATACTTTATAGGACACCCACCACAAGAATTTGAATCGAAAGAGAGAAAGGGAAAGAGCATCACCAAATACCATTCAACAAAAACATATATTGAGGTTGCTTTAATGGGGTTCATTGAAAAGCTACCCATTCATTCATTCATTCATTTATTTATTCGTTTATTTTTGCAATCTCTCTATAAAATTCTTTCTTTTTTAACAAAAGGAAAACCTGAATTGACAAGATGAGCAATAGGAGGGGTAGGATGCAGGGGATGGTGGCATTAACCCATGCGCACTTTGACCCACAACTTGTCATCTATCATCCCCTGTCTCTCTTTATTTTCTCTTTTTGGCTTTTTTCTTCTTTTTCTTCCTTTGCTTACTCCATCATCCTTCCTAACACAATTGTCTTTCCCCATCAAATTATTTTCACTTTTGTATATAATGGATCAGTCTAAGTACTTTTTAAAAAAACATATATTATTCCATACGATATTCAGTCTTTTAAGTTTTAAGCTATAGGAGGAAAGAAAAGGAAAAGAAGATTGGTCAAGTTTCCGCCTATGTAATTTGATGTTTGCTTTTGGTGAAATAGAAATCTCCTAATTCGGTTGATCATTTCGGTATGGGATTTTAGGTATCATACCGTATTATATGTTTAGGGTATTTGGTTCCTTGTATAACTCTTAAGTTAAGCAGTTGAGCATGTGTTTGATATGTTGAGTGACTCACTTGTTCAAGCTACTAGTTTGGTAATTCGGTATGTGTCTTCACAATTATAAGTTCCTAAAGAATCCACAAACTTGTACTTCTATAACCTATTCCTTTTTACACTACAAATCCATAATTTAAGTCAAACATCATGGCAAACAAAACATCATGGCAAGTTTGAGAAGTGCTTCTAATGGACGAAAACAATTTTTGTTTTGCAAAGTCATCTTAAGCACACCCTCGATCAAAGTATGATATTGAATAGCAATAGTAGTTGTTCATTATGAATTATTCTCTCCTTTGCTTTGAAGTTTGTACCAAAATTTGTGAGTTCATTCAAAAGGGCAAAGGAAACAATAATATTGCTTAGCAACACTCTACAACCCCTTAATATTAGAGGAAAAACGGAGCCTAAAGAACATTGCCAGGAAGGAGCCCTCCTGTTTCATACTGGCTGGAAGTTTGTTCGCGATCATCACCGGATATATAACATATTCATATGATTTAACATATTCATATGATGTACACTACAAGTACAATTGCAGAAAGACTGAACCATCTGTGAAGTTTCTGATACTATTGGACAGGAAACATGCTGAAATCTGTACCTTTCCCACATATCTACTAACAGCTTCCCACCCAAATCTCAGACACACTCACAGCTGAGTGAGGGAGAGAAAAAAAGACAAAGAAAGAGAAATGGTCAAAATGTTTCTAATGACAATGTTGACTAAGCAGTCCACTCAATCAGACAAGAGCCTCAAGTGTGGGGAAGCAGTATTTTTTGTTTTTCAAGTTCTCTTTTCTTCGGTAAAGATTATGGTATTACATGAATCAGAGAAAAGCTCTTTATTGAATGGAAGACTAACTTTCAAAGCAAGTATACAATTGCTTGCAAGTGTGGCTGTTCCCTCCACCAATCAGACAAGATTTTCCACTCTGAAAGTAACTTTTTACCTTACTGACTGAGTGTGGTTAGGACCTCAGCTACACTCTATGTCTTTTAGCAGCTAGTAAAATGTGATCCCCAGTTCCACCAACAAGCTAAGATTTGACCAGATTTTAAAAATAACATGCTTGATTGAAGCAATTTTACACGGTTGGCCATTAATTTTTTAGCAGCTCAACATCGTGCAACTCTAGCATCTAGTATCACTTTCCCGGACGACAGAAACTTGACAGTGATTGAAACAACAAGACTAAGAAATAATGAACTAAGGTTAAAGTTTGAATTAATCTTATTTTCCAAAAACCATCAAGTCAACAATATCATTTTGCGAAAAAAAAAAAAAAAAAAAAAAAAAAATTTATATGGAGTGCTGGGTGTTGACAACTTTCGTACGACGATGTTTCAATTGACTAGGTCCCTTATGATGTAGGATGACGTTGAAGTTTTCTACTGAGTCTAGATCTCTATCGACTTTGAAAGTTCATATATCATGTAAATTTTTCGACATACTTAGAGAAGATATTGCAATGTCTACTACTTTCATTCAATCAGATTATATACCTAAACCAAAGATCTTAATTACAGAAAAGTGCCTTTCTTTCACCTCAACTTTAAAATTTTAATCTCTTCGTTGTGCTAAACAAATATACATCGGGACTTGGTAAGAAAGCCAAATCTGAAAAAAGATGAACCACCAATAAAAGATTTGAGTACTCTGCATCTCTCAGCAGTGTTTTTAAATCTAGTCTATTTCCAGTGACACAATAAATAAGCCTCGAGTTATCTATCTTTATAAAACTTAATTCATAACTTTACATGAATATAATATAATATGATAGTTAGTGCCTTGAAAATTGAAGTTTTTTTTTCAGCTACTTCTGCCTTTCTAGTGATGTCCTCCCTCCTTTTCCTTCTCCTTTTCTATCTTTTTGTGGGAAGGTGGGAGAAGGTTGAGTATGCATTTAAAATTGTGGCCATTATCTTTAATTATTGCTCTGAAATTTAAAGGATAAGATGTAAATGATTGGATCGAATTGCACTAAATATAACCAAAATGAACCTAAAGGGTGAAAAAGCATCTGGGAAGAGACTGCATCAGGGCCAATTTACAATCCTATAGTCTTATCCCAAACCTCAAGAATAGATGGTGAAAAGGTTAAGATGGTAGAATGATACTAAGAGAATTGGTATGCCTCAGACCTTTAAGATTCAGACACCAAGAAGAAAGAGACGTAACTATAACCTCCACTTAGTGCTATGATTGGTTCAATATCATCTATGAGACTAAGGGGTCAAGTTTTTTATTTTTATTTTGTTGTTAGTTTAGAGAGGATTGGAGCCGTGTATTTTAAAATGAGATTGAAGTCATTAACCTATTAATAGCTTCATTAGACATCTACCCTATTGATAGTTGATGAATAGGAATGCAAAAGAGGGCTTTGCTTGCCTTGTCCGTCTTTCTTTTGCTTACATCACTGGATTGATTTGTTTAGTAGAGTTATTTTTTCTTCTTCTTGTTAATATTATTGTCATTTTTTAAATTTTAGATTGACTTCTCCACATCCTTTGATGTACCGTTCTTCTTTTTCTAACCATTCTATCATAACAATAATTATACTTCCCACAATATGTATGCTCTCTCTGATGTAAGCAAGATATGATGTGAAAACTATTATCACAGAGATAATCAATTCTCATGTATATATATATATGAATCATGCATATATCACAAACACATACTGTTCGACATCAAGTAGCCATAACGAGAAGGAAGATACACAACAGATATAGTAGAGTACCTGAATGATCTCATGACATGAAAGCAAAGAAGCCGTGCCATAATAGGACATAGACAAGATCTGCATGATATTCAAGTGATTCAAGCTCTGACAAACTTTCTCAAAATCATCCACGTTCTTGAGAGTGGGCCAATGAAACCTTTTACATGCTATAAAGCATCTTCACCACCAAACTTCCCATTCTCCCAGAACAATATCTTCTCCCCTTCAAAGACCCAGAAAGCTTTCAATAAGGCCTAAAAGATGCAGCCTGGTGAAGTCACAAGTCTCCAATATCTCATCCCCTCCAATTTATCTCCATATGCTACTCACTTTCCCATGGCTCAGAACAACTTATCTACAATGCAACTTAATGAACTCTCCAATCCTCTATATAACTTCCAAGGTTCTTCTCAGTTCCAAGATTTTAATCGACATCCATGCTTGAGTAGCAATTCAACTTCTGATGAAGCAGATGAGCAGCAGCAAAGCCTCATTGACGAGAGGAAGCAGAGAAGGATGGTATCCAATAGAGAGTCGGCACGCCGGTCACGTATGCGCAAACAGAAGCATTTGGACGAGCTTTGGTCTCAAGTGGTTTGGCTTCGGAATGAGAACCATCAGCTTATAGATAAGTTGAACCAAGTTTCAGACTGCCATGACAAGGTTGTTCAAGAAAATGCTCAACTCAAAGAGCAGACATCTGAACTCCGTCAAATGATCACAGAACTACAGGTCAATAATCCTTACCCCAAATTCAGAGAACTTGAAGAAATCCCCCCCAACACACCATCCGAGAGCTGAGTCTGCACCAAGATAAGCCAGGGTGAGGAGGAAATTTTTTCCAGTCCCTGTCTCCATATATGGTTCTTCTGTCTTCAGTCTTTTCCTCCGGTCAGTCTGTAACATCATGCACGTAAAGAACTGCAATAACTACTATTTGAGCATTTTCGTTGATTAATGCTTAATTGTGATTTCTTTTGGCATACAAGGCCAGCTTAGATCTTCTGAGTTAGCTCCATATGGAAACACAGTGAAGGATCCATCGTAATTTTATTTCAAATATGGTTCTAAAAACTAATGACAACAGGACAACAAATTATGGGCAATGGTTCCTTGTCTCACCCCAACTTGGTATCCTCTTCGAGTGGTGTGGATGGTGAGAAGAGTGTTTAATGATATTAAGAGGCTTTGGGAGGATTATCAGGATAGTTTCGTTCATTTGGCTTCCTCTTGAAACAGATTTTCTAAAGATTTTTGCAACTATCTTATTTCTTTGTTTAGCTGATTGCGTGTCGTTTCTGTAGCTTCTCAGACAGGATTTTTTTCAGCTGTTCCTTACTTTTGTACATTTTATTTTACCAATGAAGTTGCTTACAAATTTGACGTGTTTAAGAAAAACCAGTACAGGAAAATTTTTCTTGACAGTAGCTACGCTGATTAAGTTTCATATTGTGCAGTGAAGATAGTAGCAATCGTGATGTTGAGTGTACTGAACAAGGAAAGCAATGAGCAAAATGATTGGATTATTTATATGTGATGGAGAAATAAGTGGTGGTGGATGGTCTTGGCTATTACAGATTACCCTTAAAATTTAAAACGAACAAAAAAATATCCAATCAAATTTTGAGCACTGCTAACAGCTTTTTGAGAGGTTTCGCGTTTGTGAATAGACCAGAGCAATATGATTGTGTATAGTTTTCTGTTGACCAATGACTACCACTCTTTTCCTTTTTAATTGTTTTTCATAACACAGACACTTTTCACCTTTTGTTTCTTTAAAACGTTCTTGAGCATCTTTTGCTAATTTCAAAATACAAACCAATGCTGAATTCTGGTAGTGTACAACTACTAATCCTCTAAATTCAGATGTTATAGAACCACGCCGATCCATAACAGCACACAAAATAAAAGGACAACCAGCCAAATCTAGTTGTGTTCCAAAGATTTGAGCTCAAGAAGATTGAGGAGATAAGTCCATTGCCTTCACAATTGATGAACTGTGCAGAAGGTTTTTTCGTAATCTTCTGCACAGTTCATCAATCACTAACTAAAACGGGAGTATTTGGATCAACCCAGGAGGAGACCTAAGTCTTCAGGGGTAAATCATGAAGAGAAAGAACTCGTAAAGCTAACAGTCATTCCATTAATCGATTGGAGACAATCGATATGGTATAGGCAACGAAACTCTTGGTTGTCCTAACTTTAAAACCCAACGTAATAACAAGAGCCTTGAGAGGTACAACGGGCGCGTCTTTGCCCTCCTTTGGAGACTATGGGTTGAAAGAAATGCTAGAATTTTTCTTGGTCAAGAGATTAACATGGTTATTTTTTGGGACTTGGCCACTCTTTTTGCTTCTACTTGGTCCTCCACAATTATATTTTGTAATCATAGCCTAACTCATATTTACACCACTTGGGCTTGGGCTTCCTCTACTTAATGTCTAATGTCCTCTTGTATCATTAGTCTCAGCCAGGTTTCATCATGCGCTTTCTAATATGTAGACGATGGAGGAGTCAACCCTTTTGTCTCTTTTGAGTGTTTGTTTTGTGACTGCTGGGTTGTAGTTCTTGGAGAAAGAATGATTCGTTCCTCCCTATTTCCGGTTCGATCCACATCGTACCGGAGTTAATGGGCCACGTCCGGCCACCAGTCCAAATCTTAGAACTCTAATACCAATTTTGTGCAAACCAGATGCTGAAGTTCTAATCAAAATGGTCAAAAGTTCTCCACGGAAATTATTGAAACTGGTGGAATAGATAACCCCACAGCACACACAATAATCCCAACAGAAAACATATGAACTTAATCCGCAGAGTGCCAACACTCAATTCACGGTAAAGCCAGGCATAGAAGACTGATGAAATCTCATAGCCAAGTGATGAACTCTTGAGAGGTAATTTCTAGTGCCCATATTCAGATACATTATAGAAAACCCAAAAGGAATTTACTCCATTTTCACTGTTCCATTTGAAAGCTTGAAGTAATTTAAGCATCGTTTTCTGGATTTCTTTTCGAAAAGTTTCTAGTAGTAAATTCCCAAGCAAGAACCCAGAAAGCAAATCTAGCATACATACCAACTGTGATAAGTCCTCATCTCAGACTCGAGATCGCAAAATCAAAAAATCTGGAAGAACAAGATTACAAAATCCAGCAACGACCCAACATCGGAACAAGCTTCCATTCAAAAAAACTTTCCAGAAAAACCACAAACATGAAGATAATCTAAATGCATTCCCAAGACACATTAATTTAACTGTTCCTCCATAGAAGTGACTAGAGAGGGAAATTCATACCTGAAAATGCGCAGATGATAGATGGGGAGTGGATGAAAAGGGATTTTGGGTGAAGTTCGCTTTTCACCTCCTCCATCCAGAGAGGGAAATCACCCAACTTTTGTTGACCCCTCAGAAAAAATCGTGTTTTCTTAATTACTTTTCGCACTAAAAGTACGTAAAGTGTCCTGATTTTTGGTCGCAACTCTAGTAGCTTAGATCTAATATTGATTCAAATGTAAGAGCATGATAATGTCGATCACCTTATTCCACCTTTCTTTAGGTCAAAAAGGTGCGCTCAATTTTAATTTATTTATAAAATATTTAAAAAAATCTTAACTATCTATATTCCTAAAATATCTAAATCTTTCGTCATATTTAGAATTGAGACGATTATTTTTTAAAATTAATTTTATTTTTTGTTCTGTTCATTTTAATTCTTTTAATAATACAATAAATAGTTTAGAGATCAATTGCGTCTATCATCAAAATGAAACCGTTCTTATGCTAATAATTAATAATTGACAAAAAAAAAAGTAAAAATAAATCATTGCAAACATAAAAATTTATAAATGAATTTGAAAGTAATTAAATTGAATAATATTTTCTCTAAATTTATGAGCAAAAAGACGACCCAACAAAAAGTAAAGGCTTAATTGTTGAAAGCATAAAAGTTTATAAATGAATTTAAAGCTAAGTCGACGAGATAATTATAGTAATACCTTTCTTTAAATTTAAGAAAGAAAATATTTTTTCTCGAGTGGAATAATTTTTGAGTTTTTAGTCGATATTATAATTGCTTTACTAATTACGTTCAAAATTTTAATAGAATAAAATATAAATTATTTATATTCAAATTGGAACCTGAAAGTTTTAAATTATTAGATAAATTCAATGTATTAATATATACTTATTTTTTATATATTACCAAATAAACAAAATATTTATTAAAGTCAAGTTTGGTAACATTTATTTTTGTTTCTTTCTTGTTTTTTGGTTTGTTTCAATTTAAAGAAAATGGAAGGCGTTTGGAATTTTTTTAAATTATTTTTTTTGTATTGGAAAAATAAAACTATGAATATATTTGGTAATAATATTTTTTTTGTTTGTTTCTTAAAATTTTTAATTTTAAAATATAAAATCTCATATGAAAATAAGTTTTTAAAATAAAAATTCAAAAAGTAATTATATAATCGAGAAAAATCAAATATTCTTGAAAGTATTTTTTTTATATTAAAAAATGAGAAACCAAAGTGGGATGTCCCACGGTTGTTGAGAAGAGAATAAATCACCATTTACAAGGGTGTGGAAACTTTCCCACGCGTTTTAAAGCTTGAGGGGAAGCCCGAGGGAAAGTCCAAAGAGCACAATATCTGATAGCGGTGGGTTTGGATTGTTACAAATTGTATCAGAGCCAGGTTTCGAATGATGTGTCAGCCTTCTCGCTGTTCTCCGAAGGAGGTAGACACGAGGCAGTGTGCCAGTAAGGTTGTTGGCCTCAAAAGGGGTGGATTTGGGGGGCGGTCCTACATCGGTTGGAGGAAGGAAAGAGTGTCAGCGAGGACGCTGGCCCTGAAAAGGGATGGATTGTGATGTTCATGAAAATCGAAAGAAAACAATATCTACTAACTGTGGATTTGAGTTGTTACAAAAACAAAAGCAAAAAAAAGTGAGTTTGGGAACATTTTAAAAAAATAAATTTTAAAAATAAATCCTTCTTTTATATATATATAAAGGTTATATGACGATGGTATGACGATATTCTCACCAACTGCCTATGCCCACCTACCAATGTCTCTGCTCTGGAGTCTGGAGAATGCTGCCTTATAAATTATCCTATTCGTGTTCGTCTTGGATGCCTCAGTTTTCTTATTCATTTCTTGTTTCTTCGTTGCGGACCCGCCAATTTCGACCTGCAATCCGAAGGTCTATATAGCGAGTTTTCGACTACCACCCATTTCAATCGATCGCAAGATCTTACGTTCTTGGGGTTTGCTTCTTTCTCGATCCGTTCCTTAGGCTGCGGATATTTTCAGGTTTGATTTCTTCTGGATCTTCATTGAATTGTCATCTTCATTGTGCCCTTTATGTGTTTGCTGAGATCTCCCTTCCCCCCGCGCGTTTAATGGCGCTTAATTCGTTGTGCAACTCTTCACCTCTGATTTTCCTTTTCTGATCTTGAGTATTCAAGTAGAACATTGCGGGTTTCAGATTTGAATCCTTTCCCACATTTTCTAGCTTTTTATGTGTTCTTACTCTTGGTTTTTTGTTTGATTTAAACAAGGATTTAGAAGTTACAGATTATGATGATTTTTATGTTGCTGATATGGTTCACTGCTTTAAGAAGATTCTAGATCTTGCTTTACTCTTGTGATTCATGGCCATTGTTTTTATAATTATAGAAGTCTCTCTTGTTGGTCTGTGATGCTGTGGTCGTTTTATTTGGTTATTTTTATCTGAGTGGAAGTTGTGCATGTTGTAAACTGTTTGGGTTTTATGGTGAAAGCATGAATGTAGGGTCCTGAAACAAAATGGAGGCTGTTGAGTCTCTTTATTGGCATCTTGGAGACCCAAGTCCAAACATTTAAGGCAACCTTTCTCTGCCAGAGATTCTTATTTTGCACTCTTCTCCTCTCTTTTGTTATTGTTACAGAGATGAAGAAATACCAGGGGAGTTTGTATTTTAACTAAATCAATTTGGAAAGAAGTACTATTTAATGTTCCTTCCCTATATTCCCGCATTTTTTTCCCTCTCTTCTTCAATACTCTATTACTCCACCTTTTCCATTTCCCAAACTCTAAAACTACCCCCTTTCAGTCAAGGTATATAGGCTACAACAAGAAGAAAAGAGAAGAATGGAACCACCAAGGAACCTTAGGACTGAATTTTTTATCAATGTTGTGTGAGATCCCTTATCGGTTGAAGAGGGGAACGAAAGCTTCTTTGTAAGGGTGTGAAAATCTCTCCCTAGCATACCCATTTTAAGAACCTTGAGGGGAAGCCCGAAAGGGAAAGCACCTTTGACGATTCTCTTTCTTTTTTACCATGTTTTCTGAAGGTAGCTGAAATTCTCCTTTTTTCCAAAAGTTGATGAAAAAGTGGACGGATATTGATTGTTCTTGGCTTGGCGCTCTTGCTTCCCTCTAAAGAAGCCCAACCATAACATTTTTCAATCTTAGGTGAATCACTAAATTCTTTCTGTACCGCCCTCTCTCGAAGCAGTGGCGGTGTGCTAGCGAAGACGCTGAGCCCCAAAGAGGGGGTGGACATCGGACGGTGTGCCAGCAAGGACGCTGAACCCTGAAGAGGAGGGTGGACATCAGACGGTGTGCCAGCAAGGACGCTTGGCCCCGAAGGGGAGGGTGGACACCGGATGGTATGCTAGAGAGGACGCTTGGCCCTGAAGAGGGGTGGATTGTAAGATCCCACATCGGTTGGAGAGGGGAACAATACATTCTTTATAAGGCTGTAGAAATCTCTCCCTAACAGATGCTTTTTAAAAACCTTGAGGGGAAGCTCGAAAGGGAAAGCCCAAAGAGGACAATATCTCCTGGCAGTGAACTTGAATTGTTACAAGTAGTTGAGTGTAAGTTAATACATTTAGGTTTAATACACTAAAAGAGAGACGCGTTAAGAATTTAGGTTGTAATTTTGAGAAAGTGGGTGGGAGGGATATTTTTTAAACAAAGCACAAAGTTCAAGTATATTTCTATAATTGGAATCAATTTAATTGTGTAACCAAATACTGTAAGTTATATGTAATGGGATATCAACACTTCTAACCGTTCCAAAAAAATTATATCAAACTCATACATTGTGTGAGTTCTAAGAATTTGGAGGGTTGTAATTTTAAGTGAATGCATCTTTAAACGGACTATTAGCTCTTCTTCGATGGGCTACTTTCAGGGAATTGACACTTTGCATGTTGTGTAGTTCTAACGAGGGGTTTTTCTTTGACACACGCAGCAATTGTTTTTCCTTGATACTTTTACTTGGAGTTTACAATAAGTTATTTTCTTTGGATCTTAGCGAACTATATATCTGTTTTTATCGGAGTCCTAATTATAAATCTTGAATGTGCGGTAGGTAAAAACATGGCTGCTCCTGCAAAACCTACAAGGATTGGCCTTGCTGGTCTAGCTGTGATGGGTCAAAACCTAGCCCTCAACATTGCAGAAAAGGGCTTCCCTATTTCTGTGTATAACCGAACGACCTCCAAAGTAGATGAAACAGTTGAACGAGCTAAGGTAGAAGGAGACCTTCCTCTCTATGGCTTCCATGATCCTGAATCTTTCGTTCAATCAATTCAAAAACCCCGTGTCATAATCATGCTTGTTAAGGCCGGGGCACCAGTTGACCAAACCATTAAAACCCTCTCTGCTTACTTGGAGAAAGGTGACTGTATAATTGATGGTGGTAATGAATGGTATGAGAACACTGAGAGAAGAGAGAAAGCCATGGCTGAATTAGGTCTGCTCTACCTTGGAATGGGAGTTTCAGGGGGTGAAGAAGGTGCTAGGAATGGTCCTTCGTTGATGCCCGGAGGATCATTTGAGGCCTTCAAGAACATCGAGGACATTCTTGTTAAGGTTGCAGCCCAAGTTCCCGATAGCGGTCCCTGTGTGACTTACATCGGCAAAGGTGGATCGGGTAACTTTGTCAAGATGATCCACAATGGAATAGAATATGGTGATATGCAGCTGATTGCAGAGGCATATGATGTTTTGAGATCTGTGGGGAAGTTGTCAAATGAGGAACTTCACCAGGTTTTCTCGGAATGGAACAAAGGCGAGCTTCTAAGTTTCTTGATCGAAATCACTGCAGACATTTTCAGTATCAAGGATGACAAAGCCGATGGCTACTTAGTTGACAAGGTTTTGGACAAGACTGGTATGAAGGGTACCGGAAAGTGGACTGTTCAGCAAGCTGCTGACCTCTCAGTTGCAGCCCCTACCATTGCTTCTTCTCTTGATGCAAGGTTCCTAAGTGGTTTGAAAGAAGAGAGGGTAGAAGCAGCCAAAGTCTTTGGATCAGGTCTTAGCGACGTCTTGGTGCCTCAAGAGGTCGATAAAGCTAAGTTGATCGATGACGTGAGACAAGCTCTTTATGCGTCCAAAATATGCAGCTATGCACAGGGCATGAATCTGATCCGTGCCAAGAGTAACGAGAAGGGATGGGATTTAAAGTTGGGGGAACTTGCCCGAATTTGGAAGGGAGGTTGTATCATTCGAGCTGTATTTCTTGATCGAATCAAGAGGGCCTACGACCGTAATCCTGATCTAGCTAACCTCCTTGTGGATCCAGAGTTCGCAAAGGAAATCGTCGAACGACAGTCAGCTTGGCGAAGAGTTGTATGTCTGGCAATCAACTCGGGTATCAGCACCCCAGGAATGTCTTCCAGTCTCGCCTACTTCGACAGCTACCGGAGGGAGAGACTGCCAGCAAACTTGGTCCAAGCTCAAAGAGACTATTTCGGTGCCCATACTTACGAAAGAACCGATGTCGAAGGATCTTTCCACACCGAATGGTTTAAGATCGCTAAACAACTTAAGAACTGAATGCATCCGTTGCCTAATCCCGAGAGTAAGAACACCTTTTATTTACAATAATCTTACCTCTGAACCATTGTTGATCATAGCTCATTTCATATGCATTTTGGTGTGAACTTGGTTACATAAACTGTGTTGTTTGAGTTTCAAGTTTGAATATGTTGTCTGATCAGGTTATGCTTTGAAAGATTTTCCATTTGATTTGCAATGAAAGCTGAATGGAGGATAAGAAAGAGAAACCCATCATTTTCCTAACAAAAGGAAACACTTTCTTTTTCTTTGTCTGATCAGGTTTTTTTTTTTTTTTTTTGCCTATTCCCTTCACCTTTTCAAAACTTTCGACGTGTTCGGTCCTAACTCGAACAGCGGTCAAATTTACCGAAAAAGATGTCCAAACCAATCAATGAAGCTGAAATCATTTAAAAGTTGAAGAAGTATTAAAAAAGAAAGATCGATACTATATAATTGGATATACTCGAGAAAAAAGCGATACCCAAATCCCATAGCTTAATTATATTAATTATATAGGCTCATAAAGTAGGTCAACTTTTGATCCTCCCATTTACATAAACTAGAACCCATAAATGGGTGTTTCCCTAATTTATTAAGGAGTTCATTGAGAATCAAAGTTAAGTGATGAGACAAGGGAAGCCCACATGTTGGTGTGGCAAATTTAAATGGCGGCTACTGTGTCGTCTGCCGCCGCAGACACTGCAGCCTCTATTGTGATTCTTACTTTTTTGTGTTCTTATTACGCGGAAAACAGACCAAAAATGGAATTTTCTTCTCTCATGTTGGTCTTCCATTTAAGTTTAAATTAATAAAAATATCTCTCTAAAAAATATCCTTTAAATTTTATAAGTTTTTTTTTTTTTTTTTAAATATATTTGATTTTTAAATTTTTATTAGGAATGTTTTTGAACTTTGGAAAAAAATTAAGGATATTTGGAAGATTTTAAAAGTATTTAAGGATATTAACGAATTTTTTAAAAATTTGATATTTTAAATACTATCCTTACCAAAAGTTATATACTGTTACTCTCTTGCTTGCATATATAACGTCTCTTTTAAAATCTCTCCTTCGAAAATCTGTCTTTGCTCTCGTTTTCTAAAACGTTCTTCTTAAACTAAGATAAGAGGCTCGAGCATACGTTGCTTGGCCGTAGGCGATACAAGAACGAATTGACTTAGCTCAATTGTCGTTGGAAAGTGAGCGTTGCACAATCGCAAGTCCGCTACCATCAAGAGTACGATTGCGACAAGTGTTAGAAAATGGAAGAGTATTTTTTAATTTAATCTAAGGTATTGTTAAAAAAAATTATAAAGTTAAATTTGAAAGAGAATATAGAAATAAGAATATAAAATTTGATTCCTTTTCTAACTTGTTTCAATTTGTATGGAAAAATTCTGTCAATGCCACCTGGATTTTGCTAACCTGTGGTAATGATTATATAAATAATTTAATTTAATTTAATTTGTAACAGTCCATAACTCGTTTTCATCGATTTACACTTTCCCGCTGCTAACAAAATTGGAAGAAGAAGAAGAAGATTGAAGCAAATCCAGAGATCGATTTCAGAACTGCTGGTTCGATCGAGAAAAAGAAGAAGAATCGGAAGGCGTAGCGGTGGCGAGGAACGACGGCGTGTTATTTCCGGCCATTATGACGACGATTTGAGGTTGCAGATCGGCGGCCGTTTTTGCAGGAGTATCGATCTTCGTCTTCTGGTCTTCTTCTTCGGAAGACGATGAAGAAGGTGAAGATGAAGAGCGTTTCCGGCAGGAACAAGTGAGTAAAATCAATGCGGTGAGGATGAGAAGTAGAGTTAGGCCTATTCCGCCGAAGAGATATGGTATCGGAGTGTTCCAGAGGTGGTGATGGCCGGTTTCCATGGCGGCGGGAGTGGCAGCGGCGGCTAATGACCTCATTCCTCTCCCTTTCTCTGTTTTTTNTTTTTTTTTTTTTTTTTTTTTTTGGCAGTGGGGGAATGAGAATGGAGTTTCGATGATACATGTATTTATAGGGGAAAAGATATTTCATTTAATTTTTATTAAAAGTAAAAAATAACTATTTTAATTAATCTACTATAATTTTCAATTATTTATTTAGTGGGTTTTCATTTTTTTTTCTAACTAAGAATATTTGAAATTTTATTTTTTAGTTTTTAAATTTTTATTATTTTTAAATATTTTAATTCGATACCTTGTCACCATCTCGCGATTGTGCGGCACCCACTTCCCAGCAAGAAGTGAGTTAAGCCAATTCAGTCTTGCGTCGCCTACGACCAAGCAATGTATGCTCGAGCCTCTGTCCCCAATTAAAGAAGAAAGTTTTAGAAAACGAGGGCTTGCGCCGCCTACAGCCAAACAACGTATGCTCGAGACTCTGGCCCCAAGTCAAGAAGAAAGTTTTAGAAAATGGGAGCAACAAACAACGTATGCTTGAGCCTCTGACCCCAGTTCAAGAATAAAGTTTTAGGAAACGGGTAGTGAGATTTCGAAAAAGAGTTTTGAAAGCAAGATATGAAAGATCGAAATTTGTGTTATATGTGATGCGAGAAAAAAAGGCAACAACAACGGTTTATAACATATAACTATCGGATAAGGCGATAACCCTAACATTTTCCTACGACTAATTCTCTCTTTAAAGTATGAAGCACCGCATTGATGTAGAAAGTGACTTTCAATTCTTTTAAGTTTTTCCTTTATTTGCTATGTCAGATTATGGTTACAATCTTCGATATTAATTTAAATTTATGATTTATATAAATAATAAAATATATTAGATAATTATTGAAAAACATAACATTGGTATAATTTTAAAAAAAAAATTGAAAATTTATTAAAATTTAAAAGACCATAATTCAAACATGGCTTCCACACCAACCCATTTCTCCCTACGTCTTTTAAAAAAAAAAAAATATATATATATATATATATATATATATATATATAATGGCTGTTTGTTTTATTGACTATGGTGGCAACTTCCAATAAATGCAGTAACTTTGGGGCCAAAATTGCTTTGTGGTTCATGGGCTTATGTGAGGAACAGATCAGCATTGGGCTTAAATGAATTTGGGCCAAAAGCCCAAAGCCCAGTTCCTTCACCTGGAGGGATGAGCTGACCAAAATATATCAGCTTTTGCACATCAGTAGTATGAATTGTACCAACACTTGAATAAAAATTCTATCCAAAACACCCATAAACCGACAATCCGTTTGATAACGTTCTTGTTTTTTTGTTTTCTGTTATTGAAAATTATGCTCGTTTAGTAGTCGTTTTTGAAACCGTAGCCAAATTTTTTTCAAATGAGAGTTCGAAAAAACTGTCTTTGAAATTTGGCTAAGCTTTCAAAAACGCTCGAAAGTGAGAAAAACTAAACAAAGAGAGCATAGCTTAATTTTACTAAACAGAGAACTCAAACAAAATCGTTATCAAACGGATCTATACAATTAGAGAACGAGAGAATAACAAAACCGTTGTGGAGCTTCGACGCTCTAATATGATACAACAAACTTTTTCAAAAGCTTAATCTATGAAAATTTTCTCATAATACTAAACTCTTCAAGAACTGATAAAGAAAGAAGAAGGATTTTCACCTTGGACCAGAGAGCTCCATGGCTTGGACCAACAAGGATGAGTCATCTGTGAGATCAGAGTATCTGTCAGATGAAGAGAAATCATGAGGTTTGCACTTTGTTGAGTCAACTCTCTGAGAAGCTTCCCATCTGACAGCAAGACCTTCTCCTTCAAGCATTCTGACAACTTCTGACATCTTTGGTCTGTGCCCTGGTTGGTATTGTGTACACAACAGAGCCACTTGAACCATCTCCTCTAGCTCAACTCTGTCATAGTTGGCTTTCAGATCCTTGTCCACTAGCACTTCCAGCTTCTTCTCCTGGTGAATCTTCTTCACCTGTAATTATAAACTCAGTGTCATTCATTTTCATCTTCTAATGCTCAAACCATGCCTTCCCATTTCAATCGACACGTATTCGTAACTTCCTTTGGTTTATCGATGTCGAAAGCTCGAGAGGAACACAATAACAATGGCATATTTTGTTGTGTTCTCCTCCCTCTTGAATGAAAACTTTGAGAAGCTATAAAAGTTCTTAAGAATAATCAAAGGATAACAAAGATGAGATATGTGTATTGTTTTTATATGGTGATGCATACCCATTCAAGAATGCCTCCTTTCTGATTAGCTGCTTTGCCAAACTCAAGGGCTTTCTGCCCTGTGATCAGTTCAAGGAGTAGAATTCCGAATCCAAAAACGTCTGTTTTCTCGGATGACTGCCCAGTCGAGAGATACTCAGGAGCTATATGACCCACGGTGCCTCTCACAGCAGTTGTGACATGTGAATCTTGGTGGTCGAGAAGCTTTGCCAACCCGAAATCTCCAACGACAGCCTCGCAGTAGTCGTCGAGCAATATGTTTGCAGCCTTAACGTCTCTATGTATGATCTTTGGGTCACATTGTTCATGGAGGTATAACAATCCCCTTGAAGCTCCTATAGCAATTCTCTTCCTTGTTCCCCAGTCTAATACTGGTTTTCCTGCGAAAGAAACCGATAATTTTCTCGTGTTTCAGTGTCGGACATTGGATATTGTAGCCTGCATATGGTCAGTTATCAAATGTATAGATGGATATTCAATGATGCTCTTAAAATGGCCACCTTTGAGACGTGATGCAACGCTTCCATTAGACATATACGGGTAAACAAGAATCCTTTCGGTTGGTGTGTTGCAAAACCCGTACAGTCGGAGGAGATGACGGTGCACGGCTAGGCTGATCATCTCGACTTCAGTCTGAAACTGGATATCACCTCTACTCGCATTGCCATCCTTGAGCCTTTTAACAGCTACAACCGTTCCATCTGAAAGAATTCCTTTGTAAACATTTCCAAAACCTCCCTTTCCTAGTATGTTCTTGCTGCTGAAGTTGTTTGTTGCTATCTGAAGTTGTCTAAATTGGAACCTTCTCAGATTTCCAAGCGAAATTTCCTCATGTTGTCCGTCTGCAATTGCAGTAAGATGCATAGGACATATATTAGAATGATAATACAATCAATACTGAAGCTTAACGTTTGGCCTTATCGTTCAGTTCAGATGTTGGGATTAGCGTAAATTTAACAGTAATCATGAGAAGAAAAACCGGTACAATGCTCCAATCAATTTACCTTTTACATCGAAAAACGTCGGGCGATTGCTTCGTCTTCGCCACCATATGAACAGTCCAAATACAAGAACAATCAGACATAGGCAAGCTAGGCTCAAGCCAAATGTAAGGGCCATTTTATGACTTTTCAATCTCACAGCAGGTAAACCAGCTAAAGAAGCAAAGAGAACAGAATTCTTACAAACAATAACTACTGAATTGGAAAGGCTCTGAAGGAATTCATCAATGGCAATGTATTTACATGAACCTTACTTTGTGTACTGTTCAAGTTCATGGACATGGGCATTAGAGTTGAACCGTGGCAACCGACCTCGGACCCAGTTGCACAGATCAGAGGGTTTCCAACAATGCTGCAATATCATAAATATTACGTGAGTGAGATTTCACACAGAAAACACACACACATACAGAGGAAAGAGAGTGATATATACTTGAAAGTTTTGCTGGGAAATCTGGGGAGAGGGCCACTGATATTATTATAAGACACATCGCTGCATTACAAACAAATTTAGAATAAGAAACTAAATTCAAGAGCAAGCTTTCGTCAAGATGGATGAATTTGAAAAGATTTGAACTTACAGAAACACAAGCTGTGTCATGTTAGCTACAGACATTGGAATTACCCCAGAAAGACTGTTGTTGTTAAGCCTCCTAAAATCATTGAAGAACAGACCAAATTAAACTAAAACATTTGAGGGAAAGCAAGCAAAAGGCATAATAGGAAGATGCTTACAAGTACTGTAGGCTTCTCAAATGGCCTAAAGAAGAAGGAATTTTCCCTGTGAAGAAATTGCTTGATAGATCAAGTGTTTGGAGCTTTGAGAGCCTCTCAAGCTCTGGGGGGATTGGGCCCGTAATATTGTTGTTCTGCAACAGCCTATTGAGCAAATGCAAACCAATTCGGTTACTTATTTTTCTCCATTTTCAAGGGGGAGAAAGGAAAAGAAAGGCCTTGTCATTTTAACTTACACAATTTGAAGGTTTGTCAAATTCCCAATGCTTGAAGAAAGAGTCCCAGACAGGTTCTGACTTGGAGTCCCTCTGCATTACGTACAAAACCCACCAAAAGAAAGAAAAATGAATCAGAACTTCAATGGTGGATTGCCTCCATTTTCCCAACTCTTCATCTACAAATTTTGAGTTCAAATTCTTAAAGAAGAAGGTGGAGAAGAGGATTAACAGGCCAATGACAAGGCTGTCAGGGGAGCAAGTAACCATAGTCCAACTACATGGGTCAACAGAGTCTCCATCCCAATTCTCAAGCACGCCATGGGGATCTTGAAGTGAAGCTTTTATACCCATCAGAGCTTGAACTGAAATGAAACAGTGAAAAAATGAAACCATTTCCCCCATGAAAATTCTGCATTTCCCATCTTAAAATGGCCTAAACAGACACACCCATCTTGCAGAAAGAAAAAGAATTTTGTTCTCTTTTTCTCTTACTTACCTTCATAGTTAACACCTTTGGGAGATAGCAAGCCATTTATTGCAGAAGCCCAAAACAATAAAGAAGCCACAAGACAAGAAGCAGTAGCCTCAGTTCTCTTCATTCCCAGTAAATGCTCATGTACCAAAAACCAGACACAAGCCAAGCAGAAGGCTGGAACTATTGCAAATGGGGGCTGGGCTAAGCTGGTTGAAGAACAACAACAACAAGGAAAGAGGGGGTCTGGCTGTTTAATACGGAAATCTTCGAATCACAACCAATTTTTGTGGTTTTTATGCCAGAAATCCCCCATCAACCAAAAATGGAGGTGGAGGGGCAGTGTGCTTTTGGTGGCAGTGAGCAGAGGCACTAACAAAGCATGCTTGTCGTTTGAGACAGTAAATTTTGAAGAATATAATATGGAGAGCCTTAAAAAGCATCAAACAAAACAAACCAAATCCACGTAAGTTCAAGATTAAAATAAACAAAAAGAGAACAGAGATTGGGCATTATTTTACCTTTAATCTTGTCCTATGCTTTTAAAATGGTGCCATGTGAATCGAAAATTCCCTTAACATAATATTATTCATCTTGTAAAACAAGTACAAACTAAAGGATATTGAAAGCGGTGAATCAAAACCATTCAAAAGCTCCTTTTTTTTTTTCAAAAACTGCCAGCTGGAATAAGAAATCTAAGCTCTTGATAAATCCTCCAAAACCAAACATTCTTTTCCTTTCCTAAAGACGACCCAGTTAAAATTACACGATTTTGATTCATGGGTCAGTGAAACCAAATGTAAATTCACCCAATATCATGTAAAAAGCTCATTTTTTTCCCAAGCTGATGAAGAATGAACCACTCTGAGAGATTAAAAAAGGGGATAACCCAGTAAAAATTAGTCAGTAAAACCATACGAAAATTCATTCACCCAATTTCATATCATTCAACAGTCCAGAATGAACAAATCAAGGCATTGAAAGTCAGAAAGTTAGAGAATGTGAGAATCTCAAGGAGGCTATGGAGCTCGAAGGTGATGATAATGGAGTTGGCTATTCCATTCATCTTTTCGTGAATCTGGTTTTGCTTTTTTTCTTCTGTCTTTAAAATTCTGGATTCGTTCATTTCAAAATTCTGTCTCAGTTTTGAAATGTTGGGAAGGAAAGTGGGGATTTACAGATGCTGGCTGGCTTTGTATCAGAAAAGAAGCATTGTCGGAGACAGTCATTCCACCAAAACCGTTCAAAAAGAAAAGTGCTTTTGGAAAAGCAAAAGCTGACATGTTTTTTTCTCTCTCTTTCTATTTGAATTTGTTTTGTGTCTGTAAATAATGAGTTTATTTTGTTTGGTGATGAGATCCTCCGTCGCAGGGCCTGCGCGTGCAAAGAGAAGAAGCTCAAATTACAGGCTTCTTCCGACCTCCACCTCTCTTCATCATCATCCTCATCATCATTGTCTTTTCACATCTTTCTGTCCCACTAATCTTTCCCAAGTTTCTTTTTTCTTCTTCTCTATGGGTTGAGTTAAAGAATAGAAAGATTTAGCATTATCTAAAATTTGGAGACGTTATAAGTAACTTACAAAAGCAGAGAATATCTACTAGTATTACAAATAGAATCAGATCTAAACACTAGATAGTGTGCTAACGAGGGTGTTGGATCTCCAAGAGAGTAGATTTTGAGATCTCATGTCGGAAAGAGAACGAAACATTCAATAATCTTGCACCAACCTATCTCGAGAGAGCTACATTTTATGGATGATACTTTAAAGATCTAATATTTAAATTTTAAAAAATGATAATAAAAAACAAAGTTTATCTACCATATAAATTATACAGGAAATGTATATAAAAAATGATTAATTTGTTTAATCATATAATAGATTAAAATAACTGAAGATTTGATGAGAGAAGGTAATCACATATACAAAATTCAAAATTGAAATAAAAATCTAGTAAATTTTCTTAAACTGATGATGGTTCTAAAAAATTGTGAAAATGAAAAATAAAAAGTAGAATGGACCAAGCATAACAAAAGAACACAAAACTTTAATAAAAGAATGACAAAAGTGAGCAAAGAGATTAAATTCCCAAAAATTGTAACAACGCCTACACCTTCATTGTCTTATTCTTCCACCAAATCTATATATATATATATATATATATAATTTTTTTACAATTCCAATAATACCCTTATACTTTTAAGAAAATAATTCAAATATCCTTACAATTTGTTTCAAAAATACTCACCCAATATAAAAAAAAAGTGAAAGAATTAAAATAATAATAAATAATGACCAACAAAACACTATTTGCTTAGGAAAAAGGGATATATGAGGGAACAAGGTGTCCCATTTTCTCTATTCTCTAAAGGAGACTCACCAAATTTTAATTGCATTTTTCACGGGTTAATTTGGTCAATTCACTTTTCTATGTAAAAATAAAATAAAAATAAAAAAGTTTAATCAATCAAGACACCCTTTGTTGGGATAATTTGCCTCCCAAAAACATTACAATTTTCAAACCAAATTTTGGATATGGTTTTGGGATGCTCTTTTATCTTACTATCATTGTTTAGAAATTATTTGAAATTATTTTTGGATTTCATACCTTTCGATTTCCTAGAATTTTGAAATATTCGGGCATAAATTTGAATTTCAAATGGTAATACAAAGTAATTATGACTATTTGATATTTAAATTTTGTGGATAAATAAGAGTTCTTAAAATAATAAAAAAAAAATGGACAACTCATACTACTCAACTTGACCTAACTCAAAAGTAGAAAGTTAGGTTCTGATTTATTCTAGTAGCCAATCCGACCAATCTTAAATTTCGGGTTAGTCTAAAAAATTTCCAACCAAAGTAGTAAAAATTAAGTAGCTATTTATTACAAAATAGTTGTATTAATGATCGACATAATTGTAATTAAAAAAGGTTCAAAGGTGAGACAAATTGTAGGACTTTTTATTTTATTATTTAAAAAAAAGTATATATATATTAAAAAAAAAACTTTTAAAACCTCCTAATCTGTCCCCTAAAGTTTAAAAATTTTGGCTTGGACAATATCAAATCATACACCATCTTAATTTCTTCATTAATCAAATTTCTAATCCAATATTAAGCAAAAAGAAGTAATCAGCAGAGATCAAAACTAAGATAATGGTAGGGAAATCCAACCTTTTTTCTTTTTGTCGAGACAGCATAATAACCCTCCCAATGAAAACTTGAAGGCCTGATGAAATGGCTAAAGATATTGCAAAGTTGGTCCCCCAACAGCACCACCACCTCCATTGCTGGTCTCTGCAATAAATGTAGTGAGAAATGGATAAGCAGCAAGTGGGGGAAGCAATGGCTACTAATCATACAAAAATGATGACAAGTTTGTCACACTGTCTGTAAGAACCTAAGTTGTCTTTTGTTTGCAGCCTACATTCTGATCAACATCACAGCCATTGAAGATGACAATCCAAAGGCTCCAACACAAATGAAGACACTTTCTTTCTTCTTTTCTTTTCTTTTCTTTTTTTCTCCTCTTCTATTTTCCAACCTGGTAATGAACGCACAGCAAAGTGATACAAACCCTCTTGGCTCGTTTAGTCTCACTCATATCGTTTTGCTCATGGACATGTCCTAATCAACCTGTTTGGCAAAGTTTGTCTTCGCTTGCCAAAAGAATTATTATTCAATTCAACATGGGGAGAAAAAACCAAGTATCAGCAATCAGAACTATGATATCAAACAAAAAGAATGATACATGACTAATCTTGCACTATCGTTCTACTTTTAATTTGAAAACTCAATAACGAACCCATGACGCATCAATAGATAAGTAGGAAATGACCGCATTAGTGAAATAAAATATCTACTACAGTCAATCCAAACATAACTTAATAGATAAGGTACTCATTACCATTTCAAATATCGATGGCTAAATCTCCCCCTTACAATTTATATTTAATCCCATGGTACAAGAAAACCTGCATGAAAGTATATAACTAAGACAAATATTTGAGCAATTATCAAATTTGCAAGAGTTTTGAACTTTTAAGACTTCGAACACATTCTGGAGACTAACAACATGTATGGCTTTTAAGAAAGCTAGATTGTTTGTCAAAAGTGACTGCTAATAAGACTAGGTAGCTTTATGTTAGCTAAACAGATTGATGGGGCATTTGATGTTTCATGCTATGCGTTATAATGCGTATAATCAACATCTTCTTTTACCACCTTTGCTGCTATGACAAGCTAGAATCCATTGCTTTGCTTTAGACCAAAGATAGGCATTTGTATCACTTTTCAAATATATTAAAGAAAGAAAACTCAAGGCAGCATAAACATGATTGGCATTGGTTACATTAATACACAGATCCACCAAATTTTCATAACTAATAGAAGGAAAGAACATCATTATGAAAAATTGTTAAGCTCAACACGATTAAGCACATTATGAGTCAGGTAGGCGAGGTGGGGGTATTAAGAAAGACAAGATGTAGTGCTAACAAATGTTTTGAATGTAACCAAATCAGTTGTCTTCCATAAAACACTAAGAATGAACAACTCAAACCAAGTTCATTATGGGTGAGAACACACGCTACCTTTTCCACTCGTTTAGCAATGAGAACCTTTAACACAAGGAGTGAGAAAGTTTCTGCATGAACAAAAATGGTTATAATAAAGTAAACAAGGCAGAATGCTGGTAGAAATGTGCAGCCTAGTCTAGAGTCCAAGATAAGCAGAGTTAAGGGCTTTACCATACAATAAGCCTCTTATACAGCACCACCTACAGAATTTTATCTGATGTTCTTGGCCCCCAAGAAGCTTTAAGAGCAACATCTTGGAGATGACGGCCTGAACTTTCAGCTTTTCTGGAAGTTTCCTATTTTCTACATAAAACTCAAATAGGAACATGTACTAGGGGTCAAGAATCAATCACTTCATCGATGTTTTTCCCACTATAATTTTGAAACAAATCCTCTCTGCATCTCATGAAGAGATGTTGAAAAAAAGTTATTAAAATAAGTTTTTAAAAGTTAATTGGTTTAAAAGAATAATAAAAAGCTGGTTTTGCCAACAAAGTAATTCATACTCAATTTAGAACATTTAGTAATTTGATAACGATTTATTAACTACGTAAAAACACAACTTTAAAGGAGGCTACAAATGAGAGACCCTACATTACATAAATAAGACAGGAAGTATAAACTGGAGCTTCCTTGATCACAGGAAACTTGTTTCCTTGACTTTTATTCACCACAAAGAAGTTAATCGAATCAAGCTCCAATGGGTCAACAAATTTTGAGAAACAGATGAAATATTTGAAACAAAACCTTTTAATTGATCAAATAACACATGAAACCTCATAAACTACATCGTAGGGAGACATTATGCGATTCTAAGAAGCCAGATTTGGGGAAGCAGCAGCTTCTACAGGCTTCATGGAATAAAAAAGATTCAAAACATCAGCATGGTTACGAATGTCACTGGGGCATTTTGAAAGAAAGTCTTGAGCATCTCCGTGCCTTCCAGCTTGGAAAAACGCTTCAAACAAATGGAGAAACACTGACGTAGAAGGAAATCTCTTTGATGTCATTGCCTTTAGGAAACCAATGGCATCATCGGCGGTTCCAGACTTCGATACGTAAGAGATAAATGGTTCAATAAATGGTGGGAATTCATGATTTCTCATCATCCCCAACAATTTCAAAGCTTCTTTGAATTCCCCTCGTTGCAGTAGCTTGTTTATCAATGCTTTGTATGTAGAATGCCATGGCTTTAGCTGCTTTCCATCAACAAGATCGGAGAGAAGGTGGCTAGCATCAGTTTCACGTCTCTTTTGACAGTAAGCATTTATTATTAAATCCAAAGCATATCCAGCATTAGAGACGTCTCCTTTTTCAACCATTTTGTGGATGCAATCAGAGGCCATAGCAAGATCTCCAGCAGCACAAAGCCCTTCAATCAGAGATGCCCAAGTCTTGTTGTCTGGATTACATCCAGAAGCTTCTAAGCCGTTCATGAAATCATTAGCTTCATCACTTTTTCCAGTCCTACTGAGTCGATATGCTACCTTTCTCTTCAAACTACCACTAAATTCATATCCATACTCTTTCATTACATTTAAAACCTCAGTGTACTCTCCAATCCTACCAACAGTAGACAGAGACTTGAGAACTGCAGAAACCATTGAATCTGTCAACACATTACCTGTCTCTGTAAATACCTTCAATGTCCTTGAGAATAGATCTAGATCTAAGTGCTTACTAACTGCTATTTTCTTTAACAGAAAAGTAAGACAATCCACCGAAGGCTTATTACCTCCTGCCATTGCAAACACATACAAATTTACAGCTTCCTCAATCATTCTTCTTTTACAAAATCGTCCCAACACCTTGGCAAATGTCTCTACCCCCATTTCGTAACCATGGCTCCTCATTTCATCTACTACTTTCCAAAATCTATCTATACAATCTTCCCTTCCTAACACCCTGGCCATGGCATTATAAGTTTGCTCATCGTGCTTAAACATCCCACTCTCACCAATCCATCGGAAAAATATAAATGCTTTTGCCGGATCTGTGCAAAGATTCTCCAATATCATCTTAACCATGTCACTTGAAAACGAAACATTCATATCACACAGTTGCTGCTCAACATCATCTCCCCACACATTGTTCCTGACAAGTTTGCAGACAATTGAACCAATCTTCTCCGGAGACTTGTCTGTGGATCCCGATGCAAACACATCTCTCAACTTCTCAGCTTCACTCTCCAATCCATCCTTCTCAAACTTCTCCAATACCTTATCCCGTACAGTTTTAGATATCCCATAACCCTTTTTCTTCATATCGCAGTTTAAATCCCAAAACTCCCCAACGTGGTCATTAACACCTAGGATTCCCAGCATCAAGTTATACGACTTGGAGCTAAGTTTCTCGCCATAATCCCCCGAAACCCAATTGAAAAACCTGATAGCACTATCAGGGTTCGATTCGAGCTTCCCCAATACCTCCAACACCAAATCATGACTAATAACAATACCATTCGACTCTAAATCTTTCCTAATTTCATCCACGTCCCGAGATTTAGAGAAAATATCAAACACAACAGCGTGATCAGACTCCTTCTGTTCAATCACCGATTCGGAGGAGAACGTTCGAGGAGTGCCGTACCTAGATTTCACGATACTCGTGCATTGAGAATCGGAGATGGGCGGCGACGCCGTGCCGTGAACGGGATGCTTAGGAAGTAGTGAAGATAGAAAGCGAAGTGATTGCAGATTGGGATCGGAATGTACCTGAAAATGTGAGGCGTTGGATGAAATCCGAAGCTGAGAGCGAAAATGAGCTCGCAAACGTAGCAGTCGCCATGAATATCTCATATTGCGGCTTTAGGGCACAGAATCGGAAGCAAGGGCGAAGCTAAGTGAGACGCAGAGAGACACTGGTAGAAGTAGGGTTTTAGAGAAGATATGCTTTAAGTCTTAAAAATAAATAAATAAATAAATAACGGTTGACACGAAAATCGAATTTATTGGAATAAAAAATCAAAACCTTTTTTTTACATTTTTATTTTAGATATTTTTTTTATTATTTAGTTAAATTTTAAATATTAATAGACCTTATTACTCATTCAATTAGTCCATTAAATTTTAATTTTTTTAAATACTTCTACCTTATAAAATTATTGATATTATAAAATATCATTTGGTATTTTTTTTAATTAATTTTGTATATTAACTAAAAATCAAAATATTGAAATTACATCTACATTTTTATTTTAGATATTTTTTTTTATTATTTAGTTAAATTTTAAATATTAATATACCTTTACCGATTCAATTAGTCAATTAAATTTTAATTTTTTTTAAATACTTTTACCTTATAAAATATCATTTGGTACTTCTTTAATTAATTTTTTATATTAACTAAAAATCACAATATTGAAATTATATAATAAAAAAATATTTAAAAATCAAAATATATTTTAGCACCCGTTTACTATTTTTATAGACTCCAAATTGAATGCTTAAATTTAATTCCTTTATATTAATTTTTTCTATACATATATTCTATTAATATTCTTTTAAATTATTTTAATTTTGGTAAATGATACAAAATATTAATCAATTTATGGTATTATATGAGTTCGTAGAAATTAGAAGGCACGTAATATTATTTTCAACTATATTCAATTATCGTATTAATTTTATTTATCTTAATATATTGTTAAAATCATTTATATAATTATCAAATTATATATAATTAATTTTATAAAATTTATTATTGTTTCAAATGTATATAATTATAAAATATTATATTTATTTTGTTGTAATTTTCTCTATTTCTAATCACTTTTTAAAACAATTATTTTAATTATTATACAAAGCCTTTAAATTAACCAACTAATCGTTTATTATTAGAAAAGCTCTAGAAAAGAGCATCAAACAAAATTAATGGAAAAATATGAACGATAGGTGATATCATTTGTTCACGGCATCCTTAACAGCATCTGCAGCTCCTTGTGCCTTAGCCTTCATTTGTTGGCCTGTCTCTTGTACCCGACTCTTTAGCTACCGTGTCGTTCATATTGCTCACTTTCTCCTATATTAAGGATACAAATTAACATGTTACCGATGTATTATCAATAGCTAAAAACAAATGTGATTCAAACCAAGACGTCAGTGAATAGAAAACCTGAGTTTGACCCTTGGCCTCTCCGACACGGTAGCTCATCTGACTCGAGTTATCCGCCATTTCAATTCTTTATTGATAAAGATTCAAAAACACCAGAAGAAAAAAAGAATGAGAATTTGGAAACCACATGTGTGAATATGGCTCTAGTTTGTTGATTTATACGGTTAGGTTAAATTAGGCTCTAGTTTGTTGATTTATACGGTTAGGTTAAATTAGTTTGTGTGTGAATATGGCTCTAGTTTGTTGATTTATACGGTTAGGTTAAATTAGGCTCTAGTTTGTTGATTTATACGGTTAGGTTAAATTAGTTTGTGACACATGTAATACGATAATTGAATCATAGCTCCACGTGTCTAATTTTCATTGGAGTTGTCCATAGAGGCCCATTTGACCAGGGAGAAGCAAGAAGTGTTCCAATGATCAATTAGTTTTTTTTTTACCGCTGTTTTTTTGGGAATGAGTCAGAATGGCATTATGGTAATAGTTTATGTTATGGGGGATATTTCTGTCATGTGTTTTTGGTCGACAAAGAATATTTTAACTCAAATAAAATAAAGGGACTTTATTTATTATCCATTTTTATTTATTTTTCGTTAATTTTAAAGTTTAGTCAATTTATTTTTTAAATTTTAAGTTTTGTAGGTAATTTTTAAAAACCAATTTTGAAAACGGGTTTTAAATTTTATTTTTATTAATAAAAATTGTTCTCATGAAAAAAAAAAAACGGTTATAAATAAATTAGGAGAAAACTCATATAAATATTTTTTATTTTATATGTATCTAATTTGTTAGAATTTGAAAAGAAAATATTAAATAGATATTAAACATTATATTAAATTAAAATATATTATACAATGATTAAAAATTTATAAATTCAACCTAAATTGATAATATATAAATCCTTTCCAAGTTTAAATTACAGTTTTAACCTTGAATAAAAAATTTATAATGTTAGTAAATAAATTATTTAACAGAAGCATTTTTTTATAATAATAATTACAAACTAGCCATTTTCTCATATATTTTTATATTTTAAACTGCACAATATAAATTAAAATTAATATTGGTTATTTTAAATAATATTTCCCTAAAAACCAATAAATAAATGAAATTTTACTAAAATTTAAATGTCTCCCTAGTTATTTTCTCTTTTAATTTTTAAAAATTTTTAAATTTGAATTAATATATAAAGTATCCAAAAATCCGTAAAGAATGAAAAAAATTAAAATCTGACGAATATAATTAAATATAATGAGGGAGAACTATTAATTGAAAAAGGAAGCTTGGTTAGCTTCGTCCAAGGCCAAAGAGATGAGCCACTAAATAACAGGGTTCATTTGTTGAGACCGGTGTTGTCCTTGATAGCCTCCACGGCTCCCTGAGCCTTAGCCATCATTTGTTGGCCTGCTTCTTGCACCGTCTCTTTGGTTGATTGAGCTGTATCGCTTGCCTTCTCTATGAGGTTGCTCGTTTTTTCTTTGGCTTGGCCCTTGGCTTCTCCCGCTTCAAAGCTCATCTTTTGAGATTCCATATTGATGAATTCTTGACTTGTTATAAAAACTAGTGTTTGGGGTTGTTATATAGCAAGTTCTTATTAGCCTAATAAAGATAGAGAGAAATTTATGGCTGTTTAGTTGCTGAGAAGGTTTGATGGATTCAAATTCCACTGTTTTTTTAAATAAAAGTATGTAATAATTCAGTAACCACATTAAAAAAACAAAATTAACCGAGCACTTGTAGACCATTCTTACCTTCATTTGGTAATAGCATCTTTGACAGCATTGCTCCATGTGCTTTTCTGATGTTCCACATTGATTAATTGGGAAGGAGAATAAACCACCATTTATAAGGGTGTGGAAACCTTCCTTAGTAGACGCGTTTTAAAGCCTTAAGGGGAAGCTCGAAAGGAAAAATCTAGAGAGGACAACCTCTACTAGCCTAGGTCGTCATGTTTCTTACACTGATTCGTTGATTGATAAATGTAGATGATAATTTACCATTAGTTATTATTATTCTTTTTTTTTTACTATTGGTATATGAACACTGCCCGTTATTCCATTACGTATTGTCCTCAAAATATTTCCACATCCTTGTAAGAAATTTTTCTTTGTTTCTCGATATAAAATTTCACAATCCATTTTGTCCATCATACCATATATTGTCGCCATTGCATATTGTCCTCAACCAGCCTCAGGATAAATATTTCCACGTCCTTTAATAAATTTTTTTTTGTTTCTCGATATAGAATTTTACATTCTATTTTGTCCATCGTACCATATATTGTCCGTTTGGTTTGGCCTGCTTGTGTCTGTTAGTAGAGGTTTTCACACACTTACAAATATATATATATATATTTATTTGATTTTATGTTGATCTCAGAATTATTATAGCTTGTGCTCTTCTTTCCTTTAATGTCTTTGCTTCAATCTATTTAGCAAATTTTTATTTATTATATTTTTTTTTTGGAATACTAAATTAATTAAAAAAAGCTTTCTCATTTATAAACATTTTTCAATCTTAGGTAAAAGCCCATATCCCTTATGGAATTGAAAACGATGATTTTCCCCTCCATTCATTTTACAATTTTTGACGAATGGTTTGCGCCTTCTGAGCCACATATGCCAAACCATGTTCATCTCCTTAATCTAAAACCTAAAATCTCTGCAACTTCCTCCATGCCATGACAATGTTAATCATCCAAACCCTTCAAAATTCCAGTCCCTTTCAACATTTCTCAGATACCCTTTTCATCTTTCTTCCCTCTTGTTCAATTCGCCTCCCATTTTAGTCAGCTCAATAACCCAGGTCGGATTTCCATGGCGGGTCTCTCGATTGTTTGTAATAATGGCTACTCTCTGCCTCCAGGAAGCTTCGGAGCTCATATCAACAGCAACAAGCATCTATGGAGGTATAGAAACTTCTCTTGTAGCTCTGTTACTCTTCCTCCCATGGCTTTGCCTTCTACATACTTAAATCTTCGATGCCAGTTGCTCTGTAATTGTCAATTTAGGGTAATAAGCAATGGGCAATGGCGATTTTCTTGTAACAGTAAACTTGAGCGTATGATGAATGATAAAATGCCTCCTCTGGGTAGTAGTAGAAGGAACAACAATTTGAGAAGAAAATTTGGTTTAAGATTACGCCCGAGGTTGAGATTGTTATCCAAAAGATTAAGAACAGTTTCTGTTCGATCAGCTATGAACAATGTAAGAACATTTATTAGGAAGAATGTTAGGAAGGTGAGCCTTTCTGCTTCAGTTTGTATTGTTTTGGGGCTGTGCTATTTGTTTCTGAAAGTAACTGCAGTCCCACCTTCTAAGAATGTTCCATATTCAGATTTCATTACCAGCCTTCAGAATGGAACTGTCACCAAAGTTTTACTCGAGGAGGGGTCTCGTCGTATCTATTTCAATCGAAGTTTTACGGAGTCGATCGAAGGTTTAGATAGTAAACCATTAGTAGTAGATAGTTCTAATGGAAGTGATAAGGGAATGAATGATGATTCCAGAGCTGTGCAAGCCCCAAAGATGAATTTATTGACAAAATTTTCTAGGAGAAGCAAAGTTGCGATTCCGGAGTGGAAATTTTCGACGAGGAAAGTAGACCATGATGAGAAGTTTTTGCTTGGTTTGATGAGAGAAAAGGGAACTACTTATAGTTCAGCACCTCAATCGGTTCTGATGTCGATGAGAACTACGTTGATAACGATCATATCTCTATGGATTCCTTTAATTCCTCTCATGTGGCTTCTGTATCGTCAACTCTCTGCATCGAATACAACTGCGAGAAAGCGCCAACCTAACAGTCCCATGGTTGGATTCGAAGACGTGGAAGGCGTTGATGGTGCTAAAGTCGAGCTCATGGAGGTAAGCTATTTAAAAATTTGATGGTATTAGATGTTATATGATCTTGTTCTAGTTCTTGAATTTTGACTTGTTTTCCATCAAAGTTCGTAATGAATCCTACTGACTGCAAGATGATTTCGACATTAATCAATGATGAGATGTTGTTTCGTTATAATAGAAAGTTTAGGAACTAAAATAGAAATCGAGTTAAATGTTTAGGAACAGTTTAAGCCGACAAACAGATGGTTTCTTTGTCCCTATTGACAAAATTAATGATCATAGGTAGTATCATGTCTTCAAGGAGCTATTAGCTACCAAAAACTAGGAGCAAAGCTTCCAAAAGGTGTCCTGTTAGTAGGTCCTCCTGGAACGGGGAAAACGCTCCTTGCTCGAGCGGTGGCTGGAGAAGCAGGGGTTCCGTTTTTCAGTGTATCAGCCAGTGAATTTGTTGAAATGTTTGTGGGAAGAGGGGCAGCACGTATCCGAGACCTTTTTAGTGTAGCAAGAAAATGTGCACCATCAATCGTGTTCATCGATGAACTTGATGCGGTTGGAGGGAAACGGGGTAGAAGTTTCAACGACGAACGTGACCAAACATTAAACCAGGTAATCTCGATTCAACGTACTTACCTCTACTCTTTTCAGTATAATGTCTGTATGATCCAACTCTCCTCCTTTCTAATTACCATAGTTGTTGACCGAAATGGATGGATTTGAGTCGGACACGAAAGTGATCGTTATAGCAGCGACTAACAGACCCGAAGCATTGGATCCCGCCCTTTGTAGGCCAGGTAGATTCTCAAGAAAAGTTCTAGTAGGACAGCCTGATGAAGAAGGAAGGAGAAAAATCTTGGCAGTACACTTACGAGACGTCCCGCTCGAGGAAAACCCGAACTTAATCTGCAGTCTAGTTGCATCACTCACACCTGGTTACGTGGGTGCTGATCTTGCAAACATCGTGAACGAAGCAGCACTTCTCGCTGCTCGCAGAGGTCAGTCGTTTTACTAACTTAACTCCATTTTTCGACTCGCACCATCACCCTTGTAAGGAATTATCCGTTCTTTCTTTTTTTTTTTTTTTTTTTTTTTGCAGGTGGCGAAACGATATCGAGGGAAGATTTTATGGAAGCTATCGAAAGATCGAAATTTGGGATCAACAACAAGAAACTGAGATCTAATACAATAAACACTGAACTTGAAAGATTGTTTCCATGGATGACAGCTCTAATGGGAAGAAATGACACAAAAATGGATGGATCCCAAGGGCCATTGGGCTATCAAACTTTGAGTTGATTGACAATATTGATATCATTTGCCTTGTACATAACTTTCTTGATTCATAGCGTTTCGGGTTTAGGCTGAATCGATCGGGAACGTCCCTCGCAGACATGCTACTTATCGAATAGAAATTTTATTACTTGATAATTTTTTATTTTTTTTACTATGTTTATAATTCTAAGTTTCAACCATATGGCTAGTTGGCATGGGCTCATAAAAAAAGTAGCTTTATTAAAAAAAAAAAAAAAAAAAAAAAACCCTAATTGGGATAGCTTTATTCATTAGAATTTACAATAGAGTTCGATGATAGAGTTCGATGCTCGAGTGAACTCGAATGGATGGATGTTCGGGATGTCCTGATTAGATAATCGACACATGGGTTCATTCCCAATAGATGTATCTGAGTAAGCCAAGATGACCGATGTGTCTTGAGACATGAGATGACATCAACATGCACGAGTCATGTTGTTGGGAACAAAGATGACAATGGAATGCGACATTGTTGCGTTGCAATGATTAGACATCCATGCACAAACAACGTGTGTGGCCGAAAAAGCGATGTACAGTTGACCAATTCAAATCTTGCCAACGGTCTAACGAACCCAAAAAGTCAAACAAAAGAATTTAAATCTATCTTCCATATTATTGAACAAAAACATAAATATTTTTTTTTATTGAATCTGAATTTTCTACCTGAAATTCATTATCAAATGTCAAGTTAAAAAATAAAATAATATAATAAAAAAGAAAAAAAGAGAGAAGAAGTAGAAACAATTTGACTTGTTTAAGCCGTTGACAAATTCATTAACAGGTCTACCGTTTGAATCTTAACTAATTAACTAAAAAAAACATGAAGAAAAAAAAAACACGATTTAAACAATTAAAACGATTAAGACAGTTAACTAATTTTAATCCGACAATTAGAAACTAATTATCCACAAAACACGGTTAATGACATGACGACGGAATCCAAAAGGATTCCTTAACTAATTTCGTGGCAAAAACAGAAGTCCAGGAGAATTGTTTTGATTCGTTTCTATCCAAGTTTTTATTTAATTTCCGTAAATATGACGTCAGCAACCCTTCTAATCCACAACTGTATCTAATTAATTTATCCACGTCGGATAATTGATTATGAGCGTGTGTACTTACGTGTAGTGCTGATCCTAACCATTTGTCCACCTGTCAAATTGTTCTTCTATTTAACGCACAGGTCAGCAGCAAAATTCATAGAATCAGAAACGAAGAAAAAAAAAAAAATTTGAAAAATTTGATGGCCAGAAGTATCCTTTCAACCCAATCAAAGATCCCCAAGAACGTATTTTTTTACGCTTTCAATCGGTTGTTGAACACCGCCGCATCCTCCTCCGCCGCTGCCTTCACTTCCGCCGCTTCTACGCCGCCGCCGCATCTCAATCTCGCTGTCTCTCCGGCGGCACCCACCGTCGATTTTTCTGACACGAAGGCCTTGTTTGGGTCGTTATCAACGTTGGAGGTCCTACACGCCGCCGCCAGCCTCCATGTCGCCGCTGTCGGCCCTGTCGTAGACGTCGGAATGTGGGTTATGAACTCTAAATTGATGGATGTTGAGTTGGCTCGTGATGTAATTTTTGGTACCGTTAGACATAGTTTTTACCGACATTTTTGCGCCGGCGAGGACGACACGGCTGTCGGGAAAACCGTTCGCCGGTTGCATAATGTCGGGCTGAGAAGCATGCTCGATTACGCTATTGAATACGCCAACGATGAGGAGTCCTGTGATCGGAATCTTCATGGGTTTCTCCGAACCATTGAGGCCACTAGAGTGCTCCCACGTGGCTCTGTAAGTTTCGTAAGAATTTTTTTTTGTTTAATACGGGAATAATATTGTCCACTTTTAGTATATGTTCATGATTTTGTTTTGGGTCTCTCCAAAATGTCTCAGACCACTTGTAAACCGCGATTCATTCTCTAACTTAGTCTACCTAGGACTCCCTCCCAACAATCTTCCGAGCCTTCCTTTGATGTCTATGTAGCCCTCGAACAGTTTCTCCTTAATCGAGGTTTAACTCTTGTCTCTGGAACCCTAGAACAAAATACACCCTTTGTTGACACAAGTTACTTTTGACTACACCTTCGATGCTAGTAATATCTTTGTTCTCATTCTCTAAATTAGTCCACATGGGACTCCCTCCCAACAATCTTCCGAGCCTTCCTTTAATGTCTATGTAACCCTCGAACAGCTTCTCCTTAATCGAGGCTCAACTCTTGTCTCTAGAACCCGGGAACAAAGTACCCTTTTATTGACTGCCTACACTTTTAAGGCTAGCAATTTCTTTATTCTTAAGGGCATGACTTTGACACCATGTTAGGAACTATACTCTCCACACGAGTATGATATTGTCAATTTTGAGTATAAGCTTCATGGCTTTGATTTGGGATTTTCGAAAGGGTCTCGTACCGATAGAGATGTATTCCTTACTTATAAACACACGATCATTCTCTAAATTAACATTCGATTTGTTTCGTGCGATTGATAGGCAAGCTTTGTGGTGGCTAAAGTGAGCGCAATTTGCCCATTGAGATTGCTTGAGAGAGTGAGTGACTTGTTAAGATGGCAACAAAAGGACCCATGTTTGAATCTTCCATGGAAGCTCAAAACATTCCCAATTTTCTCTGAATCAAGCCCTCTTTACCACACTCTTCAACAGCCCAATCCCTTAACAAACGAAGAACAAAAAAGCCTCCAAATAAGCCATCAAAGGCTAATGAAAATCTGCCAAAGTTGCGTGGATGCCAACGTTCCTTTAGCCATCGACGCCGAGCACACCAAAATTCAACCCGCCATTGATTACTTCACATACTCCGCCGCCATCATCCACAACAAAGACCATAACCCAATAGTGTATGGAACCCTCCAAGCCTATCTAAAAGACGCAAAGGATCGGCTTTTGTTGGTCACCAAAGAGGCCAACGAAATGAGAGTTCCTCTTGGGATTAAGCTCGTGAGAGGTGCTTATATGTCTAGTGAATCCAAGCTCGCTTCTTCTCTTGGATTTGAATCTCCCATTCACAATAGCATTCATGACACACATGCATGCTATAATAGTTGCGCGTCGTTCTTGCTCGACAACATCGCCACAGGCTCGAGCGGAGCCATTCTCGCTACCCACAACGTCGAATCAGGTATCCAAAATCGTATCTCATTTAATAACATAGGTACCTAGAACCATGTCTCGTTTCATAACATGGGTATCGAGAATCGTGTCTCGTTTCATAACATGGGTATCCTGTCTCGTTATGGGAACCCAAAATCGTGTCTCATTAAGAGTACTCAGAATCGTGTCTTGTTTAATAACATGGGTACCCAGAACCGTGTCTCGTTTCATAACATGGGTATCCAGAATCGTGTCTCGTTTAATAACATGGGAATCCAGAATCGTGTCTCTTTGAATAACATGAGTACCCAGAATCGTGTCTCATTTAATAACATGGGTACCCCCCAGAATCGTGTCTCGTTTTAATGAGTACCCAGAATCGTGTCTCTGTTTAATAACATGGGTACCCAAAATCATGTTTCGTGTAATAACCATGTTAGAACGTTGTTCATAATCTAGATCTCGTTCGATAACCATTTTATACCCACAATGTCGAATCCTGTAACACCCACATTAGAACGTTATTCATAACATGGGTCTCGTTTGATAACCGTTCTACAGGAAAATTAGCTGCAAAAAAAGCGTACGAGATAGGGATCGAGAAGTTGAAGAAAAAGCTCGAGTTTGCTCAATTGTATGGAATGTCGGAAGCGTTGTCGTATGGGTTAAGAAACGCAGGGTTTCAAGTAAGCAAATACATGCCATTTGGAGCAGTGGATATGGTAATGCCATACCTTCTAAGAAGAGCAGAGGAGAATAGAGGCCTCTTATCGGCCTCAAATTTGGACAGACAGCTTATGAGGTATAGAAATATAAATATTTTGTAGGGAGGGACTTGATAGCAAATTTGACATCTTTTTTAATTTCTTGATATTTGCAGAAAGGAGCTCGGGAGGAGGGTGAAAGAGTACTTGAGGGGTGAAAGAAGGGCCTTTTAGAAAATTCTCCTTTCTACAAAATTTGCAATTTAGTCCCTTTCAGTCATTTTTGCCATTTAGCTTACCGCTCGCTATGGTCTCCATCATTTATAATCTTGTTTTTCATAAACCGAACGAGAAATCTTCATGTAAACAAATAATAAAACAGAGATAAATTTCTTCCACCTACCTTGTTTATTTCTTTATTTATGTACATACGTATTTATTTACTTAATAAATAAATAAATATTTACTTAAAATATAAAATAACAATATTAAAATTTAATTTTTTTTAGATATTATGAACTCATTATACTGTATTTTATTAGAATTTATCTATTAATTAAAAAAAAATATATATGTATATCATATTTAATAAGTTAATCTAGCGGGATAATGATTAAAATGAAAATTAATTTATTAATTTGCTTAAAGTCGTTTTCAAAAATAAAAAAACAATTATCAAATCATAATTTAATTTATTTTTTCAGAGAAAGTAATATAAAACCCTAGTTATTAAATATATTATTTATTATTATTATTATTATTTTTAAATAATAAAAAATAGTAGTTATCGTGATCAACTCGGCATCGTGGGGTCTCTATTTGACTTGGAGTCATCGAGTAGCAGTTCATGCTTCTCTTTTCTTTGTTTTTCGCGGAAAAGGGTTGAAGATCCGTCTTGAAAATGGTCGCTTCATTAATTTCTTCAGGCATCAATGGTGGAGGTACTTCATTTCTCCTCTTTTTCTTTCCTGTTTTTGTGTTTGAAACTTCGGCTCTTTTGAAATTAACCTAGAATCCTTTTCATTTTACTTCTTGTGGATATTGATCATGTTTTGTTTGGAGATTTTGTGTATATGTTTGTGATGTTGAGTTTTGATCAAGGTTGTTGGATGAGTTTTTGCCTTCGAATTCGTCTGTTTTTGTTACCATTTTTAGAGATGAAATTGCGGGAACTTTGCTAGATCTTTTATTTGGAAGATCCCAGGATTTGTCACTGTTGAATTGGAGTTTGTCTGGTTTGTTGCTTGAGATGCTGGCACTTTTTGGAAGAGAGTGAGTGAGAAGCTGTATCGGTCTGGGTTTTTTGCTTGAAATGGTGATGTTTTTTGGAAGCTTTTTGTTGGTTTTGTGTGATTATTGCTGGATTTCACTTTTCCTGTTGGAATCACTGCATTTTCCTGTTTTTGGTCTCGAGATCCCACATCAGTAAAATCTTGAGTGGTAGCCCTGGAAGGGAAAGTCCAAAAAGGACAATATCTACTTGCCGTGGGCTTGAATTGTTACAAATAGTATAAGAACCAGTCACCGGACGGTATGTCAGTGAGGACGTTGGCTCCTCCCAAAGGGGTGGATTGTGAGATTCCACGTTGGTTGGAGAGGGGAACAAAACATGTGTTGCTAGTGGTGGGCTTGGATGGTTATATTAAGCTTCTCAGCCCTTCCCGCTTTCCTCTCATCTTTGATAATTTAAACCTTTTCAGGATGTCTTTCACTTGAGAGAATTCCAAGACACTTGAGGTTTTCAAATGGTTATAGAACAAAAGCAGCATCAAATCCTAATTTGAAGGCAGTCGAGGTCCCGCGTCAATGGTACAATCTCGTTGCAGATCTTCCTGTAAAACCTCCTCCTCCATTGCATCCCAAGACTTTTGAACCAATCAAACCTGAAGATTTGTCGCCTCTCTTTCCTGATGAATTGATTAAGCAAGAAGCCAGTGCTGAGCGGTACATAGACATCCCCGATGAAGTTGTCGATATCTACGGGCTTTGGCGTCCAACTCCTCTGATTAGAGCTAAGAGGTTAGAGAAGCTTCTGGGCACACCAGCTCGAATTTACTACAAGTATGAAGGAGTTAGCCCTGCTGGGTCACATAAACCCAACTCTGCTGTTCCACAAGTTTGGTATAATGTACAGGAAGGCGTTAAGAATGTTGTTACAGAAACAGGAGCTGGGCAATGGGGATGTAGTTTGGCCTTTGCTTGTAGCTTGTTCGGTATCGGCTGCGAGGTAAGAAGCAATTGTTGTGATCAATATGTAGTATAAACTCGAAGTTATTGATGAAGCAGTTGAATTAAGATGCTGGAAAAATGGTTCAAAACTCAACTTCTTAGTTGCTTCTGTAACATATCATATGAAGTTTATCTTGTTTCCTTAACTAGGTGTGGCAAGTGCGTGCGTCGTATGATCAAAAACCGTATCGTCGAATGATGATGGAAACTTGGGGAGCAAAAGTACACCCATCTCCGTCCAACGTCACGGATTCGGGTAGAAAATTTCTTCAAGTTGACCCATCAAGCCCAGGAAGTTTGGGAATTGCCATTTCAGAAGCTGTGGAGGTTGCAGCTCTCAATGCTGATACCAAGTACTGTTTGGGAAGCGTCCTCAACCATGTCTTGCTTCACCAAACTGTCATTGGTGAAGAGTGTCTAAAACAAATGGAAGCCTTAGGTGAGACCCCAGATGTCATCATAGGATGCACTGGCGGAGGATCGAATTTTGCAGGTCTTAGCTTCCCGTTCCTCCGTGAGAAACTTGCTGGAAAAATAAGCCCCGTTATTCGAGCAGTTGAACCTGCAGCTTGTCCTTCATTAACAAAAGGCGTTTACGCTTATGATTATGGCGATACAGCCGGGATGACGCCATTGATGAAGATGCACACACTTGGTCACAACTTTATTCCCGACCCCATTCACGCTGGTAATGTATAATATGCTATCGAAACTGATACGACGCATTGAACTCTTTGTTTCTTGTCTTGATCATCATCTTGGCTTACTTTTTTTGGTAGGTGGATTGCGGTATCATGGTATGGCTCCATTGATATCACATGTCTATAATCTTGGTCTTCTGGAAGCTGTATCACTTCCCCAGACAGAATGCTTTCAAGGTACCCGAATTTTATCCGAAAGTTAATCGATAGGCGCTCGGGAAATTAAACCAGTTACTGAAAATTTGGCTCTGCATAAGTGACCAACAATGCAACAACTGAGTTTCTGTTTGTTTGCAGGTGCTATACAATTTGCTCGATCGGAGGGACTAATACCAGCACCGGAGCCAACACACGCCATAGCGGAAACGATCCGAGAGGCTCTTCGATGTCGAGAAACCGGAGAATCAAAAGTTATTCTCACAGCCATGTGCGGGCACGGTCACTTCGACTTGGCAGCTTATGAGAAGTATCTACAAGGAGGGATGACAGATCTTTCTTTTGCAGAGGAGAAGATAAAAGAATCACTAACCACCATTCCTCAGCTGGGTTGAAGTCGTCTCTAGTTTCTTCTTTCATAGAGATTACAAGAAATCTTTCATATATTAAGTTGCAAATTTTGTTAATGCTTTTTTTGTTTATGATTTGTCGTATGAAAAATGTTATCAGAATTTGATATAAATAAAATATTTTAAATAATTTTATAACATTAATTAATTACGCGATTCACATAAAAACTTTCGAACTAATATGAGTATAATTCAATCGTATCGGTAAGTAATATTTAATTAAAAATAAAAATAAAATTTTATTAGTTATTTTGCATATTAGAAGACATCTTAAAATTTATTTAAAATATAAATAAGATATTTTTAATCTTAATTGATAAAAATAAAGATTATAGGGAAAAAATTAAAAGAAAAATTCCCAAAATTTAAAAATTGGGGCTCACATTGCGAGTCCCCGGTCTTCTTCTTCTTGCTGAACAGTGGAGTGGGGATTGGCGAAGAAATTCCTCCGGTAGGCCATTTTCCCGTTTGTTTAATTCTCCGATTTCAACCTTCGCCGACGAGTTTCAGGTGCCAACTAATTGTTGCAGGTAAAGCAACCTATCAAAAACGTCATGTTTATCTTCGTTATAATTTCTCGAAAACCCTAAAGTTTTCTTTTGGCTACAACGCCCATGTTCCCCTGCATCAATTTATGTTTTCTAGTTTTTTACGGCACTATTTGATGGAATATGTGATTTCTTTCGTTGGCGACATCAAGAGGTGTTTTTTCTTCATTTACAGCGTGCCAATTTTGGGTTTGGACGTATTGTTGCTGCACATTAAGATTTAGGTTACGAAGTGACTGTTGTTTGTGTTGCATTTGTCATCGTTGTGGCATGATTTGTATACAAGCTTTTTGCTACTTGGTTAGCACCGGTTCTTTGATTTTAGTTGGTTGTTAGTCAATTAAAGTAATGGAGTTGTGGTAAGATTTTCCTTTGATTTACGCAGGTGACTTCTGGCTATTGAAAATGGGTAGTAAAGGTCGTATTCCGCCTCCACATGCAAGGCGTCCTCTTCCAGGTTCTGGTGTCCTGCATCCAGAAGCATTTGGTCATGGGCTACGTCCTCCGCACGGTACTTTTCCTCCCTTTGACATGATGCCTCCTCCAGAAGTAATGGAACAGAAGCTAGCTGGGCAACATGTTGAGATGCAGAAACTCGTCACCGAGAATCAGAGGCTTGCTGCTACCCATGGAACCTTGAGACAAGAGCTTGCTGCTGCGCAGCATGAGCTTCAAATTCTTCATGCTCAAATAGGAGCTGTGAAATCTGAAAGAGAGCAGCAAGCAAGGAATCTTTCTGATAAGATTGCAAAAATGGAATCAGAACTACAAGCTGCTGAGCCAATTAAGTTAGAGTTGCAGCAAGCAAAATCAGATGCTCAGAACTTGATTGTAGCAAGGCAGGAGCTTATTACGAGAGTGCAACATTTGACCCAAGACCTCCAGAGGGCCCATGGAGACGTGCAGCAGGTTCCGGTTTTGATGTCAGAACTCGAGAGTTTGAGGCAGGAATATCAGCATTGTAGGTGCGTAATCTGTATAGCATTTAACTTTAGAGGGACTTTTTAGGATTTCACATAACTACGTATGTTAGTTCATGTGTAGGATGTCCTGTGAATTCAATCAAGTTCAGTCTTCGACTCCTACGGTTCAGTTTCTTTGCATTTATAACTAGGCCTCTGGCTTGTGGTTATAGAGGCTGTCCTAGCTTGACTTGTTTCCTTAGCTATTTCTTAAAGGCTTATGTATTCTGTTTATAAATGTTAAGCCTAACTGCATTGTCTATCCTTTACTGGACCAGAGTTTGATCATAATGTGCTTCAGGGGTTATGTTTCTTGCTTGTAAAATGACATGACCTTGCTATTGACCTTGCAGGGCGACCTATGACTATGAGAAAAAATTATACAATGATCATCTTGAGTCACTTCAGGTGATGGAAAAGAATTATATCACTATGGCTAGGGAACTGGAGAAGCTTAGGGCAGAGTTGACGAATACTGCTAGTCTAGAAAGAAGACATGGTACTCTTGCTTGCCTCTATGTCACTTTCTGTTGGATTATCTTATCCTTCTCGAATTTTTCTCCATTGACAACTGATATCTGACGACTGCACGTAGGTGGGCCTTATGGTACTACCCAAAACAACGAGATAGAAGCTTCTGGGAATCCAGCTGGACAAAATACTTATGAAGACGGCTATGGTGTTGCCCTGGTTAGTCACATATTCCACTTTCTAGTTTTCATGAGCTGATATGTTTGAATTTATAGTCCTCTCTTTTTGTATGTTTCTTACTATTTTGATTTAAAAGGAGAAACACCTTTTGATGGGCTATGAGGTCTCTTTCCTATCCACGTTTTATCTAGGCTTTCCTTTGAGTCATGATCCGTGTCTCCGTGGTTTTGGGACCCATTTGTTGAGAAGGTTCAGAAATGTTCATCTTTCTCTTGGGAAGCTTTCATCTCTAGGAGGAGGAGACTTGTTTTGATCCAACCTATACTTTCTTCTTTCTTTTAATTTTCTTTTTCTAGGAAGAAACCAAGTTTTCATTGAGGAAAACTGTAAGGATAATAAGCAAACAAAAAGGCCTAGGAAAATACAGCTCAACAAAAAGAGCCACTAAGCTAACCATACAAAAAGGGTCTCCAATCACATTTATACTCTTCCCTTGTATATACAGAAAGGCCGGATTCTTCGGCTGGCTAGTTGCCCATGGAAGGTTAAACACCTTCAACCGTATCTAAGACTCCTCTTCTATAGTTTTGGGTCCTATGCTTTGTTCGAACATGTCATATGACTCGAACCGCAAGATTTGGATCACATTTTATGAAGACACGACTTTACCGTGAAGATTTAGGTTAGCTTTTGGTACTTCTTTGGTTTTAGTTTGGCATCAAACAGAACTGTTCGTCACTACGTTGTTTTGTAAATCTTCTTTAGTTTTGATTCTAAACCATTGGAGCATCCTTGGTAATTTTGGCCCTGTTTCATTTGGGCTTGTGTTTCTGCACATCCTTTTTATTTCCCTTTCAAGCTATCACTATGTATGAGTATATTAGTTAGACATTTCAATGGTTAATATCATGCCTCTCATGTTTGTGCTTTTTGAGGTTTTTTTTTTTTTTTTTTAGTTTCTAAAATTTTAAAAGTGTGTAATAAGTCCTTAAACTTTTCATTTTATTTTTCTTAATTATTTGTTGTTGAAAATGTGCAATAGGGACGTGGCCTGCTGCCTGCTACTGCAGGTGGTGCATCCAGTGCGGGTGCGACGGCATACACAGGACCTCAAACTGGTTCTACTGCAACCCGACCCAACTACGATGCAGCAAGAGGTACCCAACGAGGATCTGGTTACGAAGGAGCAAGAGGATCCATTTACGATTCACAGAGACCTGGTTATGATGGACAAAGAGGACCAGGTTACAATGTGCCTGGGCTACCTACTTATGATGCACCTAGGGGAGGAGCTGGCTATGATGCTCAATCTAGAGGTGTGGGGGGACATGCTGCGCCTGGAAACACCGCTCCGTATGGGTCTTCAACACCGCCTGTTCGTGGTGGCGGAGGAAACCCCGGCCGGAGATGAGCCAAAGGTACCATTTGAGAGATAATCTTATGTAGTGTTTTCTCATCAGCCTTAGTTGTCATCATCTGTTGTGCCATTCCCCCAAATTTGCAACGCCTTTTTTTTTCATTGCTACTCCAATCTGTCAACATTGATGGTAAGTTTATTATCAAATGCAGTTACTTGACAAACTTGGAATGAAATCATTGGAGCACCTTACTGAAATCAACGTCAAAATCATATCTGGTTTAGTGATTCATCATTTTCAGCTGTCTAATCAATGAAACTTCACGTGATGAACTAAGAAAATCGACTAAATTTCAATTTCTAATCATTCTTCTTTCCCTTCTGTTTATTGAATTTTATTAGTGGGATATGATATGTTATGTTGGATGGTTTACTTTATGAAACTTCCATAAATACAAGTTTAGTTGTATCCAAAAATAAAGTATAACTTAATCGATGAACAGATGAAAGATATCTATGATCGAATAATTTATCGACAATGAAAGAAGAGACGTTATTGAACCAAAAAGTTAAATAAAACCAACCCAATCAATGATATATTATATAGCAACCTAGCTGTCATGACAACAAAAAAAAGAGCATTATTTGTGAAGGAAAATCCAAATGAAATTGGGTTTCAATCAATCTATCATTCATGGAGCCTCTCTCCCTTGCCATTGTCTGAACTTTTCAAGGCTTTATTCTTTACATTTCACCTTCTTTTTAGCTCAGTCAATGCCTCTCGCTATTCATCAGGGAATGGATAAGAAACTTGGCTCATGAGTTTGCCTATTATAAAGCAAAAGAACAGCCAAGGAAATGCCCAAGCCTTTAGATCACCCTTTATTCATAACCCACTTTTCTAAAAGCCACAACCTTCACGAACTTTAATCAAAGAAGTGAGATTTTCGAGGATACAACACATACTACTCAAACACATCTCGGATCGACTCGACGAATCAAATGCCATAATGATTCCGTTCCTAGTAGTATCAATGATACAAGTCAGATCCTAATCCCCTTCTTCATCGAAAGAAGTGAGAATGTCTACTCGTTTCGACACATCTCAGGATCCATAATCTCGAGACTATGTTCGTCTCTCGATTCTATAATCATTGCTCTCTCTCTCTCATATCATTATAAAACTTCCCCCATCTTTGTTTCTCCTCAACTTTTTCCACCATTTCTGAGGCTTTTCTCCATGAATCTCCATGGAAACGAGGTTCCCTTGGGGAAAAACTACACCCTCAACAAAACATTAGCCATAGTGTTCACTCTTGTGATACTCACAGTGATTCCCCTGTTATACAATCTTGTAGATTACTACTCTGTTTTCCTCCTCAACAGCTCCCCCAAGTCCCCATCTGATTCTTACTCAAGCATTGAAGAGGGTGAAGAGCTTCAGCCATTGCCAATCCAAGAAGAGGAATGTGACCTTTTCACAGGCGAATGGATACCCAATCCCAATGCTCCATATTACACAAGCTCCTCTTGTTGGGCCATTCACGAGCACCAAAATTGCATGAAATATGGACGCCCTGATGGCGGCTTCATGCAATGGCGATGGAAGCCTGATGACTGTGACCTCCCCATTTTCAATCCTTCTCAGTTTCTTGAGCTTATGAGAGGTAAATCTTTGGCTTTTGTTGGTGACTCTGTTGGAAGAAACCAAATGCAGTCTTTGATATGCCTTATTTCCCGGGTACGATCCAACTTTTAACTTTTTAAATTCATATTTGTATATCATAATGTCTTCTTAATTACTCATATTAGCTCTTTGATGTTTGTTAACCGAGTAGAATTATTTTTATATTATGTTTGAAAAGAAAAAAAGAAAGTTAGGGGAATCTTTTGAAGAGTTGTGAGAAGGGAAGAAGGTAAGATGCATGTGACTCTCTCTCTCTCTCTCATCCTTTTTCAATTTTGATTCTTTGTTCCATATTTCTTCTTCTCCGCTTCCATATCTATAAGATTATATTCTCTGTCTCTGCCTGTTATGTCCTCTCTCTCTAACCAAATCTTTGTTAGCCCTCTCACATAGATAAATGGGTCACGATTGTATTCTTTGTCTTTGCCTAAATCTTTGTTATCACGGTATATTTTCTGCCTAAATCTTTGTTAGTCTTCCCACTATCTTTGTTATGGGTCACGGGACACGATTATGTTTTTTTTGCCTAAATTTTTGTTAACGGGTTAGAGACAATATTATATTATTTGCCTAAATATTGGCTACATGTTTGTTAGTCCCATTTATTTACATTTTTAATAAATATTTTATTAAAAAGTGAACTTTTAACTTATCTACCGTTTTTAATAAATATTTCAAAGTGAACTTTAACCTAACCATTTTTTTTAGAAAAATAATAAAAAAAATTATCACGAAACCATCTCCAAATGGGAAATGAATGAAATAGGTGATTGGAAAAGGTTTCACCGTCTCCGCCCCACCTTATTTTTTTTCTCTTGTTCTCGGGAGGACTCAAACTTCCGACCTTTTACTTGAGACCTCGTGTCTTAGCCAATCTAAACTATTAGATAGGTTAATAGCTCAGTCACTCAAATTGTTTAGTTTATTTTATTTTATTTCTTCAATTTCATAAATTTTCAAATATTCTAAAAAAAAAACTATTTTCATTACATATTTCTATTGAAATAATTTAACAAAAAAATCACACTTATTCATATTATTTCATTAAATAAAAATAATAAAAGATATATGTATCTCCTTTTAGTTAAATAATTTAGTAATAAAAATAAACATTAATTTGTTTTGACATATATGGCAGCATCTGTCATAAGAATAATCTAACTAAAAAACCCTTTAATTTAAAAATAAAAATAAATAAATTTCTTTGCAGCAAATAAAATCTGAATTTAAATTAAAATATTATATATATATATATATATATTTCTCTCTCTGACAATTTTGGCGACAATGTCAGAATATAAATGAAATATTACAAACATTTGACCAACAAACTTTTTTGTGCTTCATATTATTTGTTTTTTAAATTAAATAAAAATTTAGGGAAACTAATTATAATTATTAGCTCTTGTGAGTAGGGATCATGATTTTTCATAATAATATTGCTTTTTTTTTTTTAATTTATGGAGAGAGAAAAAAAATGTAATTATGAAATTAAAATAACTAAAATTGAGTTATTTAAATATTAAATTTTTTTTTTCATTTTTTTCGAGTTGTCTATAAAAATTATGATAATTTTTTAATAATTAAAAAATATTTTTGTTTGATTAATTGTGGAGACGATGGTGTTTCTCAGGTGGAATATCCGATTGATGTGTCGTACACGGCGGACGATAATTTCAAGAGATGGAGTTACGAACGCTACAACTTCACCATGGCCATTTTCTGGACCCCTCATCTCACCAGAGCCGCCATCGGGGACACCGACGGCCCCACCAAAACTGGTCTCTTCAATCTCTACTTGGATGAGTACGACGTAGAATGGACTACTAAGATCGACGAATTCGACTACATCATCATCTCCGGCGGCCACTGGTTCTTCCGTCCTATGGTTTACTACGAAAACCACCGCATCGTCGGCTGCCATTACTGTCTCCTCCCGAACGTAACTGATCTCGGGATGTATTATGGTTATCGAAAGGCCTTCCGAACCGCCTTTAAGGCTATAAACAGCTTGAAGAATTTCAAAGGGATGACGATTTTAAGGACCTTCGCGCCGTCGCATTTCGAGAATGGACTGTGGAATCAGGGCGGGAATTGCTTGAGGACGAAGCCGTTTCGAAGTAACGAGACGCAATTGGAGGGATCTGATCTGGAGTTCTACATGATTCAGATGGAGGAATTCAAGACCGCGGAAAGGGAAGGACGAAAAAGAGGGCTGAAATTTAGGGTTCTTGATACGACTCAAGCTATGCTGCTGAGGCCGGATGGGCATCCTAGCAGGTACGGTCATTCTTCTACTGAAAATGTGACTTTGTATAATGATTGTGTGCATTGGTGCTTGCCTGGCCCCATTGATGCTTGGAGTGATTTCTTGCTTGAGATGTTGAAGATGGAAGGGATTAGATCATTCAGGGATAGGCTAGAGTTTGGTTAGATGGGGAAAGAGGCAGTTCTTATTCATTTTTCAATCTTTTTCCTGAAGGTGTTTTTTTACTTCTGAATTCATATTGTTGTTGTTCTGTGATTTGTATGATTGTATCATTGTTCATTTATAAGTTGTATGTATGTAATTAGACATTGTGAAAGGAGTATTAAGAACATAATTTCATTGAGCAACTTAAGTTATTTGCCTTTGCTTTCTGTAGAGATAATATTATGCAAGTTGCCATCATCAGATTTTATACGTGTAGATCTCTACATCTAATGGACTTAATACTCATTCCAAATCATTCATATACTTTTCAATTACTTTCATGATCTCTTCCCTGAGAGATATGAGAAGAGTACAATGTTCGGTGTTTTTTTAGCATTATATCTGTGAGATCTCACATTGGTTGGAGAGGAGAACTATTTATAAGGCTGTAGAAACCTCTTCCTAACAGACTGGTTTAAAATCGTGAGGCTAACTGCAATATGTAACATGGCTTGGCTTGAGTTGTTACAAATGGTATTAGAGCCACACCGGGCGGTGAGCTAGCAAGGCCGCTGGGCCACCAAGGAGGGTGGATTGTGAGATCCCACGTTGGTTGGGGAGGGGAGCGAAACATTCTTTATAAAGGTGTGAAACCTCTTCCTAACAGACGTGTTTTAAAACCGTGAGGCTGAGGACGATACGTAATGGACCAAAGTGGACAATATCTATTAGCAGTGAGCTTGGGCTATTACAAATGGTATTAGAGTCAGACATCGGGCAGTGTGCCAATGAGGACGCTGGCCCCCAAGGAGGGTGGATTGTGAGTTCTCACATTGGTTGGAGAGGGGAACAATAAGGGTGTGGAAACCTCTCTCTAATAAATGCGATTAAAAATCGTGAGGCTAACGACCACGGGTCAAAGTGGACAATATCTACTAGTGGTGGACTTGGACTTGGACTGTTACAACGAGGATGCTGGCTCTGCTAATCCGTTGTACGAGTTTTTTGTAACGAGGGTTTGAATCCCTCTCTTTCCCTTTCAGTCAATTGGTATTTTTTCATAGTTTAGGAAAGATGGTGAATAAATAAAAATTTTAGAACATTTCAAAATCAAGTAAGGAAAAAAAATCATTTTTTTATCCTTCACGTCCCGAATACCGAAAATGAAAAGAGAAACAAAGACTATTTATTTGATCAATAGATAGATAAACTGAAAAAATCATAACTATAATATACAATAAAATACTCGGAAAAGACCACATACGTCGAAGGTTTTTGGTTGCGGCGGAAAAAGTAGAAGTCCCACTCTTATTAAGATAAGAATTGGAAGTGAGATAACGGGCCAAGCCGGACAATATCTACTAGTAGTGGACTTGAGCTCTTACAGTATTGGCTCTACTCCACACCATGTCGCCAAGAACAAAAGAAGGATCACAACTCCTTGCATGTAAAATCTAAAACCCAATGGCTATATTTTTTAATCCAAGAAGATTCTATTCTTTCACAAACGTTGTTAATTCAGACTCTACCTTGGTTCATTGACCTTCATTAGCCATTATTTGAGTCATTATTCCAGTAAATCTCAGTGTAAAGAAAATCAATATCCCATTACAAAGAAGCAATGATTAAACAGACAAACCTTCATTGCTACGCCAAGTTTTTATCACTCTGCTCCCAACATAATCATCAACAGCCTCTATCACTTGTAGACCACACAACAAGCCGATGATTCAGCCCCTACGCTATGAGGTGTCTCAATATTGAAACTATTTCTATGATTGCTTCAAGTATTTAGCTTAAGTATGAAACCTTACTTGAATTGGTTAATTGACCTTCATTAACCATTATATATTCAGACCTCTGCTATGAGAGAGTTATATCATATATGAGTGAAGACATTTGGTATCTCAACATGAAGCTTCATACTTTTGAGGCTCCAAGTGGAAACAAATCAGTGCTGTGGAATTTCCACAAAGGGCTTCTGCTTGCTCTGACACTGATTCTTCTTACCATCATTCCTCCTTTGTCTACAAACAAGAACTTGCCTTCATCACTGCCAAATATCTGGAAAAACACCACCAGCTTGAAGATAGTGGAGTTAGAGAAGCAATGTGACTTGTTTCGTGGCAGTTGGGTACCGAAATCCGAGCTGCCATACTACACGAACGACACGTGTGACATGATGTTTGAATATCAAAACTGTTTGAAGTTTGGAAGAACAGACAGAGAATTCTTGAAGTGGAGGTGGAAGCCAGATGAATGTGAGCTTCCTCTCTTTGATTCTACTCAGTTCTTGGAAATTGTTAAAGGGAAATCGCTTGCTTTCGTTGGAGACTCGGTTGCTCGAAATCATATGCAGTCGCTGTTGTGTCTCCTCTCCAATGTAAGCTCATTCTCCAAACACTTTAAAACTTTCCCTTTTATTAATTGTCTGTTGTATATGCTGCAGGGATCTCATCCAGAAGATGTTTCTCTTAAATACAACCTAACATATGATTTCAAAAGGTGGTTCTTTGCTGATTACAATTTCACAGTGGCAAGATTCTGGTCACCATTTTTGGTTAAAAGCAGGGATGCAGACCAGAATGGTTTCTCCTCCAACAGCCTCATGAATCTATACTTGGATGAAGCAGACCAATCCTGGACTTCCGCCATTGAATCTTTCGACTACGTCGTCTTCTCAGCAGGACAGTGGTTCTTTCGCCCTCAAGTATACTACGAAAATGGTCGAATCATAGGATGCTTCAATTGCCAGAAAAGTAATGTCACACAGCTTATGAACTACTATGGCTATGGGAAAGTCTTCCAAACTGCCTTTAGGACGATTATGAGCCTCAAAGGCTACAAAGGAGTGACATTAATGAGGACGTTTTCTCCCTCGCACTTCGAAAATGGCGAATGGAACAAAGGAGGGAACTGTGCAAGGACAAGGCCATTTACAAAGGAAGAGACGAAGCGGGAAAGTTATGTGTTTGAGTTGCATAAGGCTCAGGTGGAAGAATTTAAAGCAGCAGAAAAGGAGGGGATGAAGAGAGGCTTGCAATTCAGGCTGTTGGACACAACGGAAGCCATGCTGATGAGACCAGATGGGCATCCAAACCATTATTCTCCTCCTAGGAAAGAGAATGTAGCTGACTGTGTGCACTGGTGCTTGCCAGGCCCCATTGACACATGGAATGAGTTCTTACTCTCTATACTGAAAACAGTAAGGAAAGATACTCACTGAGAACGTATTAGATGAGTTCTGTTAAAAATTACTGTTTTTTACATATGATCCATACTGTAATATCAATGCATTTGTTTCTATGAATTACTCCAGATTCTTTGTTGGGTGGCCATTAAGAACTAGAAAGTTGGCATAGTTTGTGGTTCATTCTTTAATCAGTGGGATTAAGACTAATCCAAATTAGGGACTGGCAAGAACAAATTAAGAAAAAGAACCTTTTAACTAAACAGGTTTAAATAAATAAAAGCATCTTCTGTGTAGATTGTGTTGCAAAAAATAGGTTCATTTTGTTGTACACTCAACATGTTCATTCTCTTAGATTCAAGGAATCACAGATGATCTCTTTTGTAGGTAAAGCAATGGAGGATCCCATGATCCCTTCCTTTTCTTGACAGGAAACACCTATGGGCTGTTCATAGCTTGCAATCACCGGATTCTTTCATGTTTGAAACTATAAAAAGTGAGTATATATACCTTGTATATCTCAATCACAATCATACTAAAAGTTTCAATCTTTCTGCAGATCCCATGTTCAAGAAGATTGAAAGAGAACTCAGGCGGGTTACCAAAGGGAAACGCAGTTCTCCTCCGCCGCGCCTTCCACCACCACCACCAACTTCTCCTCCTCCTCCTCCTCCTCCTCCACCTCCACCACCACCAGAGCCCCCCCAGTCACCGCCGCCAGAGCCTTCTCAAAATCCATCAGAACCCACTCCATTCCTATTTCCTTCAACTCACTCCACAGTCCTCCCTGATCCTTCACTTTTCTTTTCCCCTGAACTCCTCTCAGCTCCTCTCCCTACAAACAGTTTCTTCCAGAACTTTACACTCAATAATGGTGACCAACCTGAGTTCATCCATCCTTATTTGATCAAATCCTCTTTGTCCTCCGTTTCTGTTTCCTACCCATCAATCTCCTCCAACTCTGCTTCAATATGCCAAGTTTTCACGCCTGATCTCACCATCTCTCCCTCTGATAAAATAGACCCACTTCCCCAGAAATCTCATGTAATCTCCTCATTCAATGATTTGAATGTCACTTTGGATATTCCTTCCTCCAACCTCCGTTTCTATCTCGTCCGGGGAAGCCCCTTTCTGACTTTCACAGTTTCCAAAGGGGTCGCCTTTTCAATCTCCACCATTCATGAAGTCATCTCCTTTTCCTTTAACAATGCACTCACCAAATACACAATAAAATTGAAAAACAATCAGACATGGATTATTTACTCCTCGCTTCCCATCAATTTGACGCATAGTCTTTCTGTGATTACTTCTGGGGGATATGCAGGAATCATTAGAATTGCAGCATTGCCAAATAATGACCCGGAATGTGAACCGATACTTGACCGGTTTAGTTCGTGTTACCCCGTGTCAGGCGAGGTACGATTTACAAAGCCATTTTGTTTGGAATACAAATGGGAGACGAAAGGGTGGGGGGATTTGCTCATGCTTGCACACCCTCTGCATCTTCGTCTCCTAGCAGGTACTGATAAAGATGTAGTCATTTTAGATAAGTTCAAGTATAGAAGTATAGATGGTGAGCTGGTTGGTGTGGTGGGAAGTTCATGGGCTTTGAAACCAGAACCTATTTTAGTAAGCTGGCATTCAATGAAGGGTGTAGAGGAAGAATCCTTTACTGATATCATTTCTGCACTTGATAAAGATATTGAGTCTCTAAATTCAACAACTATGACAACAAAATCTCCTTATTCATATGGGAAATTGATAGCAAGAGCAGCAAGGTTGGCAGTGATTGCTGAAGAAGTGAGATATCTTCAAGTACTTCCAGACATAAGAAAGTTTCTAATGGGCGCAATTGAGCCTTGGTTAAATGGGACACTGGAGGGGAATGGCTTTGTATATGATGAAAAGTGGGGTGGAATTATCAGCAAAGAAGGGTCCTTTCATTCTGGTGCAGACTTCGGATTTGGAATATATAACAATCACCACCATACTCTGGGCTACTTTTTCTATGCCATTGCTGTGCTAGTGAAAATCGACCCCGCTTGGGGGAGAAAGTACAGCCCTCAAGTTTATGCTCTTATGGCAGACATCATGAACTTGAGCAGGCGATCCAATTCAAAGTTCCCAAGGCTGAGATGTTTTGATGCGTATAAATTGCACTCTTGGGGTACAGGATTGGCTGAGTTCATGGATGGCCGGAGTCAAGAGAGCATCAGTGAAGCAGTAAATGCTTACTATTCTGCAGCGTTGGTGGGGCTAGCCTATGGAGACGCCGACCTTGTATCCATTGGCGCTACGCTAGCAGCGCTGGAGATTAAAGCAGGCCAAATGTGGTGGCAAGTAAGGGAAGGACAAGCTTTGTACGAGGAAGAATTTGTCAAGGAAAACAGGTTGGTCGGAGTGTTGTGGTCTAACAAGAGAGACAGTGGCTTATGGTTTGGTCCTGGTGAATGGAAAGAGTGCAGGCTTGGAATCCAGGTGCTGCCCATGTTGCCCATCACTGAGCTGCTGCTATCAGATGTTGGGTTTGTGAGAGAGGCTGTGAACTGGGCGTTGCCTTCTCTGGGAAGAGAAGGAGTTGGGGAAGGATGGAAAGGCTTTGTTTATGGCATGGAAAGCGTTTATGATAAAGCTGGTGCCTTGCAGAAGATTAGGAACTTGGAAGCTTTTGATGATGGAAACTCACTTACCAACCTGTTATGGTGGGTTCATAGTAGAGTCAAAGAAGGAGAAGCTAATATCAGCTGCACCAAAGTGCAGCTACTTTAGCACCAAATTTCTCTTATTCAGATCAATGTCAACTTGTATACATAAACAAATAAAAAAATCAAGCTCCGACTGATTTGACTTGTTACGTATCGCCATGATTTTTAAAACGCGTCTTGTAAGAAGAGTTTTCGAGGTTTTCACTCCCTTATAAGGGATAAAGAGGGCCTAACGTCCTCACTGTTACACCGAACGCTAAGCACACCAACCAATGTAGGATCTCGTAATCCACTCTCGGTGGTGGCCCAACGTCCTCGCTGACACACCAATCGAGATATGGGATCTCACAATCCACTCTCCTTGGGGCTAGTGTCCTCGCTGGCAAATGCTATTAACCCCATGGTTTTTAAAACGCTTCTATTAAGAAAATGTTTCTACATTCTTATAAAGAATTCGCTGGTACTTGTTAGCCTCATGATTTTTAAAATGCCCTTATTAGTAGGGGCGTCCGGGTTGGAGGATTTTTTTGACCCAACCCAAAAGTCTACTTTCGGGTTGGGTCCGTGAATCAATCCATGACAAAAAAAAAAAAAAAAAAAAATCAATAAAAAACGTCAAACTCGGATGTGAGCGTCTTTGGACTAGCTACAATACCACTCTGACAAACCCATTAATACTTAAAGATTCTTTATATATTTTATTGGGCTCGGGTCAACCCGAAGGTTTGGTCCACGAACTCGAAACCGAACCAATTTAATTCGGGTTAAGAAAAATGAACCCAGCCCTACCCGAAATGCTAATCTAACCCAACCCAACTCTTATAGTTCAGGTTAGGTTGGTCTGGATTGTCGGGTTTCCACGTCCTTATAAATAATGTTTCGTCCCCAACGAGATCTCACCCCAATCATTATTGACATTTTATAGTTAGTTGTCGACTTCTTTCTTTTCATTTTTTTCTTATACAAGAATATTTCTTGTGCACTTTTTTATTTTTTAATAATTAAAATTAAATCCAATAAATGAGTAGATAATAGAACAATATTTTTTCAAATCTAAAATTTTACCTTTAAGGGAAAATGTCAAAATTGTAAAATTGAATCAAATAATTGATTCCAGTTCATTTCAATTCATCTTTTATTTTCATTGAATATTGAAATAAAATAATTATGGTCAACAGTAATTATTAATATTTAAATAAATTTTGGACAGATTTAGTGCCCATATTTTATTCCTTTTGACTAATTCAAGTGAAGCTGATTTTCTTTTTTAGAAATCATATTTATTTATTTTATTTTTCATTAAACACTCTCTTATTTATTTATTTATTTATTTTCATTTTACATTACGAATATTTATTAATTTATTTGTCAAACTATACCAAACTTTTTTTTTTGAAATAACCGCCAAACAAATATATTAGTCGAAAAAAAAGAAGTAATTCCAAAACAATCGTCATTACTTTATTTTATTTTCTCGAAATTTGTATCTAAAGAAATTGAAATTTACTTCACAATTAAGTTATTAATTATTTTTAAATTCTATATATGTATGACTATGAACATAATTTATATAAAAAAAATATACTTTCAAAATTATTAAATTTAGTTTTTACAAAATTTATATTTATATTTAACAGAGTAATTAATTTTTGAAATATAAAAAAAACATATAAACACTTTTAAAAGCTGAGTTTGAAGAATTAAACGACGAATTTAACTCAACTTTGGCTTAGAACATTTTCCGGAAGAACAGATAACAGAGATCAAGAACAATAATTGACGATTGCTTCATAGAAATAAAGCAAAATTTTTTTGGGAATGGGATATAATTTTTTTTTTTTTTTTTTTTTTTTTTTTTTTTTGTGATAATGATGGAAGAGAAAAAAGTATGAGTATAAGATGAAAAGTAGATGGAGATAAATGGTAAGTGATGATGATACTGAAAACAGAGATTTTGATTTGGTTTGATAGCAACGCTTAATCCGTTCATTGGCCTCCCCCTCTGCATGTGCGAGCTGAAGATTGGCTCCAGCAAGTTGCCCCCGCGTTTTCTGAAACCGCCCGCTCTATGATCCACTGAAGAACCAAATATTTTTGCGGTTACTGAGTGGACTTTACAGATTCCATTTTCGACCTTCGAAACTTGGTCGCCGGAGGGAGTTTTCTTCGCTTCAGCGACAGGTACGAGCTCTGTTTTTTCAGTTTCTGACTATTTACTGATGTGTGGTTGCTGCATTTTGTCGAATTCGACATCGGTTTTCTTTTAGTTTAGATTTGAGGATTGTTGTTTTCATGGTTTTTTGTTGGTGTTTGTTTGAAGTTCTTCGTTTAGGGTGTACTGATTCAGTGTTTTTGATGTGGATTCTGTCAATTTGAAGCGATTTGGATGAGATTGGTGATATGGATTTGGATTACATTGTGAGGTTTATGTTTAAAATGATTTTCGAATCGGGAATGGAAGTGTAGTGTACTGGATTTTGTGCTTGTTTAAGGGTCTGTGAATTGGACTATGGCTTCACCTTCTCCTTCTCCGGCGGCGGAGTCTGCCATATCTTCCTCATCTCCTACATCTTCTGAGCCTAATCAGTCCGGTGAACCTCCTTCATCATCTTCTAGTTCTTCAGCTCCGCCTCCTCAGTCACCACCACCAGCAGTTTCTGATGCTCCTCCACCTTCTCCTCCATTGTTAGCATCACCACCTGCACCACCAATATCCCCTCCTTCTCCCCTTGCTGGTTCACCGTCTTCGCCTCCGCAATCTTCGCCCTCACCGCCGCCACCTTCAGCATCAACCTCCCCACCACCACATTCAGCATCCTCCTCTGCACCACCACCTTCAACATCAACCTCTGCACCACCGCCTTCAACATCAACCTCTGCACCACCGCCTTCAACATCAACCTCTGCACCTCCGCCTTCAACATCAACCTCTGCACCTCCGCCTTCAACATCGACCTCTCCACCACCGCCTTCAAGATCAACCTCTCCACCACCACGTTCATCAACATCACCACCACCTTCCTCTGCATCACCTCCTCCCCCAAAACAATCCGTTTCCTATCCTCCTCCTCCCGAAGCTTCACCTCCCCCTTCTGATTTATCACCTCCGCCGCCGACACCACCAGCAGGTGGTTCTCCCCCTCCTCTATCCAATCCTAGACCTCCATCTTCTACTCCCCCTCCCCCTGATATTATTTCACCTTCTCCTCCTCCATCAGCTAATGTCCCAACACCACCTTCATCAACAGGAGAATCACCTAAAGTATCTCCTCCATCCCACAAGGCATCTCCTCCTCCTCCTGATCATAGCTCCCCTCCACCAAGATCTACAGTACCATCGCCCCCTCCTTCTTCAGTCCCTTCATTATCTGCTCCTCCTCCAGTTAGTGATCCTGGTTTTCCAACCAATTCATCAGGGGGAAGTCCTGTTACCCCTTCAACTTCTGTTACACCAGAATGGCCAATTCCAATAATCAATGGTACCAGTGTTGCAACAAATACCCCAACCACTGGTAAAAGGGGTTTCAGCACTGGAACATTTGTGGCAGTTGGCAGCGTGGTTGGTGTTCTAGTGCTGAGTCTTGTTATCATGGCAATTTGGTTTGTTCAGAAACGGAAGAGAAGAAAGAAGAATATCCCTTACACCGTGCCTTCTCCTTTTTCCTCCCAAAACTCAGGTACTGCATTTGAACTCTGAATCTTAATATCGTTCTGTTGTACTGGCCTGGGCTACATGGCACCACAGCATCAATTCTCTTGAAGAATTATTTGGAGAGTTGCCATAACATTATGAATACTGATGAATGTTCATGTATCTCCAGATGCCTTTTTCCTAAGAGCCCATTCTTTTGCTAATGTGGTTGGAAGTCGAACCGATAGCGATTTCAAGTATGCGTCATCAGAAGGAGGTGGAGTAGGTAATTCAAGATCGTTTGCTTATGAAGAGCTACACCAGGCCACAAGTGGGTTTTCATTGAATAGTCTTTTGGGGGAAGGTGGATTTGGTTGTGTGTACAGAGGCACCCTTGCAGATGGACGAGATGTAGCCGTTAAACAACTTAAAGTGGGTGGTGGACAGGGAGAACGAGAGTTCAGAGCTGAAGTTGAAATTATTAGCCGAGTACACCATCGACATTTGGTTTCCCTGGTTGGTTACTGTATCTCTGACCATCAAAGATTGCTTGTCTATGACTATGTTCCAAACAATACCCTTCATTATCATCTGCACGGTAAGATATACTTTATGAATGCTGTTGAAATGTCTTGAGAATTCTTATATCTTGCTTTTTTGTCTCTTAATGGCTAATGTCATGCCCACTGTGGTGCTTTCTCAATGTTTTTTTCTACATAGTTTGCTGCATAATACCCTTGTAAAGAAAAACAACGACAATACTCATGGAAAATTTTAATTTTAGGTGAAAACAGGACAGTTTTGGCTTGGGCTTCACGTGTTCGAATTGCTTCTGGTGCAGCCCGGGGAATCGCTTACCTACATGAAGATTGTAAGTTTCTCCCTTTGGACATTGTCAGTAAAGTATATTCGTAACAAGCCCAAGCCCACTGCTAACAAATATTGTCCTCTTCGGGCCTTCTCTTCTAGACTTCCCTCAAGATTTTTAAAACGCGTATGTTGAGGAAAGGTTTCCACACCCTTCTAAAAAATGTTTCGTTTCCCTCTCCAATCGATGTGGGAACTCACAATCCACTCCCCTTCGGGGCCAGCGTCCTCGTTGTGGCACACTGCCTAGTGTCTGGCTTTGATACCATTTGTAACAGCCCAAGCCCACCAATAGCAAATATTGTCCTCTTGGGTTTTTTCTCTCGGGCTTCCCCTCAAGGTTTTTAAAATGCGTCTACTAGGGAGAGGTTTCCACACCTTTGTAAAGAATGTTTCGTTCCCCTCTCCAATCGATGTGAATTAGTCCCGTAGTTGCATCATTCTCATCAACATATCTTGTTATGGTGCTTCCATTCGAAAGAAATCTAGTTAGATTTTAGTAACCGTAGGTCTTCTCTCCAAGCATTTGATTTCTTCTTTGACTTCTCTAAATATTTTTCAACTATTCCTCTCAGTATTATGGTGATTCTTACCAGGTCATCCACGCATTATTCACAGGGATATTAAATCGTCTAACATTCTGCTTGATATCAACTTCGAAGCTCAGGTAATTTGCTAGAATTCTTTTGAGATGCTGTGACAATTGTTGCCACCAAAACTATAGTTTGTGAATTATGCTGAGAAAAAACCAAAGCATTTTCCATTATAAGCATAGAGATTACAATGAACAAGCAAAAAGACTGCCTGCCCCATCAATCACAGGCCTTCACAATTTTTTTTTCATATCATCAGACATTCTGATGGAATGGCCATGTCATTTTTCTCTTGGGCTGGAAAGGATTTTATTTAGTGATAGCTATCTGATTTGATTGAACTTCTTGAGGACTAACATAAGCTCGTGATAGGTGTAGTCCGATGTTTCCCCAACTGTTTGCACTTTTAGTTCTTCATCGTTTGCTTCTGATATCGTGTGCTCTACCGCTAACAGGTCGCAGATTTCGGGCTTGCTAAATTGGCGTTGGATTCACTGACTCATGTAACGACTCGTGTTATGGGAACCTTTGGGTATGTCACTAAGAGTACTCATGTTTCATTTTCTTAGGAGCAAGTTGCTATACTTATGCACTCTCTTTTCTTGATAGCCGGGCTTTAAGTACGTAAGTGCTGGCTTACTCTTGCTTATGTTTTCTTTAAAACTTTCAAACAACAACGCTTAATCTGTTCAGATACATGGCGCCAGAGTACGCTACAAGTGGGAAATTGACTGATAAATCTGATGTTTTCTCTTTTGGGGTTGTACTTTTGGAGTTAATTACTGGTCGCAAGTCTGTAGATTCTTCTCAGCCTTTGGGAGATGAGAGCTTAGTTGAATGGGTAAGTCGTCTCTATCTTATCTTCTTTCTTGCTATATAAATAGGCAACTTGTAAAACTAAAGCTCTCAGTCTTCACCGCTAGCAGATATTGTCTTCTTTAGACTTTTTCTTTTGAGATTTCTTTCAAAGTTATAAAACACGTTAGTTAGGGAGAGGTTTCCACACCCTTATAAGAAATGTTTCGTTCTCCTCTCCAACCGATGTAGGATCTCACACTCAGTTTATTTGTTTCAATATTTGCTTCTTTTAAAGAATAAAAAAGAAACAAAGCAATAATGGAGAAAGCTGAAACGGGTATTCGATCTTCGGAGTGTTGAATTATCGAACTCTCTCAAGACCTTCTTTATAGAGGTATTGAAACCTCTCCCTAGTATACGCATTTTAAAACCGGGAGACTGACGGCGATATATAAGGGGGACTTGGGCTGTTACAATATATCTTTTTAACCTTTTCTTTGGCTTGATAATGCATAATATGCCTCAATATACCATGACAAAGGAATTAGTAACTTCGGTTGGGGTAAGATAACTCGTACTATTACGAGTTTTTGGAAGAATCAAACAAAACACGTGGGTTGAAATTTACTTGTGCATTAACCTCCATGGAAACTGCAGGCTCGACCGCTGCTGGCACAAGCTATTGAGGATGAGAACTTTGAAGAATTGGTGGATCCAAGGCTAGACAACAATTATGTCGACAGAGAAATGTTTCGAATGATCGAAGCAGCCGCTGCCTGCGTTCGTCATTCAGCCGTAAAGAGGCCAAGAATGAGTCAGGTTAGTATCATCTTCATACCATTCATAAAAGTCCCAACTTAGAGGGAAAAGAAAACTAAGATAAAGATGAACTGTTTTGGCATCAGGTGGTGAGAGCTCTAGACTCTTTAGATGAAATGTCAGATCTTTCGAATGGGGTGAAACCTGGACAGAGTGAAGTGTTTGATTCAGCTGAACATTCTGCTCAGATTAGAATGTTTCAGAGAATGGCTTTTGGCAGTCAAGATTACAGTTATGGTTACTCCGAACGAGATCGAGATCGAGATCGGAGTCGAAGTTATAGTCAAAGTCAGAGTAGCTGGAGTAGAGAATCGAGAGATCAAAGTCCATCGGTGCCTAATAATCGATCCCGGCACGTCTGATATGTGTGTATGAAGCTCATTTTACATGTGTTGCAGATTTTGGAGCTGGAATCAGGTCCTACCATTCAATTCTTTGTAAATCTCTGCTCATTTTTTCCCATCTTAGTTTTCTTTTGTTCTTGAAAGCTTGTTCTCCATTTCATTATATTTTCAATTTTGAGGAGTAACTACAGATGGATGAACTATTCTTTGTACAATCATTACAATTATTCGTATATGAATTTTGAAGAATGATTCTTTCTTGGCATCATCTCTGATTTTTGGGATGAATTTACTTCCCCATATCTTGTTTAGTTTCAAGGGTCGAGAGATTTGTTTTGTTTTTGATCCGAGATGAGAAATAGAATATGAGGTCCCATGTTGGTTGGAGAGGGAAACGAAACATTCTTGGTAAGCGTGTGAAAACTCTTCCAGACGCGTTTTAAAACCTTGATGAGAAATCTAGAACGGAAAGCCCCCAAAAAAAAAAACATATGCCAGCGGTGGGTCAATGAGGAAGCTGGGCTTCCAATAGGGATGGATGGTGAGATCCCACACCGATTAACAAGGGGAACGAAGCATTTCTTATAAGAAAAAATTGTGAAAATGAGAGTTAGGTACCGAGGGGTGTGCCAATGAAGGCACTGGCCCCCAATGGGGGTATTATTGCAATTTTGTAAAAATAAAAATTGGATTTTTTTTATTTTTTTGGTCAACAAGACAATGTTTTAACTAAATATAATTGACGACCAAAGAAAAAGGAAAATATTATGAAATATTTCAATTACTTTAAAACGACACCGTTTCTTCAGCAATGGGAAAGAGAATCTATGCTCCCTAGTGGAAAGTAAATCGGCACCTAATTTCTCTATACTTTCTCGCCGAGAGAAATCTTGTTTCCAGAAGCACAGGATCACCTGGTAGTGAAGGAGACAGCTTAGAACGAAGAACGAAGAATGGCAGAAGAACGAGAGGATCCACAGAGGCTGAAGAGAGCAGCGGCGGCAGCATACGATTACGAGAACGATCCCAAATGGGCTGATTACTGGTCCAACATTCTGATCCCTCCTCACATGGCTTCTCGCCCCGACGTTGTTGACCATTACAAGCGCAAGTTCTACCAGCGTTACATCGTGGGTTCTCTCCCTTTTGATTGTTTTCGAATTGGGTATCGTTGTATTCTTCAATTTTGACTCCGTACTCGGTAATTGTTAAGCTATTTGGCGTTGAGTTCTGGATTTCGAGATGTGGCTTAAATTTTTGTTGTTTGTCGCTAGTTTCTGCTTTGTGGAATGTTACTGTTAGTGCAATTTTTATTGGGAATTTTCTCTTTTAAAATTAGAGGTTTCTTGTGGATTTATGGGTTCTTGGAGTTGAGAGAGGATGTTCAAGTTCAATTACAAGTCAATTAGCTAAAAATTTAGACTGGTTTTGTATAAGGTGAGAAATGGGGTATTTGTTTAACTGTCCTCTTTTATAGAATTTGTGCTGTTTGGTGGCTGCTGAGAATTCAAATGTCTTCTTGGATGTGTTTTAAATTCTTACCTTATGCTTCTTTTCCTTGCTTGTCAAAACAGGATCCCGATCTTGTGGTTGAGGCCATGTCTTCAAGTAGTTCAACTCAGTCATCCAGACCTTCAGCAACGTCTTCAGCAGCACCCCCTCCTACTAATGACCGAAGTCGACCACGAAGTTCAGGTAAAAGTTCTGTTTAGATCTAGATATATTTTAATGTTCGTTGTGAAGTTACCTGATTGCATTTCCATAATGCAGGGTCAACGACTAGGACTTCAGGTACGTCTGCAAGTGCAGATGCTAATCCAAGTCCGTTGCGCTGGGATCGTCAAACGATCCAGTTTTCTGTCAATGCATGGGTAGGTTTAGTTTAGTTCATGCTTACTTACATTACATGATCTTGCAATGTTTGGTATAACCTCAGAATATTTGAGGGCTACACACGAAGTTCCAAATTTCTTCATCACAATGTTATTTATGTATTTTCATTTTTTTTCTTAAATCTGAGCTGCTGGTTTTAGGAAAGCTTGTATGAACTTTCAATCCATCGTTTCTGAAAGATGAATGTAGCTCTCATAAGTTTTGTTGATAAAAGTTGGTACATATCGCCATATCCTATTTGTATCTGAAATGCTTTTACTTATTCTCTTTGTTGAGCTATCCCCATCATTACTAAAACTGTCCCCTCTTTGCGTCTGCCTGTGCACGCTTGCTATGCACTTGATTCCCTAGATATGAAGGGTACGATGTGCATTATTACTTCTACTTTATAAGTTATTATTTGACAGTGCCCTGATAGTTCTCCAAGATTTACTACCGGGTTTTCTCTATTAATTTAAGTTTTGATGTCTTTTTTTACCTCGATCGAGATTTTCAACTGTCCCGTTTTTGGGTAAACTGCAAACAAAAGACTTTCTGTTGGGCTTTGTGATATCCTGGAGGATTAATTTACATATGGGAAGTTCATCCATAGCAGATTACAGTCATCAAATTGTAGAGGTTATGTGACCATTGTCCATGAGCTGCTTTTCCTTCGGGGAAACTTTAAGCCTCCAATAAAAATCTTTATTGAAAAGTCATGAACATTATTTCAAATTCGAGCATGAATGTCATATACGAAGGTATGTTCATAAAAATATATTGGTTTTCTTTAGTATTGGCTCGTGGTTATGGATCTTTCTGAACTGCTTCTATTTTTTTTAACATATTTTTCAATTTGGTCTCCATCCTTAAAGGTTGTTCTCTTTTCTTCTGCAGGTGCTTATTGTAGCTGTGCTTGCAATTTTCCCCCTAATACCCAAAAATCTTTCGCAGAGGGCATATAGGCTATCTTTTATGGGCATAACTTGTTCTTCTTTATATTCTTTGTACTCGTTATATGGAGTAAGTCCTCTGTACTAATTTAACAAGCCTCATTTCCATTCCATGAAAACGATTGAATTCTTCCTATCTAAAGAAAAGAAAATGCTCGGGTTATTGTCCTCGAGAATACGAAGAAAAAAAAACAGCTCCTTTATGTCCATCTAGTTTACCTGTTGTCTTTCTATCTTGAATTATTAATTTTTTAATGTTTGCAGAAGCCCAGGGCGTGGAATTTGCAAGCATTGCAAGCCTATTTCCAGTCCATAATTGCAACAAAAGATTTCATTTACTTCATTTACTGTATCACCTTTTTGACTTCAAATATTTGCCTTAAATGTAAGCATAGCTTCGTATTCAAGTTTTGTTTATTTATTGATCTTCTTATGATATCGCTGTATGACTTTGTTCATGTAGTTATTTTCATCTTTCACACTTGTGCGGTAACATTTTTTTTGGTTAATGCAGTTGCTTTAATTCCTATCCTGTGTCGGGCTCTTGAACACGTTGCAAAGTTTCTTAGGCGTAATTTTGCACGTTCGTCCTTATACAGGTAGCCTGTTCTCAATTTTTCAATTCAGTTTATCTATTCCACTTGGATTCTGATTCGCCCTAAAAAAAACCTGCTTACAGTCAACACCTAAGAAAGCACAAATACGGATATGACACATACACGACGACATGTCATTTTTTAAAATCTTTACCATGAACACGACAAGGAAATGTTTGATTCGTGTCTAGTAAATGTTGAACCTATTTTGATTTTGTACAACTAGTGTCTACCACATCTATTGCACTAACAAGTGTTTGATAGAGTGTCTAAGTGGTCAACATGTGTCATGCACAAGCACGCTGGCCGAACGAAAGTGTCCATGCTTCTTAGATGAGGACTGCATTTGTTCTTCCTTTTATATTTTCCATCTTTGCTTTTATGGAGGGGAAGGTGCCCACATTTTCTTCCTTGTTATGCCTAGAGAAGGATATACTAAGAAATTAATGGCATAGTACAGAAAGTAGAGAATAGATCTGATTAAAGCTCCTTTAATTACAAATGTGGAAGCTGAATAGTATTAATAGGAGACACATAATTCGTTCTCGAGGGAATTAATGAGTTGTCAAAATAGATGAATGTGTATTGACTCTTACTTTTCTCGTGTGCTTAAAATCTTGTTGTCGACTACTTTTATCGCTCGAGTTCATAGCAACAACGTATCAGGTTCTCCCTGTGCAAGTATCTTATGCTTTTATGCCGTTTCTAATTTGATGCAGGAAATATTTGGAAGAGCCTTGCGTATGGGTGGAGTCAAATTCAACTACCCTCAGCATCCTATCTTCGCAGGCTGAGATTGGACTTGGCTTCCTCCTAATCATCTCCTTGCTTTCGTCAGTTTTTAGTTCCTTTTGGCTCTTCTCAACTTCTTCTACATCCTTTTTAATGCTCATTTCCCTTCATTGATCTCTTCAAACTTACGTTTTGCAGGTGGCAACGCAACTTCTTACATGTATTCATGTACTGGCAGGTGTGTCTTTTTTTTGTATTAATCATTAACATAATAGCATATTCTTTGTTCTGTGAGACCCCACATCGGTCGGAGAGGGGAACGAAATATTCTTTATAAAGGCGTGGAAACCTCTCCCTAGCATATGCGTTTTAAAACCTTGAGGGGAAGCTTGGAAGGAAAAGTCCAAAAAGGACAATATATGCTAGCCGTGGGCTTACTATTATAGTATAATATGAATTCAGTATTCAAATGTTTGAATTTCCATTGACAACCATAGTCTTTTGAATCATTAACTCGAAAGCGATTCTCTTGAATTTGAAACCAACAATTTGGTATGTTGATGATCTCATTTGATGTTATAAACTCATGAATAGGCTGGTGAGGATCTTTCAGGGTGTTTCCCTTGAAACTTTTTATTTTGTGTTCATATTGAAAAATAGAGCTGGTGAATCACTTTTTTTGTTCTTGCAAAACAGCTGCTAAAGCTCATGTATCACGCTCCTGTCACTTCTGGGTATCATCGTAGCGCCTGGTCGAATATTGGGAGGTTTGTTTCTCCGTTGATCTACCGCTACGCCCCGTTCCTCAATACTCCTCTTTCAATGGCGCAACGATGGTGGTTCAGGTAGAAAGCTAATAGAGGAAGAAGATGCAACTCTGATGTACCAAAATTTTTAGACTAATCATAGTAGTGACTCCATAAGTTGGATGAGATTCTCACTTACAAAAACTGTGGATCAAGTTTGGCGTCCAAATGCAACTTATATACTTATCATTGATATACATTATACACATCTTAGGAGATTGCTATGTTTGAAATGTGGGTTAAATTTTGTCATACTGCCTAAAGGTTTCTCATGGTGGTGGCTATATGCACTCTGTTCATGGTGGAGCCAAGGTTCTTCATTATTTCTTTCATTTTGTAGACTTCATATCCGGCATTTTAGTATCTAATGAGGTTCGGAAAATGGGTCACGTGACTCGACGATTGCTACACGGGCTTCGATACATGTGTTTAGGTGAGTTTTTGTTGAATAATTTGAGATATGCTAGACCTTTTAAACTCGTTACATCGGACTGGAGAAAGTATATTGATATCAATAGATACTATATTGCATTATATATCTTGATCATCTGGTGGAGGTATTCAAATTGGATCAATGACGATTTCTAGGAAACTTTCGACATCAATTTTGTGTCTGATCCTTTATGATTAAAAAAGAAAATACCATTTTTATGCGATATAATAATTAAAAAAAATTATGAAATTTAAAAAAGGTCAAAGATGTTAATGACCAATTAAATTTTTTATAATTTAAAAGTGAAAGAGTGAAGGTTGTAATTAAAAGAATATAAATAAATAAAAAGAAGAATCTGAATCGTACGGCAAGCACGCATCCATCTGCCGCGCTGCGCCGCCCGGAGCATTTGACCATCCCTCACTTGCTCGTCGTCTTTGGAGTGGCTGATATTTTCTCAATTCCGGCTCCGACAGATCTCTCTTGCAGTCGCTTCGCTTTCTTCGGCTTTTTTGTTTTTCCCATTTCTGTGTCCGAATTTTACTGACCTGCTCAGGTACCTTCTCCACGACCCTAAATTTCTCATTTTCCCCTTATAGCATAAGCTTCTTCTCATTCTTTATTTGGTTGATTACAACTAGTCGGAACTCAACTAGAATGTGTTCGAATTAGGAAAATTTGAAGCATCCGTTTGCCGTTAAGTTTTCAGCTTCCATTTTCATCGCTTGGATCCGACTGTAGATTAGCTCTTTGATGTTGTTGATATAATAATTTGAAGCTTGAGCAATAATTTGTGATATAGAAACTTGGGAAAAGGTGCTGACTACTGGAAATTAAAGAAGAGGTTCAAATCCCCACCCCACATTTGTTGGACTAGAAAAGAACTAATTTCAACTTGATGATACTGTTTCGACTTAGATATGTGTTTTTCTACATAATCAGAATTTTGAGACGCCATTTTCTAGGACTACGTTCTAACCCTTCACTGTTACGTAATGAAGACACCTGTAGATGGTCAATATTCTAAGCTGGGGCTCTAGGAGAATTGAAACTGGATCTTTGATATGCTCCATGATTTTTATATTTAAGGCTTGAGGGTTTTCTGAAAGTCTTGGATTCTGAAACTATCATAAGTCAGATAGTTATATTATCAATTACTTTTTGGATTCTTTACAGTTTTATTTACTTATATAATTAATTTGTTTATAATTACTTAACTTCCCAGTCTACTTTTACCTGAAGTGTTCTTAATGTTGTATGGATTAACATGTGTCATTGCCACATTTTATTGATTGGTGATTCCTACCTGGTATTCTGTTTATTCCTGCAGATTAAATTTACAGCTACTGAGTGGACTTTTTGCTACCGAATTGTCCGTTATATTTCCATTTTATGGGAACCGAGGATTTCATTGCATTGCCAGCTTCTGGTGATTTTGGAAATGAAAATGAGAGTAATGAATCTCTTAGTTTTAATGAAACAAGAGAAGCTTCTTCTCAATCAAGTGTTTTGGAGTGCAAGGACAATCCTGCAAGCATAGAGAAGGTTGAGCTTGCAGATGATGTGCAGTTGGAAGATATGCGTTGCATACCCCAATCTGGCCTTAATGATGAAACACAATGTTCTGAATCAGATATGGAAATTGAGGATTTGGATAACCTCCCAGATTTAAGTAAGACTAGAAGTACAAGTGAGAATTATAAAATACGGAGTGAAGCCGAATACCTGCCAGTCAACTCTGTAGATGAGAATATACTACCAAGCATAGAGCCCTTGCAGCAGAATGAGCTTCATTTAAGATCTGAAGATGTTTCTCATGCCGAAAGTAAAAAAATTCAGAAGGATTTGGTTGACAATTCATCCTTCTCGAAAACTAGTGGTCTATTGACTCTAGCCACTGGAGTTTCCATTGAGAATGGTTCGGCCCCATCCCATCATCATGGAGGCCCCAGAAAGATTCACAAGAGTGATGGTAGTTGGACTTTTCTCCCCGAATCCATCTCCTTTTATGATTTACTTTCAAAAACTAATCTATCGGTTTTTTTACCATTTTTTAAAGGCGTATCCCCTTTTAATTGTGATAAGTTAAGTTTTATATAATTTACAATGTTCTAATTGTGATACTAAAAAATATTTTTCTACTTATCCAGCAATATTAGGTGTCAAAAAACCAAGGATGGCCATGGATGAACAACAACCTTCAGTGCACATCGTGTATACTTCTTTAACAAGGTTGGTTGTGTAACTGCTTCTGCAAAAATGAGCCTATTTGTTCAATTTAATAAAAATTATATTTTGTTGTATTTGAAGAGCAGGCATCATTGCCAAAAAGTGTAAAACAAGGTGATATTGTTTGCATTAGGGTTTTTAAGGGATTAGAGTGCTAACAGTGGTACTGGATAGAGAACTAGCATCATTTGAATTTGATACAACCGAATGACTAATTATTGGTGAGATGAAGCAATTTTCTGAAATTGATTTGTCTTGAAGCCTATATAAATTTTAAAATGTCAATGAAAGTTGTTCTCTTATTTTGAAATTGTCATCCACTTAAAAATGTTTCTTCCTTTCCTTAAAAACGACCATTTTTTTAAACTATATTTGTATTTATCCTATTGGAAACTGATTCTCTTCTTAGAAAAAATTAAAATTTAATGTTGGTCGAACAACTTATAGAGAACTATGTTCAACAACTGAATTTGTAAGTACCTAACTAGATTCATTTTCTTATTGTCAGAGATAGTAAACAAAAGCTGGATGAATTATTAAAGCAGTGGTCTGAGTGGAATGCTCAACGAGGTTCTCCATCACAAGTAAACCTCATTCATCAGTGCTGCTTGGTTTGCAGCTATCTTCTCTGGCTTATTGTTTAATTTGTTGGTTTACACAATCTTGTGGAATTTAGAATCAACTCTTTTTCATCTGATTTTGTCGAATAGTTAAACTGAGGTGTACTCATCTGTAGGCCAGTGTTTTTCTGTTAATGGTTTTTCTTCACAAATGATTTTTTCTAAATTTAAAGTTCCCTATCTTGAGTGATTTTTTGGGCAATGTTTGTTTTTGTCAAGTTTCTTGAAATGAGGTTATTTTATTATCTTTGATTTTGAACGAAGAAGCGAGCGAGCCACCAGTGATTGTCTAGTGTTCAAAGGGGTAATTATAGATTAATGAGGTGGTTATCCTCTAATTGTTCCTATAAAATAATGAAATCCCTGTGTGGTGTGCCCGAGGCTTGCCTCGAGGCAAGACTCTTGCTTTTAGCCTTGAGACTTACACCTCCTTTGAACCACAAGAGACTTGCACCCTTGTAAAAGTGCAATGAGGCTTATAAGTCTCTATGCCTCAGGTTATGATCAGAAGAATAATATTAATCTATCTTGTTCTTCAAAAATATAAAAGTTTGAGTGACAATATGAACTATTACTACTTTTTTGGTATTGAGACTTTAAATGTATTGAAGTCAAAAATTTATATTATAAGCCAACCCTATAAATGATTATAGTAGTGAGGTTAAAGTATCCTTTTAAAATTTTGGTTTAAGTGGCCATTTACGGATTTGTTCATTGGATGAGTTTTTTGTCTGTGTTTCTGTGTTTGTTGTGGTGGAGGGGTGGAGGAAGCTAATTGAATTTGTCTGTTTCTCTGTTCAGGGTGATAAAGAATCTAAAAACCTAGAATCTGGAGAAGAGACCTTCTTCCCTGCTCTATGTGTCGGCACAAAGAAGACTTCAGCAGTGGTGACTTTCTATCTTTTTGTTCATAAACGTTTATATTTGAACTTTTTGACCTGTGTTTATCTCAATTTGAATGGCGTTTCTACTTTCGGGTTTAGTTAGCAACAGTTTTCTATTTATATCTCTTATGCTAAATCTTAAGTTAAGAGGAAAGGTTTGAATTTGGACTTCCCTTTTTCATTCTTTTTCTCTATCCCGTGTGTGGGAAAAAATAAACTAGAAGTTCTTCTAGGAGCTTAACTCTTGAAACTTTCTTGTTTTGTGTTTGCATGACCACAGACCATCATAGTTGAAAATTTGAATTGCTGGTAGCAATTAAAGCAGGTGTATGGATAACTAGGCTACACATTAAGTTAATGCCAATAACAACATGGGGACGTTTTGATTCGCAATATGAGAACATGTTGATAAACTTTCTTTTTGTTTACTTTATTATCCTTTATTCAGTTTGATGCTGGAGACAAACTAAACCTATTTTCCCTTTATGGTTCGTTCTAAGTATGTTATTTTGTGGTAAAGAATTTGTGAATTATTTATTAGCTTTTCCTTCCTCTCTTGTTTTTTTAGCTACTTCCTGAATTTTTCTTCTTAATCATTGTTTATCTGCAGACTTTCTGGATTGACAACCAAACAAGTGAACAGCCGCAAAATTTTGTTCCTATAGATGATAATTCGGTGCCGCTATACGATCGGGGATTCACTTTGGGACTGACTTCAGCCAATGATTCGAATAATGCGGAAGGGTAAATTCTCTTTATTCACCACTGTTGATGGTTCAAGTTAACAGCAGGGGACAAGCAAATCTAAAGAATGAGGCAGCTTTATATTTAAATAAAATCTAGTCCTTGATTTCCTTGTTTTTCATGGCAATGGAAATGAAAGGATTCTTCATAATAGTTTTATCTTTTTAGTTTTGCAGAGTACATGAATATATGGGCTTATACTTGGTTTTGTGTCTTTCCATTAGTGCTCTTTTAATCGTTACCCTTTTACTACTACACTTTGAACTTGTTTTTTTTTATTTTTTTATTCTTCTCTTTCTTTATTTTCTATGGAAAACTTTCTAGAGGCCAGAAGATAATTGATGATGCTAGCCGTTGTTTCAATTGTGGTTCTTACAACCATTCCTTAAAGGATTGTCGAAAGCCTCGAGATAATGCTGCTGTTAATAATGCTCGCAATATGTATAAAAAACATAATAGCTCTGGCTCCCGGAATTCAACTCGATATTATCAGAGTTCACGTGGCGGGAAGTATGATGATTTGAGGCCAGGAGCTCTTGATGCTGAAACACGGCAACTGTTAGGTCTCAAGGTATTATAACTATCTTGTTTTTAAGAATTATTTCCTTCATGGCTTGTCATGGAGTTACTCGGGCTGTATTCTTCTGATGTGGGTTGACACCTTTCTGAGCTTCTATTCTCTTTTGCCTTGCTGATAGTTTGTCCTTTTGAATCTTAAGGGTTTCCTCCTGATGATGGAAAACTAGGAATTTCGAATTCGAGGGCTTAGGTTATCTCTGGATCGGTTTGGCTCTTGACTGTCATCTGCCATAATAAACAGTCATTTTAGATCAAATAAAACCAAAATTTAGAAATTGATGAAGATTGGCATATGGTTTGAAAATCATATGCATAATTCAGTAGTGATTTTACTAATAGGAAATTTTGATTTATGAGTTGGAATCAATATGTGGCTATGTTTTTTGATATTCCTTTCACTATTCAGGAGCTTGATCCACCCCCTTGGCTTAACAGAATGCGAGAGCTGGGCTACCCACCTGGATATCTAGGTAATTACATTAAGTTATCTGTGCTGCTTTGTCTTCAATCTAGTCATTTTAATGTTTTTATTGCCTTCCAATGTTCTTTTATTTTTATCAATGAGAGGTAGCTCTTCCGTTGACAAAAAGAACATGTTTCAAAATCACTCTCATGCAGTAAAAACTTGTTTGTGTTTTAAGCTAAATATAATTCCCACTAGAATGATTACTAGGATAAAAAAAAAAATTAACCATTATAAAATAACAAACAAGAAATAAATAAATCTATTATGATCTGCAATGTTCTGTTCACTATTTAATGGCAGTAAAAACTTGTGATCTTTCAGATCCGGAAGATGAGGATCAGCCATCAGGGATTACAATATATGCTGATGAGAAAGGTGACGAACAGGAAGATGGGGAAATTACTGAGCCAGAGTACCGTAAACCAGGAAAGAAAATGAGCGTTGAATTTCCTGGAATAAATGCTCCAATCCCAGAAAGTGCAGATGAAAGACTTTGGTCTGCTGAACCTTTGAGTTCGGATCTCCCTAGAAAGCGATCAAGCCAGCGCTTGAACCATCACATAGAACATGATGGGAGGGGAAATGATCACCATCAACAACGTTGGTCCCGGGACTACAGAGATTACAGGCCTCCCGGTGTTGACTCGGTAAAAAGTCCTACCATCTTCACTCCAAGGTATGGCGGTCACGAATCTAGTTATGGCTCCCGTAGTCCAAGAGATAATTTTTCAACATCAAGGAGCCAAAATTTGGGGAGGCTCCACTCGGATAGAGGTAGAAAAAGCCCAAGGCTTGACGATGATTACTCGAGATATGGCTCTTACAGTTCCTCCCCGTTTTCGCCACCTAGAAGACGCTGATATTTGGGGATCGACAGATTCTGTAGAAACAAACATTCTGAAAGAATTGTGGGTGTGAAGTAGACTTGACGTTTTTATTTCAAAGCTGGTGAAGAATATTTAACCTTGCAGGCAGTTGACAGAGGAAGTTTCTGAAACAAACGAGAGATAGAACGTGTATAAAAGAATCATAGTTTGGTGAAACTGAGACATTAGTTGATGAATCTGCACCTTCTGTTGTATATGGGTTATTCACTTAGAGAGATAACTGAATATCGAGAATACTGCATCGAGATGACAGGATTCGACAGGAACATTCTTTTGAATGATTCTCAGGTCGGACCGAAAATATGATTTTAGGTGAGGGAAAGACTAGCATTGTTTGTTTCATTAGAAAAAAACCGTATAATCCGAAGAACGAGTTGTAGTATCATTTATCTTATTGTGTTATTACCAGGATGGATCTTCAGTTGTCCTAATGAGAACAACTCATCTGTCAGCAAGTAATAATGAGAACAACTCATCTGTCAGCAAGTAATACTCAAAAGAATCGTACTTGATTCGACTCGAAGTACAGTTCACTTTTGCCCCTTCTGTTCATAATGCAATCATTTTCAAACAAGATGAACAGAAACAATTGTAGTAGAAAGCAAGAGGAGAGCAAAATCTTAATAGATCATCCACAAAAACCGTCTACCAAACACGTTTATTGTAGAACAAGGGTGAGAAAGGGAATCAAATCAATAAGGTTAAAACAATCATTCAAGAACTAACATAGAGGCAAACATTTTGATACAAACAAATTTCGGGGGCATAGCCGAGAATCCACGGGTCAGCGGCTACCGTAACGTCAAATAACTAGCGCTAAGGATAGAGAGTGTCAATATATAAAATGGCTGGAGTATCCTGAATCCTAAAAGAAGAAAAAAAGAGGGGGAAGGAAGTAGAAAGCAAATCCCCCTGCCCTCACAAATTCGTAGTTCTAACTACATTTGAATTCTTGTTACACATCCTAAACCTTCTCTCCCTACCATCATCAAATCAATCCTACACAAGTTGACCCACTTACCCATCTTCAACAGTCAACATTATTATAAGAAGGGCAGGTCAAATGGTCACGTTGTGAAAAAGGTCCACAGCTTCTTCCCTATGGAAGCTTCACCTGGATGTTCCGACTCTTCTTCATCATCATCCTCATCTTCATCACAAGATTCACTTTTGTATTTCCCGCGATCGCCGTACTTGCCTGCAATTTCCGGTGACCCATTCACTTCTTCACTCAGAGATACCATATCAGTTGAATTTTTCGACGTACCAGCAATAGTGACATCTTGATTATCTCCAACCGTACCACACTGCACAATAAAAGACCATGAAATTAACTAACGATCCCCAGAGTTGAATCAGCATTCACATTGCTGCATCATTGAGTGTCGAGGGAAAGGCCAAAACCAAACCGAAGTTGAGACAAATTAAAACGATCGAAATGAAAGAACGACATAACCTATCTCCTATACAGATTGGTTTTTCTTGGGAAAAGAACTCGATAAGAAATAAGCTTCAGTATTGCAAATGGAGTACACGTTTTAAGATTAAAGAAGAATATGCAAGACTAATATGAACGAAAAAAGATAAAAGACGAGCTCATATACTGAAATTAGACGAACATTGAAGGAAATAGAGGTTCAAAATCATGATGCTCAACAAGAAACTAGGATTGAACCATACCCTTACAAGGTAAGTGCTTCCAGCATTGTCGCTGGCAACCCCCATTGATGGTGTATGACGAGCTTTTGAATAGTGAACGTCTTCCTCTGTACGATTAACAGGAGCATCTTCTTCATTTCCTTTACTAATGTTAGATGGGTCTTTAGAAGCACCTACACTGAATAAATTATGTAGCAAAAAACCCAAATCAGATGAAAGACAAATTATAACTTGTCTTAAAATGGCATCACAAAATTAAAATGTAGAGTAAAGAGCAATAACTTCAAAGGGTCATGCACATATACATAGTTTTTTTCAGGCAGGTTGGGTTGGGGCTATGGGAAGGTGGGTGCCACCGTAACCACGCATATGCACTATAACACGAATTCGGGGCATGGGTAGGGTGACATGGTGTAATAATCTAGCCTATCAGTTTTTTTTTTTTTTTTCCCCTAGTTCTCCCTACATAGATAACAAAGGAACAATCAGAATCTTACGCTTTAGTTCGCCGGAGATTGTATCGTTTTTCGGGAGCTCGCACAGTGGGGACAGCCCTCTGTCGCCTTTTCCGTGGTTGACCTTCAACAACACTGCCAGAGCGTACCTCACTGTCATCATTATCATTCTCACCCATGATTTGAGATGAATTAGCGTGTGTTCTCTTCCGCAAATTCCTTCGTGTGCCTTTGCCAGCAAGACTAGATTCATCCCGACTCTCATTATTCAGCTGACTAGAATCCTCAGCATTTCCATTTGGATACTCAACCGTTTGCTGAAGTTCCCCAATTATAGCCTTAGATTCTTCAACAACCGCCTTAACAGATCGAGTTCTACTGATTTTAGGCTTTTCTCTCCTGGGACGTAGTTTTCGCTGATTTACTACCCTTGTGGCAGAAGGTTGGGAATCAACTGCAACTTCTGGTGCCTTACTATTAACGTTACTTTGATCATCAGTTGAAAGATTCAGGCTTGGTTCAACCTCCCTGCCACTAACATCAGACTGAACTCTCTTGTCGTCAAGAGAATCACTTGCAATTGCAAGAGATAACTCTGCCTCCTCTTCACTTGCAGATACTCTCTTGGAAGGTTCGGCCGGAACATCATGTTCGTCTGATATTGGTGCCTCGTCATCATCCTGTTTCTCAAATGCTGGAGATGCAATCTTTTTACCTGGAGAGAACTTAAAAATCTTAGACGTGCACTTACGAAGCCAAGAAATGGTTCCACTAGAAGTATGAGTTGTTGGACCAGCTGCGCCTGGAGTCAGTTCACCATTTCGCACATCAGAAATACCCAGAGTTCCACCTGGAGACATATGCAGTCCTTGAATTTCCATATATCTATCAGGAAGTCCGGGCAGATTAAGAACATCAGCATTTTCAATACCACCCAAAGATTGCAAATCTGAAAGCACAAACTCAGATGCAGTTTCCCCACAGTTCTTGCAGGTCATGAGTTTGTCAACATATGAAATAAAGCGATCTCTCTCCTCCACAAGCCGTTCTCGCTGGTTTTTCAACTTATTGCTAAGTTCGAGAAGCTCTTCAATGTCCTTACGTATCTCAATTCTCTGCTTTTCCAAATGTTCTTTATTAGCTTCAGCTTCCTGTTTTTCTTTATCAGTTTTGAGTCTCTCGAGTTTCAGTTCCTCCATGTCTCTTCTAGCTACATCTCTTAAAAATTTAATATTCTCCAACTCTCTCTCCTTCTCTTCCTTAAACAATTTCTCTTTCTCCCGGAATTCTCTTTCCATTTCTTCGACCCGATTCTGCATGGAAGATTCTAGTTCTCTTTTTTGTAGTTCAAAATCATGCAACATTTGGCTTCTATCACTTTGAGCTTTTTCAGCAATAGCGGATTTCTCATGCTCCATACTAGCTGCAAAGGATTCTCGGGCTAACTTTAGATCTTCCTGCTCCCTAAGGATATAAGCTTCAGTTTCTGATCGCTCATTTCTCAACCTTTCCTCCTCAGAGAAGATCCTTTTTTCAAATTCTTCCTTTTGCTGCAAAAGAGTCTTCTGCTCTTTCTCAACCTGAGCTCTTTTCTCATCCAGCTCTTCCCATTCTCTCTCAAAAGTTTCTTTCTGCTGCTTCAAATCCTCTGCTTCCTTCAGCAGTAGTTCTTTCTGTTCCCTGTACTTCTCTATCTCTTGTTTCAATTCAGACTGCAAACGGAGGAAATCAGACTTCTCTGTCTCACTCACTTGAAGACTTTCCTTCTCTTCATGTAATTTCAACAGTTGTGCTTCATTCTCCGCTCTAATTTTCTCCACTTCAGCCATTAAACTGATCAGATCCTCTTTATCAGTGAGCAATTGTTTCTTCTCTGCCTCAAGCTTCTTCTCCTCAGTTTTCATTGACTTCTCTCTTTCTTTCGAAGCCTTGAGCTTTGTATCATAGTCTGCCTCTTTCTCCTTGAACTTCTCTGTTCTCTTTTCGAGTGCCTGCTCTCTTTTAGCAACCTTTTCCTCCATGTGCTTGATTTCAGCTTCCTTTTTCTCCACTTCAGACACTTTGTTTTTCAATTCTTCATCTAAAGATTTTCTCTTTTGATCAATTTCCAGCTCAAACTCAACTTTCTTTGCATCTAAAATGGCATTGTGTTCATCAAGAAGTTTTTGAATCTCAACCTGTTCACATTGCAGTGGTTAAAAATACAATTAGACTATTTCAAATGTTACCAGGTACTGTATTTCTCTTCTTTGGAAATAAAATTTGACGATGAAATCCCTGAGAAGAGTAAAAGAGGCTACTTTCCCTTAACATATACCAGGGTTCAGTTGATATCAACCAAAATCAAACTAATCCGATGAGCATTAAAACCAGTTCAGTCGAACTTAGCAACTACCAATCTTTCATAGGAGGTAAAAATATATATTGTAAATCAAACGAAATCAAACCAGTTTGATCGTAAATGAGATGCATACAGAAGCTGCCATAAAAAACTATACGGTTCTCACGTAGATTCCATACAGCAAGTGGAGTGACAGAACTTACCTTTTCACGAGCACTAAGCTTTTCTTCTAACACAAGTAACTCCTTCTCTTTAATCTCCAAAGTAACTTTCAATGCATCGGATTCCTGCATCCAGAAGAAACAGTAATATTAAAACCTGTAAATATAATTCACTGCGCATCTGTTGGTTGCTTGAAGAAAGGTACTAGCCTGCTCTTTCAAAGCTATGTTAGCTAGCCTACTACTTATATCTTCTTCTTTCCTTTTCAGAGCTATATTAGCAGACTCAATTTTCTTCTGAGTCTCTTCAAGATCTCTCTCTTTCTGTTTCACCATCCTATCATTCTCATTAGCCCTCTCCTCTCGCTGATTAAGAATTGTTTGACCCTTGGCAAGCCTCTCTTCTGCATCTTGCTGCTTTCTTTCCCATTCCCGTAAATCGTCGCGTTGTTTAGACAATGTAGCCTCGAGAGCTTCTCGTCTAACAAAAGTCAAAATTGAAAACATCATTTTAAACTTGTGTACTTTTTGGTTCTAGAGAAAAATTACAAGAATGCGATAAGATTTAAGACAATTATCTGAGAATAGTGCATACTCTGCATTGAAGGATAGACGATCCCTCCTAAGTGCACCTTCCCGAGCCTCCAGATCTTGCAGCTTCCTTTCCACCTCTGAGTTCTTCCGGCTCACCTCAGCAAGTTTTGCATCAGCAGCACGAAGTTTTGCCTCCACCTCCAAAGATTTTTCTTCAATGCTAGTTACTAAAGCATTGGCTTCAGATAGCTTTGAGTCACCTGTGAACTTAATTTCAGCATTTTCTGCACGCATCTCACGTAAAGCCTTCTCCAGCTGCATGGCAATATTTCACATAACAGCAATTCAATCATTAAGTAACCCCGCAAAGACCTCTGAAGAGAGGAGTGCATATGCAGGTGGACAGGCTCATTTAATGGGAATACATTTACCTATACAAATTATACACTAGATAAGGGAAAATGAGTTCAAACAATTCAAGCCCTCATCCTCAAGACCCCGCTTTTCCTAAATAGAAAGAAAAGGAGAGAACTTGAAATATAGTCCCGCTAATGCAAATGGTCATATGTAGAACAGTAAATATACATTTCATTAAATTGTATGGAACATCCCCCTTCCCATGATCATCTCTATCCAAATAATTCCCTTCCCTTCCCTCCCTTCTTCAAAAATCACTCATTGAAACATCAGTCAATACGATCCCATCAGGTAATCTTAAATACTTTTTTCTCGAAAAAAATGAGCTTACGTGGAAATAGGAAAAAACATAAAACATTAAAAACAGAGTCAATACGATCCCATCAGGTAATCTTAAAAGCCATCATTCCAGCAGGCAGAAACCAAGGTATTTCATTCAAGTACCCAAAAGGACTCAAGCCAGTACTACGTCCCAACTGGAACTTACACTACAAAAATAACCAAATTTGCAGTTAGGCTATTACCTAATACACAAATCTCCAAAGTCATACATCTTTACAAAGTTCCATTAACAAGATGCAAATAGAAAACATGCCAAAAGGTAGGAGGTTATAATAAGACCGATAACGAGAGAGGAATGTCAAAGTGAATTGACACCATAGGGATGCAAATGATATGTTAATAAACAAGATACAGAAAGCTAGGGCCTTACATCAAGAACGCACTCCTTCTCAACCCCCAATGCCTTCTTTAAACTTTCCTCTTGCTTTTCAGCATCAGATATTGCAATCATATGGGCCATTTGTTCTCTTTTGATAGTGTCGTTTGCTTCAGCCAATGCTTGTTTAAGCTCTTCATATTTTAAAGCCCAATCCTTTTTCTCAATCAAGAGAAGCCCCATGTTGTACTGGTACTCAAAAAGCTGTTTAAGACGACGAATTTGGAAGAGAGTTAATAACTATAATTAGTTCACCTGACGCGTGGGTATTATGTAAAAATATACTGCTCCCAAACACCTGGCGAAACAAGAATAAAGCTGAACTGGAAAAAGTTAAGATGCTTATAAGTAAGAAACACCAGATCGGTAACTCCACGTTCCACCAAAAATTAAAAGAAGAAACCATTAGCTCATAATACTACATAAACCAACTTAGTTACATATCCTATTCTAGGGCCCCCAACTCCATTATCCACATAATGTAACTATACTATTGGTTTGCAATTCATGGCACAAGTCGAGCAAGAAACCATAAGAACAAACTACTTCAACTCTGAACGACATTGCGAAACAGATGCTCTCAAGTAATCTAAATTAACGAAAATAATCCACTTAAAGAAGCAAGGACATGAATAATCAACAAGATCGTGAACAAAATCAACTGACCTCGTTTTCAAGTCTCGAGATCTTCTCAGCAAACCCTTCTTGGTCCAAGGCGGCCGCCTCAGCCGACCCCACAAACATGTCTCTCCCATTTTCAACTACAGTACCTGAAAGAGGCGTCGCAGTTTCACCAAAAGCAACAGTCTTCCCCTTGATCCCATCACCCCTGCGGCTCAAGTTAGGAGTAACAGAGTTAGGATTCGAGGCAGAACCGGCTCCACCCTTCTGGGCCCCGGTCTTGGGCGTGAGGGGCCAACCAGACCAAGCCTTCTGCGGCGTAAACATCACGAAACTCTCAACAGCACCAACTTCGGAACTAAACCCAATTCCAGGGATCGTGAATTCAACTTCATAAGCGTGCGAAACCCAAAATTCAACGGAGGGTGGGCACAAAAACCCTCACAACTCCCCAAGACTCGAACTACTAACCCCTCAACCCAAAGATACAAAGAAACACACGAGGAGATTCAAACAAGATACGTAACGAATAATCCGTTAGCCCAAACCCACCGCAAGCGAAGCCCCCGAATTCCGTCGAAAACACACAAAAAAAAAAAAAAAAAAAAAGAAGGAAGTTCCAAAATCAAACAAACTAAACTTGAAATCAAACCCTCAACCTTCCGCGTATTCCAGTTCTATTAAGAACGCCCTAGGCCGGACGTGAACGGAATTCCCAAATTCAGGCGAAATGAAGATTTGAAATCCGACAACGTCTCACAAATCGAACCGATCCCCCCTCTCTCTAATCTTTCTATCTATCTATCTCCAGCCTGCCTTTGTGCGCTTTTGTGCGGACCACTTGTTTATTTCTACGGGCCCCGACCGCAAACTCCACCCCCAAATTACCATCTTACCCTTCTCTACTTTTTAAATTAAAATTTCATTTTCCATATATGTATTCGATAATTATCAGAAATTATTTTTATTTTTTTTAAAAATGACCCTTTCACGTGAACAATTAAGAAGGAAAATACTCTCTTATAATTCTCTATTTATTTTATAAACCTTACTCTATTTTTAAATATTTATTTTATGAGGAAAAAAAAAAGTTAATAGACGCAGCAGCCAACCTCATTGACCAGGAAAACTCCACGCCGCCAGGGGTAGTTTAGGAATTTCACAGACCAAAAAAACCCACATCAGAGACGCCGCTGCCTTTTCCAGTTCGGAGCGTGCGAGATTCAGTGCATTGTACGCGCTGACGAAAGTACCCTTGGAGGAAAAAATGGCCGTTGGGTGAGAAAGGCGTAGTAAATAGAAGGAAAAGGGAGGGGTAAAAATGAGAAACAGGAGAAAGTACACGTGGCAAATGAAAAAAAAAATAAAGTTAAAAAAGGAAGGGGAATTCCACGGTGTACTGGTAGAGGAGGGGTTTGAAAAAGGTTTGAAGGAAGGTGGAAGGAAGATAAGAATTAAGAACAATTACATATTATTAAATATATTTTTTCTCCAATTATTTATTTAAATATATTTTTGTCCCATGTGATTCCCTTTCTTTTTCATGTTCCCAGCCATCATTTTCCATCTCCCTTTAATATATATATATATTTTATTTTTTTAATTTACTTATGAGTTGGACGTGAATGTGCTGAGTCAACTTTATTATTTTAATTTATGTTTTTTCTTCTTTTTAATATTATTTTAATTTTTCGGGTATATTGCATCTAATTAAGTTAGTAAATTTAAAAAAAAAAAATGTCAATTAAATCAACAATTTTATTAAGTGGTTGTTTTATTTATATGGTTGACTTTATCTTGTTTGACCGATAAATAAATGTTCTTAGTAATAATATCATATTTAGATTAATTTAGAAAATGAATATCCAAAAATCGAGTCTTGAAATATGACGTAATCAAGAAGTAGTCTTCTCATACACAAAAAAAAATTTCCTTTCAAAAGATGCTTTGCCCAAACTTGATTTACCTTCATACACAAGAATAGAATCCCAATTAAAAAAGTATTTAATTAAAAATTAATGAATAAATAATAATTAAATGCTAATTATTATTATTATTATTTGCAATATAAGTACGAGAATTTAAATGTAGTATTAAAATTTATTAATTTATAAAGGTGAAAATAGATTTGGTGAAGGGTGGCAATAAATATTTTCAACGTCACACCCATTAATTCTAAAAGGTTAATTAATATTTTCAATGTCTAACACATTAATTCTAAAAGGTTAATTAATGATTATGTTTAGGACCATTCTATGCCTATACATTTGTCATCTTGAACGGAGAATTATAATCCAATAGGTGAACAACTAAAATTAATTGAAAATATGAATCGTTCAACTAATAAAGATATTATGAAATCATCATCGATTGGAGAGGAGAAAAGTGTGGCGAGGATGCTAGCCCTCAATAGGGTAGATTAGAGAGGAGATGAAACATTTTTATAAGGGTGTGAAAACTTATTCCTAGCATACGCATTTTAAAAACTTGGAGGAGAAGCTCGAAAAGAAAAACATAAAGAGGACAATATCTGCTAGCGGTAGGCTTGGGTTGTTACAGACATATAAATCCGACAAAATCGAGGTTTTTTTAACCTACTTTAGAAATCCGCTCCGCTCGATTCGGTCTATTTGGGCACCATACTAACTAAGAAGGGGTCATTAATGTTTAGTCAACAGTCAACAATATTGAAACTTCATGTTGTGGTGAACATCCAAAGCTTCTTGGCTATTGAAACTTCACCTGGATGATTTGACTCTTCTTCATCTTCATCTCCAACTTCCTCACAAGATTCACTTTTGTAATGCCCAGGGTTCACGTCCTTGCCTGCATTCACTTCCTCACTCAGAGATACCATATCAGTTGAGTTTTTGGACGTGCCAGCAATAACATCATCTTGACTATCTCCAACTCTCCCATGCTGCACAATGAATGACCAGGACAATAAACTATCAATTGCCAGAGTTCAATCAGCATAAACATTGCTTCACCATGAGCCATGCCACAGTTGGCAGCTGATAGATACAACATTGAATGTAGGACAGAAGGTCAAAACCAACCGAAGTCGAGACAAAATGAAATAACGACATGTATCGAATGGTTTTTTCTAGGGAAAAAGGCGATACGAAATGAGTTTCTGTGGTGCAAAGATAGAAGTCAAGATCATATACAGAGTCTAGACAAACATTAAAGGAAATACAGGTTCGAAATCGTGATGCTCAACTAGATACCAGGATTAAACCGTACCCTTACGAGATGAGTGCTTCCAGCACTGTCGCTAGTGACCCCCATCGATGGTGTAGGACGAACTTTTGAATGGTGAACGTCTTCCGCTGTACGATTAACAGGAGCATCTTCTTCCTTTTCTTTATTAACAGTAGAAGGGTCCTTAGAAGCACTGAAAAAAATCAAATCAGATAAGATAAGTTAATAACTTGTATGAAAATACATATCAAAACTAAAATGTATAGAGGGCATGGGTAGGGCATTCGTGGTGTAACGACCTACGCCTTTCAGTTATTTTTTCCCAGTTTTTCCAACCTAAATAACAAAGGAACAATCAGAATCTCACGCTTTAGTTCGCCGGAGATTGTATCGTTTTTCGGGAGCTCGCACAGCTGGGGCAGCCTTCTGTCGCCTTTTTCGTGGTTGAACTTCCACGACACTGCCAGAGCGTACCTCACTGTCATCATGATCATTCTCATCCATGATTTGAGATGAATTAGCGTGTGTCCTCTTCCGCGAATTCCCTTGTGTGCCTTTGCTAGCAAGACTAGATTCATCTCGACTCTCATTCAGCTGACTAGAATCCTCAGCATATCCATTTGGATACTCGACCTGTTGAGTTTGCTGACGTTCCCCAACTATAGCTTTAGCATCTTCAACAACTGCCTTAACTGACCGAGTTCTACCGACTTTAGGCTTTTCTCTCCTGGGACGTAGTTTTCGCTGATTTGCTACCCTTACGTCAGAAGGTTGGGAATCGACTGCAACTTCTGGTGCCTTACAAATAATGTTACTTTTATCATCAGTTGAATTCCGGCTTGGTTCAACTTCCCTGCCACTAACATCAGACTGAGCTCTCTTGTAATCAAGAGAATCACTTGCAATTGCAATTGATAACTCTGCCTCATCATGTTCATCTTTCTTTGGTGCCTCATCATCCTGTTTCTCAGCTGGAGATGCAATCTTTTTACCTGGAGAGAACTTAAAAATCTTAGACGTGCACTTACGAAGCCAAGAAATGGTTCCACCAGAAACATGAGATTTTGGATCAGCTATGCCCGGAGTCAGTTCCTCGTTTCGCACATCAGAAATACCCAGAGCTCCACCAGGAAACGCCTGGAGTCCTTGAATTTCCATGTATCTATCAGGCAGTCCAGGCAGTCCAGGCAGATTAAGAACATCAGCATTTTCAATACTATCCAAATATCGAAAATCTGAAAGCATAAACGCAGATGCTGTTTCCCCACAGTTCTTGCAGGTCTTGCGTTCGTCAATGTATGACAAAAAACGATCTCGCTCCACAATAAGTCGTTCTCGCTGGTCTTTCAACTTATTGCTAAGTTCGAGAAGCTCTTCAATGTCCTTACGTATTTCAATTCTCTGCCTTCCCAAATGTTCTTTATTAGCTATAGCTTCCTGCTTTTCTTTCTCAGTTTTAAGTCTCTCGAGTTTCAGCTCGTCCATTCCTCTTCTCGCAACATCTCTTAAGAACTTATTATTCTCCAACTCTCTCTCCTTCTCTTCTATAAACCGCTTCTCTTTCTCACGGAATTCTCTTTCCATTTCTTCCACTCGATTCTGCATGGCAGATTCGAGTTCTCTTTTTCGTAGTTCAAAATCATGCATCATTCGACTTTTCTCACTTCGAGCTTTTTCAGCAGCGGCGGATTTCTCATGCTCCATACTAGCTGCAAAGGATTCTCGGGCTAACTTTAGATCTTCCTGCTCCCTATGGATATAAGCTTCAGTTTCTAATCGCTCATTTCTCAACCTTTCCTCCTCAGAGAAGATCCTTTTTTCAAATTCTTCCTTTTGCTGCAAAAGGGTCTTCCTCTCTTGCTCAGCCAAAGCTCTTTTCTCATCCAGCTCTTCCCATTCTCTTTCAAAATTTTCTTTCTGCTGCTTCAAATCCTCTGATTTCTTCAGCAGTAGTTCCTTCTGTTGCCTATACTTCTCAACCTCTTGTTTCAATTCTGACGGCAAAAGGAGAAACTCAGACCTTTCTGTCTCGCTCACTTCAAGAATTTCCCTCTCTTCATGTAATTTCGACAGTCGTGCATCATTTTCGGATCTAATCTTCTCCATTGCCGCCTTTAAACTGATCAGATCCTCTTTATCAGTGAGCAATTGTTTCTTCTCCACCTCAAGCTTCTCCGCCTCCGATTTCGTAGACTTTTCTCTTTCTTTCAATGCTTTGAGCTTTGTATCATAGTCTGCCTCTTTCTCCTTGAACTTCTCCGTTCTCTTTTCAAGTGCCTGCTCTTGTTTCCCAACCTTTTCCTCCATGTGCTTGATTTCAGCTTCCTTTTTCTCCACTTCAGACACTTTGTTTTTCAATTCTTCATCAAATGATTTTCTCTTTCGATCAATTTCCAGCTTAAACTCGACTTTCTTTGCATCTAAAATAATAATGTGTTCATCAAGAAGTTTTTGAATTTCAACCTGTTCACATTGCAGTGGTTAAAAATAAAATTAGACTATTTCAAATGTTACCAGGTACTATATTTCCCTGAGAAGAGTAAAAGAGGCTACTTTCCCTAAACATATACCAGGGTTCAGTTGATATCAACCAAAATCAAACTAATCCGATGAGCATTAAAACCAATTCGGTCGAACCTAGCAACTACCAATCTTTCATAGGAGATAAAAATATATATTATAACTCAAACAAAATCGAACCAGTTTGATCGTAAATGAGATGCATTCAGAAGCTGCCATAAAAAACTATACGGTTCTCACGTAGATTCCATACAGCAAGTGGAGTGACAAAACTTACCTTTTCACGAGCACTAAGCTTTTCTTCTAACACGAGTAACTCCTTTTTAATCTCCAAAGTAACTTTCAATGCATCGGATTCCTGCATCCAGAAGAAACAGTAATATTAAAACCTGTAAATATGATTCACTGCATATCTGTTGCTTTGCTTGAAGAAAGGTACTAGCCTGCTCTTTCAAAGCTATGTTTGCTAGTCTACTACTTATATCTTCTTCCTTCCTTTTCAGAGCTAAATTAGCAGACTCGATTTTCTTCCGAGCCTCTTCAAGATCTCTCTCTTTCTGCTTCACCATCCCGTCGTTCCCATTTGCCCTCTCCTCTCGCTGATTAAGAATTGTTTGACCCTTGGCAAGCCTCTCTTCTGCATCTTGCTGCTTTCTTTCCCATTCCTGCAAATCATCGCGTTGTTTAGACAACGTAGCCTCACGAGCTTCCTGTCTAACAAAAGCCAATGTTGAAAAGATCATTTTAAAATTATATTTTTTTGGTTCTCGAGAAAATTACAAGTTTATCAGAAAGGAGTGCGTACTCTGCATTGAAGGATAGACGATCCCTTCTAAGTGCACCTTCCCGAGCCTCCAGATCTTGCAGCTTCCTTTCCACCTCTGAATTCTTCCCGCTCACCTCAGCAAGTTTTGCATCCGCAGCACGCAGTTTCGCCACCACTTCCAAAGATTTTTCTTCAATGCTAGTTACTAAAGCATTAGCTTCAGCTAGCTTTGAGTCACCTGTAAACTTAAGTTCAGCGTTTTCTGCACGCATCTCATGTAAAGCCTTCTCCAGCTGAATGACAACATTTCACATACCAGCAGTTTAATCAATAAGTAACCCAGGAAGGAGGACCTCAGAACAGAGAAGTGCATATGCAGATGGACAGGCACATTCAATGGGAATACATATACCTAGAAAAATTATGAACTAAATAAGGGAAAATGAGTTCAACTAATTCAAGCCCTCGACCTCAAGACGGTCATCTACCCCAATAATTTAACATTCTCCTTTCTTCAAGAACAACTTCCAGAATCATTTTCAATCAATCTGGAAAGTAGCATAGAGGAACAAGATAAAGGAAAGAAAAGCAAAGCGAATTTGTTAGAAATCACGACTCTCCACAATGGTATGATATTGTTGTCCACTTTGAGCATAAGCTCTCGTGCCTTTGCTTTGGGCTTCCCCAAAAGGCCTTATACCAATTGAGATGTATTCCTTACTTATAAATCCACGTTCATTCTCTAAATTAGCCAATGTGTGACTCCCTCTCAACAATCCTCAACAGAATCGACAGGATACACAAGATATGTTAGTAAACAAGTAATAGAAAGCTATAGCCATACGTCAAAAATGCACTCCTTCTCAACGCCCATTGCGCTCTTTAAACTTTCCTCTTGCTTCTCAGCATCAGATATTGCAATCACATGGGCCATTTGTTCTGTTTTAAGAGTGTCATTTGCTTCAGCCAACGCTTGTTTAAGCTCATCATATTTGTAAGTCCAATCCCTTTTCTCAATCAAGAGAAGCCCCATGTTGTATTGGTACTCAAAAAGCTGTTCAAAGCAAAGAAATTAGAAGAGAGTGTGAGCCACCTTCTCCTAACTCATCTAAATTGACAAAAAATAATCCACTAATAGAACCAAGAACATGAATATTCCACAAAATCGTGCACAAAATCAACTAATAACCTCGTTTTCAAGTCTGTAGATCTTCTCAGCCAACCCTTCTTGATCCAAGGCGGCCGCCTCAGAGCCCGACCCCTTGATCCCATCACCCCTGCGGCTCAAATTAGGAGTAACAGAGTTGGGATTCGAGGCAGAATCGGCTCCAGACCAAGCCTTATGCGGCGTAAACATCACGATACTCCCAACAATTCCACGGATCGTGAGTTCAACTTCATAAGCATGCGAAACCCAAATTTCGGTGGGTGAACACAAAAACCCACACAGCTCCCAAGACTCGAACTACAAAGAATACTAAATCCTTAACCAAAACAATGAAACACACACGGGGATTTAAACAAATTAAGCAACGAATATTCAGTCAGCCCTCACCCGACCCAGTCGAAGCCGCCGGAATTCCGTCGCGAACACAAAACAGAAGGAACTTCCAAAATCAAACCGCTAACCATTCGTGTATTCCAGTTCTATTATGAGCGCCAAAGGCCGGACGTGAACAGAATTCCGAATGTCCGGGCGAAACGGAGATTTGAAATCCAACAACGTCTCACAAAACGAACCGATCCCCTCTCTAATCTTTCTCCATCTCCCGCCTCCTTTGGCGCGCTATTGCGCGAACCACTTGTTAATTTCTACGGCCCCGCCGCAACTCCACGCTCAAATTACCATATTACCCTTCATTACCCGATAAATTTTTAAACTCTATTTATAATAACGTTCAATTTTTCAATAATTCTAAACAAAATTAATGGGTTAAAATAGTAAGGAAAATTTAAAATTAAGTTATTACTTAAAAATAAAAAATAAAGACACTCCAAATCTATTTTATAAGGAAAGAGGAAAATATTTTTTTCATTAAAAAAAAAAAGAAAAATATCAAATTTTCTACCATTAAATTATTCGAATATAAAATTTGAGGGAGAGAGAATATATTTTTACCTAACAGAAAATTATTATATTAACTTATATTATTTTATTTTATAAAATATAATAAATAGAAAAATATATGCAAAAAAATGTTTGTAAATGGGGCAAAAGCTTCAAAAACACTCGAGCCCGGGTGGGGGCAGTTTAGGAATTTCTTAGACGAAAAAAACTGTATCCGAGACGCCACTGCCTTTTCAGTTCGGAGCGTGCGAGTTCCAGTGCATCGTTACGCTGACGAAAGTACCCCTGGAGGATAAAAGGACCGTTGGGTGAGGAAGGAGTTGTAAATAGAAAGAAAATGGAGGGGTAAAATGGAAAATGAAAGAAAATGCACGTGTCAAGTGAAAAAGTGGGGGGAAAATGGGAATGCCACGGTGTACTTCGTTGGAAAAGATGAGTTGGCGGATAAGAGTTACGAACAATTATATATTAAATATTTTATTTTAAAAAAAGTTATTTTGTCTAAAAAAAAATATTCTAAAGACCTTAATAATATTTTTTAATTTTTCTAAAAAATTTAAAAGTATACTTACGACTGTACATCAATTCTTAATAGTGTTTCAAAATTAATTTTTAATTTTTTTTAAAAATTGCATTTATCCTTAATTATTTTTTTTAATTTAAAAAATTTCCTCGAATTAATAATTAAAATGACAGCTGTACGTAATCAACATTTTTAATTAGTTCTATATAATACAAAATTTTTCAAGGACATTCGTCCAGTAATATCAGAGTTATCCAATAATCAAATTCCAACCACGCAGAATAAATTATTGGACCAGTCGAGTCGTGACACGTGTGCCGCCAGCTTGGATAAAAAATTATCATTGGAAATATAGCCCTGTAAATATAAATATCCAAATTTAATTAATTTTTATCAAACTTAATAAAATAATAATATATTTTTATTTAAAAATTCTACCGTATGAATAATAAAAAAAATTAGGAATAAACTAATTTAAAAACTTTATAGAAATTATGAAAATTAAATGTTAATATTTTAACCAAATTATTGTCGTTGGAATATACTATTTTTCTATTTTTGAAAAATTGTACAATTTTGGAAGTTTTTTCAAAATAAAATAGGTCAATTAATACGGTATAATTCATATTATAATTAATATGGAAAATTTGACACTAATATCATATAATATATATATAATTTTTTTATGAACAAACTTTTAATTTATCGGTTAGACCGAATAAAAAAGATATCAATTATCATTTGAAATATTCATCTATTTAATTATTTTTTGTTGAGCTAGGAAAAAAATAGTTTTAAAACATTACTATTTTAAAAATGACATAAGATAAGACTCAAATAGACATAAATTTTTATTTATATGCTTCAATGTATAAAAATATTAGGTAGTAAATAAAATAATTATTACGAAAATTATTAGACTTGTAACATTTTAATACGGTATTAAAGTATACCATACTTGATCAAGATATATAATGCTATTATATATTAGTGGTAGTTATAAATAAATAAATTAAATCACAAAATATATTATGGGGGAACTTTAAAATACTTGACATTGGTTAAATTAAATATTAAACATAAAATTGAGAAAAATAATAAATAAAATAAAACCATTTAAAATTTCGGACTAATATTAGAAAATGTTAATGGGCTTAGACAAATGAAGCCCATGTTTAGTTTTTGTTCTGGAATGTTCTAATTTCCTAATTTTTAATTTTTAATTTTGTATATAATAGATTTTTAAAATTTATATTTTATATTTAATAGAATAATTTATCATATATTTTTTAAAATTTAATGAAATTAAAAGTTTAAGATATATTAGTTTATAATAATAAAAAATGGTAATTTAATGGTATATAATTAATTAATTAATAGAATAACTCACTAAAAAAATTGTTTAAAAATAAAAATAAAAATCCTTGATTATATTTATAATTTAACGTTTCAACTTTTCTATATTCTAATTTGATTTTAAAAAAATAAATCAAAATTCCGTGATTCCAAAGCAAAGCTTAGTCAAGGAAAAACCCTCTCCCTAACCTTGAAATATTCTTTACTAAAATTAAGCTTAAATTTAAATTCCTTCCCTCCCATGGCGATGAAGGAGATCCACGCCTGAAACTCCATTCGATCAGCTGAAAGTTACCTCGAAGTTGGCCACGATTTCCACCGGTGAAGATCCTAGTATTCTTATTCTTTCCTCTGCTGTATCTTCTGCTGAAGAACCAATGGCGGTTCCCGCTGTTCAGTTCCCGATTTTCATGGCTGTCAGAGTGCTCGGGATGGTTGTGGCAGCTCTTGTGTTCATTTGGACCTTGCATTTCCGTGGAGGTTTGGCACTTAGCTCAGACAAAAAGGATCTCATCTTCAATGTAATTCGCTACTTCATCTTTATTCAGAAATTATTTTTCATATTCTTTTACCGTTTTTTTTTTATAAATTGATTCGCATGTTTGATAGGCTTGAGATCGTTGATTTTGTTTGTTTGAAATTAATTCCGCGCCATCTGTTTTCTCACCAATAGAGATGTATGGAACAAAATTAGGTGACGATATCATCGTCTATAGTATCATAATCGCACTTTTGCGGCAGCGAGACTGCGATTGTGCTGCACTTGGTCTAACCTAGCGAACAAGTCAGCTGTGTGAAATTCTGATTTTGTAGATAATATCGGCGTATGCTCGAGTTTCGAGTCACGTTTAAGAGAAATATTTTTGAAAACGCGAGTGAGAAAATATATTGAAAACAATTGTAAAGAACCCAATCTTATAAGCTAAAAGCGAGTAGGCAACAACGACGACTTTGATAGCATATAACCCGGGTATGAACAATTGACAACTAGTAACATCCCCTATACTTTAGAGTATTTTACGGGTATAAACATTATTTTTGTGACCGGGTCATACTCCCCACCCCGTATGGACACAACATAAAATAGTAAAGGCCTATCTAAGATGAAAGCATTGTAAAAGTGGTTTGGAATGGGCATGCGGTCATAGACAACACGTCCTAGACAAGCATGACCTATATGCAACACACACTTTGTACAAGAATATCGTGACATATAGCAACTACCAAGAACCATGCTTACCTCAGTCTGTAAAGGCTGTTTGCTGTCGTGAAAATCAATATGCTCTAAACTCATTGATGATGCACGCCTAGAGGAATTGAATCTATACTTTCTAGAGTTTGGATAATTGGTGATAAATTTGGGGATGATTATTGAGTAGCCATATGGAAATCTTGTCGTGTCAGCAAGCGGTGCTCTGAATTTGTCGTCAGCTCAATAAGATGAGAGCTAATGCAACATAGAATTCTTTCTTTACATGCTCTGAATAAATCCTATATGCTTTACATAATTGAAACATTACCTTTTAATTCTCATTTTTCCTTTTCCTTCCGCGTTTATTTGGTGAAGTTGCTCTTGTTTTGTAGGTTCATCCTGTTCTTATGGTGATTGGACTTATTCTTCTAAATGGTGAAGGTAAATATCTTTCTTCTTTGGATTGAAATTATGGCTTGAAGCATTAGTTTACATAATTTTTCGTTCTTCCTGGACAGTGATTTTAATGCGATGTTCTATACTGGCAATTTGAATACATATGTAGATTATGTGAAAATATAATACTGCTTTGTTATAGATTATGAAATTACATCCCAACTAAAGGTATGTTCTTGAGATTTGTATTCTGAAATCATTCGCGAACTCGAGTTCGAGTTATTTTCGTAGCACGCCGGTGCTCTCAATGGTTTTGTTCACCCTGCTTAGATATATTGATGCAGCCATGTTAGCATACAAGACAGTTTCAGGAACCAAGAACTTCAGGAAACTAGTTCATCTTGCACTCCAGTTTGTTGCATTGTTTTTAAGCCTGATTGGCGTATGGGCTGCCTTGAAGTTCCACAATGACAAGGGCATCGACAACTTTTACAGTCTACATTCATGGTTGGGCTTAGTTTCTGTCTTTTTGTTTGGCATCCAGGTTCGTAAATCGTAATATCCGCTGCTATGTTTTATCTTTTTGTTGAGCTACGTGATTCTAATTAATTAGGGTGGCTCCATTTGGACAGTGGGGTGCAGGATTTGTAACCTTTTGGTACCCAGGTGGCTCAAGAAACAGCAGAGCTACTCTGTTGCCATGGCATGTTTTCTTTGGCGTTTACATATATGGCCTTTGCATTGCTACAACTGTTACTGGATTGTTGGAAAAGGCTACCTTTCTTCAAACCAGTAAGGTAATATTACGCTATTCTAATGAGGCTTTGCTGATAAATTCATTGGGTATCGTCGTTGTTGTTTTGGGTGGCCTCGTAGTTCTTGCGGTTATCGCTCGGTCGAACGACAAAGGTGACGTTTACAGAGGGCCAGCAGAGTAGGATGAAAACGTTATATGCTGGTTCATAGTTGAAATGGAACAAGTACTTGCACTGTGTATGGACTTCTCATCAAAATGAAACTTGCCTTTATTTGTAATTGAGTAAAATGATTCATACTTAAACGGAAAGATCGCATTGGAGAGGAATCGGGAGTGATTTTAAAATGATTAAAATTAGTTTTATTAGACTCAAACCGAAACATATTTTTAATCATTGAGAATCAAAGTTGAATTGATTTTGAATGATTAAAAACATATTTTGGAGTGATCGAAGTGATCTTTTAACTATTTTGTAATCACTTTCTAACATGCCTATGGTATCATTCTCCCCTTGCGAATCTAAACAAATTTTACCGATCTCATTGTAAAAAATCATAAAAATCCAAATAATCACAATCACAAATCCCCAAAATCACAACACTATCAAGAACTGAAGCCAAAGGTATCTATTTATAAGAAATCAGATAAAAAGTTGGGATAACAAACAGATGATGTTGGCTATGAAACTCATAGTTTGGCTCACAGGAAGCAAAGATGGTGCTGACCAACAAACAAACAGAGGTCAACAAAATCATGGGCAAACTGAGGCCAACAATGAAATTGAGATGATATTATATGAAACTTGGGCAAACTGGTCCCTTGGACAGGCCAAGGCGGACTTCCATTCCATGGTGCATGTCCAATGGCCTCAAAGATTCAGATTCCCTTGGGTCTGCAAATCACATTCACATAAACAAGGTGTATAGATTAACACTGGCAGAGACTATTATCTAAAATGTGTATTTTAAGCAACAGATGGACTGCACAATTGAGATTCATTATGTTAAGTCAAAGTGAAAAAGAAGTGCGAAAAAATGGCCAAAGCAATTCATCCTCCTTATGTCGGATGTCCCGGTCATGCTTGTCCAAGACGTTTTGTCCATGACTGCATGTCCATTCCAAACCCCTTTTGCATGCTTTCATCTTAGATATCTTTACTCTTTCATGTTGTGTCAACCTGAGAGTGTATGACCGATCACCAAAATCATGTCTACACCCGCCAAGGCTAAAATGCCGCGAAATATACTATAGAGGGATATGACTAATCATGCTATCAAAGTCGTGCCTAATCGCTTTTAGTTTATAACATTGTTTTCTTTCAAATTGTTTTCAACGTATTTCCCCACTCACGTTTTCCAATATATTTCTCTTAAACATGACTTGAGGCTCTAGAATACGCTGTCATAGTCTACAAAGTTAGAATTTCTCACGGCTGACTTGTTCGCCAAATTAGAACAAGTGTCGCACAATCACTGTCCCGTAGCCGCAAGAGTGCGATTGTGACACCCCCGCAGAATCACACAACACATACATACCCGACTATGGATTTCGACCCTTACACATTTACATCACTCGGTCCCCCCTTCCCTTTCCTCAACCATGTAGACACTTGGGTGACTTAATAAGAGTCCTAAAAAAACTCATTACGCTCAAAAGAAATATTTAAGGCAATGAAAAAGCTCTACCTAATGATGAAAATGTATAATAGAGAACAGAATCAGATGAGTTATATGGATTTATTTTACCATTTAGATAATCTTCAAAGCCAAAGTCATCCAAGCTTCCAGTAAGAGCCTCCAAACCCAACATTGAAGATGGAATAGGTCCTGGAGGCCTTTGAAATCTGCAATAGTTTTTAAGTTAAAATAAACAAGTGCTCCAACTTAGAACACACCAAGAGAGATACAGCATCAATACAAGAAGAGTGGCCTTACCGAGAAAGAATTTGCCTCTCAAAATCCATCTTCAATGGAAAAGCAGATCCATATGTATTCACCAGAATTTTCCTTTTCATCTCTTCTTCTGTTCTTCTCGTCTATATCAAGAAAAAAAATTAATTTAACCAACGAGATCAAGCTTGTTTTTCATCCCAAGTATTCAAAGGAATGTATTGTGGTTCATCCATTTTAAAACGTGTCTATTAGGGAGAGGTTTTCACACCCTTACAAAGAATGCATCGTTCCCCTTTTCAACCGATGTGGGATCTCACAATCCACCCCTTTTGGGATCCAGCATCCTCACTGGCACTTGTTCCCTTCTCCAGGACCTCTCAATTCACCGTGTCTAGCTCTAATCCCATTTGTAACGAATCCAAGGCCACTGCTAGCAGATATTGTTCTCTTTGGCTCATTACGTATCGTCGTTGGCCTCACAATTTTGAAACTCGTCTACTAAGGAGAGGTTTCCACACCCTTACAAAGAATGTTTCGTTCCCCTCTTCAACCGATGTGGGATCTCACAATCCACTCCTTTCGAGACCCAGCGTCCTTGACACTTGTTCCCTTCTCCTGGACCTCTCAATTCAGTGTCCAGCTCTAATCCCATTAGTAACAATCCAAAGTCACTGCTAGCAGATATTGTCCTCTTTTGGTTCATTATGTATCGCCGTTGGTCTCACGGTTTTGAAACGCATCTACTAGGGAGAGGTTTCTACATCCTTATAAAGAATATTTCGTTCCCCTCTCCAACCGAAGTGGAATCTCATACTTTTTTCTATACAGAGGTCAAATGGGACACTAGATAAATCACTCTGAAATGAAATTCTCAGCACCATTTTACAACAATTGATAAAACCAGACCCCAAAAATTTCAAAATAAGGGAGTACAACGAGAAATTTGAGCAAAAAACAGGAAGTAAAACATGAAGCTACAAGTTTCTAATCCGAGTAACTTAAACAAACAAGTGGTTCATCAGCTCCATCGAACCCAGATTATCTTGTCTAATGGCAATTACTAAACAGCCGAAGCGATATAGAAACCAAGTGAGACAACTTAGATTGAAAAAACTGAGAGAGAAGGAAGAGGGGAAATTACAGTTTCATAGATGGATTCAACAGGATGAGATCCAACGAGATCGCTCTTCACGCCTTGGAGCCCAAATCGAAGGGCATCATTCTGGATCCCTCCGATTTCATGGGGAATGGCCTTCGAAGACTCCATTTTCGTTTTCCCTTCGCTCAAGAAAACTTTTTAAACTTGTTCTGCAAGTCGCGCGAGCCCGCCGTGCCTCTGCCTACAGAAAATTGGTAAAGTATTGGTATTTATACAAAACGCCGTGACTTGGAAGAAAATTTTGAATATTGACAAAATAATCATAATTTATTTTGAATTCTTTTCAATTTTATTTTCGGTAGAAAATTACGAATTAAAAAAAAAATTAAAAAAAAAGCGGGGAATATTACCGCACAACTTCCGTTCCTGGCGGTGGCCATTTGATTGGGAGAGCCAAGTTATTGATTCATTTTGCAGAAGTCTCGGCGACTAGCTATCACATTCTCGGCTAGAGCCGCTGATTCTATGATTCTACTCAGCCGTCTTCCGATCAGCCTCGCCGGACAAAGCAAAACCCTCCGATGAGGAAGTCTCGCTTGCGAAAGAATGTTTCTGACTCTATATGGCTATGAATTCTTGTGAGTATTGACTAGGTAGCACTTGGATTGGAATTTGTGAATTCTTGTAAATATGCAGTAAAATATATCTCTTTTGGGAGTGCTTGTGTTGATAATCCCATTCGGAACAGAATTGTAATTTGAATATTTAGGAGAGAAATGTGCGGCCCAAAACGGAGGGAAGCGATTCGACTTGGGCCAGGGATCACTGCAGAAGTCGGTGAGCTTAATGCATTACATAATTTATCATTACATTGTTAACTGAGAATTTCATTGAAACTCTTGCAGGGAAGGGAGAGAATGCTCTGTATGAAGTCCGGCTTATTTCTAAACACTATTCCCGGTGCTTCACCATGATAAAGGATATGGTATAATCAAATTCTGCTACATATTGTGGTTTCATTTAGTATACAAAATGTGTGTAGCCATAGAAAATGTGTTCTTATGTTCTTTTGCGTTCTATATATTCTCTCCACTCCAGGGTCAAGTCCACATGAAAGTTCCATTACATATATCCTATCGTGTAACCACTCAAGTCCACCGCTAGTAAATATTGTCTGTTTTGGCTCGTTATGTATCGCTGTCAACCTCACGACTTTAAAATGCGTTTACTAGGGAGAGGTTTACAGATCCTTATAAGGAATGTTTCATTCCTCTATCCAACCAACGTGAGATCTCATATTTTGTCATTATGGCATTGATAAGATTCTTTTCATCGTGCCGTGAATAAACAGGTTTTGCATATTTTTTATTTCGAATACGTATGTGTATGTGTATGTGTGTGTATATAGATAACTGAAAATGTTGTTTGACGTATGATTATAGTATTAGAATTGGATTTTGAATTGATAGCAGCTTCATTTGTTAGTAACTACCTGAAAGGTAATGAAATTAGTAGTCCGAGTTATTAAAAGCTTTGTTTGTCTGAAGGTCTACTACAAAGGCATGCACGTGAAGTGAGAAGGTAAAGCTGCTCCCAACTTTCACCATCCCAATAAACAAGAAATGATATCAACACTAAAGCAGAGAACCCCAAAACTAAAAGCCTTAACCTTTCTACGCAGGCAGGCAGGCAGGCCTGAGGTCCTTCTACATGATTGCTCTTAATTTCTTAGCGCAAACACAAACCCCCTCCCTAACACCTGCAAAAATATGCCTGAAAATGAAACACAAAGCGAATCTCCTTTCCTTTTCCCATTTCCTCAGAACTTTTCAGCACCCTTTCAAATGAGGTAAAAAGTTGTTCTTTCTTGTTTTGTGTTTATCCCTCTGTCTTGTTCTCATCCATGACAGGCACCCACCTTGCCTCCACGTTTGCTCCTTTGTACTGTTTCTATCTTCCTTTTCTCCTTTTGGCATCTCCTTTTCTTTGCTTGCTTTACTTCTCACCTGCACTCATATTACACTCATCACTGTTCTGTATGAATATCTGAACACAATGGGATATCTCTTTTATTTGCTACTTTAGGCATTGTCATCTGTAAACATTTCCTCATGGGCGTTTGTAGAAAATGCCTCAAACTTTACTTTAACAACTGGGGTTTAAGATGCAATATCTCTGTGTTGGAATAAAAATTTATGCCTTAAATGAGAAGATTAGCCAAACAATGTTAAGGGCAGTAGTTGAATCACAGTTCAATTATACCAGTGAGACAAAATCTACGTGGGAGGGAGTCCCACGTTGACTAATTTAGGGGATGATCATGGGTTTATACGTATGAGGTTTTTTGGGAAAGCCCAAAGTAAAGCCACGAGAGCTTATGCTCAAAATGGACAATATCATACCATTGTGGAAGAGAGTCGTGATTCCTAACAACTTCTCGTGCTCAACGATAACCTTTGAGAACTGTTTTTTCGTTCTACTTCTTTTGTTTCTTTTCACTTCTAGTGTTTCCCTTGAATCCCGGCCTTTTCACCTGTGGACTTATTTTGAGATTATACCAACAGATATTGAGGTACAAGCATGTGGATGTTTTATGAATGACAGATGCAATGATTCTGAGACATTTTTTGTTACGTTATTTTAGGCATTTGACCATATCCTTCAAATGCATAACCATTTTTTCCAGAAAGAGAGAAAAAAAGCAGAATTTTCAACATAAAGCAGCAGAAACTGTGAGAGCCCATTTTGAATTTTGCAGGAAAGAATCTCGATGGGCTCCACAATAAAGCAAGGAGCGTGGGGACGGTTGGGTAAGTGGGATTGTTAAGTGAAATGTACCAGAGTTTTCGGTGGATGGTGTCGAGGATTGTTGGGAGAGAGTCCCAAATTAGCTAATTTAAGGGATGATCATGAGTTTATAACTAAGAAATACATCTCCATTGGTACGAGGCTTCTTGGGAAATCAAAAGCAAAGCCACTAGAGCTTATGCTTAAAGTGGACAATATCATAACATTGTGGAGAGTCGTGATTACTACTGTTGGGAAGTTTGGAAGTATGTTTTGTGAAATTGGCTTTGCTCCTGATACTGATATATTCTTGTTCAGAGCCCTACAGGAATATGTGAAGAGCGTGGTCCCAATTTTAATCGTACACTTCTCCATCTTGTTAGAACATCGATCTGAATCAGTCAAGCCTAATCTTGACGACCCTTTTTGTAGAAATGCACAATCAACGAGGAAGAGAATGAGACTAAAATTTCTCCCTAGATTTCTTAATTAGTTGGATTTGTTTGAATCTTCCCTCTACTTAATCATGATTATCATTTGAAAGATCAAAGAATGTACGTACCACTTTCTCTGATTTCTTTCTGGGAATGGAATAAGAATTAGATGAACCAGTTTCTTCTTTCCCACAATCCTTTAACGACCTCTCTTTAATGGGAGGCGTGGAAGCAGGGCTAGGACTTGTTGAGCTTCTATCAGGCGGTGTGCTTTGAGTTCCCACATCCTTAGTCATCCCTTCCACTTTCTTTTCTACATCTTAAACAATGAACTTGAGAAACCTTTCAAAGCACATTACAAGAAAAAAGGAACAAAAAAGGCAAGAAAATGGTACCTGGAATTTGTGTAAAAGTAATTGGCCTTTCCTGGAGTTGTGTGGAATTTGTGGAATAAACTAAAGGAGCAGACATGGTGATTCTGGTTCTTGAATTTCTGAATGACCTTGCGCTTAGTGACTTAGCAGATAAACACTCCATTGGAACCTCCCCTGAGAGAGGATTGCAAATATATTTCTCTGCTTCATACCACTTTGAGTTCAAAGCAAGCCCTTCTGGCGGTGACAAGCTTTCCCAACTATTATAATTCGACCTGGATTGTAATGCTGCACAAAAACCCTTTTCTATCACAATCTCAAAACAAAGACAGGCAACTCCTTTTCAAACATGTCTTACCTTTGAGAGCGGTAGTGAATGAGTAGGTTGATGGGTCAATTTCATCTGCAAAGAAGAAATCAAGAAACAAAAGATGAGATGATATGAGAGTCAAAACTGATATGAACCACAAAACAGAGAGAGTACCTCTCATGGAGTAGTAGCCTGGGGAAGAAGCAGTGCTGGAGATGGTTATGTTTGATCTGAAGGATCTCCCATCTTCTTCCCTAAAGCTTCTTAGATATGACCCTGAAAACCTTCTGGAATTTGTGTTCTCACACTTCATCCTTGCCCTTACTGCCCACTCTCTCAAATTTAAGTCGTCTGGTTCTTCTCTTCTCTGTGAACCATAATGGAACTGCTCCATTCTAAGGCCTTCAAGAAATGAGGAACTACTAGCTTACTAATATCACTCTTCTCTGTGCTTTATAAGGCTAAATATTTTCTTATGTTTGTTTTATGTACACATTCTAATTGTTATTCCATGTCTATAAAGGCTGAAGAATCATCTCTGTCACAGCCAGAATTGCTAAGTTCTTTATTTGCAAGACAAAACAAGTCCATTTCAACAATTTACAGTCTCGATTATTGGTCTTTATTGTTAGCATTCTGTTTCAAACAATGGGTTTTGCACTAAGTTGTTGTATAGCTTAAAGTGTTTCCCATGCATTGTCACTTTGTTAATGGGGTTTTCCTTCCTAAATAGTTTTAGTTTTAATTTTGATGCTTATGTTACTTTATGTCACGTTTATATCATGTCATGTCATGATCAATGCTCGCCCCCATTTTATTGTTCATATGATTATGTTGTTGATTTTGAAAATTTTGCTTTTTTCGGTTTGGTGCAGATGTGTCTAGAAACCAAGACGGATGGAATGAGGATACAGTGAAGAATTCTTAAAGAAAATTGCTCATTGTTCTTGGTTAATGGGTATCTTTTCGGGTAACTTTATCTCTATACGAGCTATAAACCTTATAAATTGTGTAACGAGTTCTTAAACTTTTTTTTTTAATAGATAGTATTCGATATTTTTAAAAAATGGAATTTTATTTACAATGAAGATATGTGTCCATGACATTGGAGGAGATGGAGTGGTAGTGTAGAAGGTAGGGGTAGAGAGGTCCCGCTTCAGTGTTTATCTCATCATTATCTTTCTCCATTTTTCGTTTCTTGTGCATTGCCTACCTTGGTTTCATCAAAATCACAGTTTTTTTTTTCTCTCTTTTTTTTTTTATTTTCCAATATTCTAAATAATTTTTATAAAATAATGAACTAATATGGTCTTGTCTTGAATTAAAAATTAATTTCATGAAATAATTGTAAATATTTATTTATTCATCCACTATGCTGCCATTTTCCTCCTAGGCATTTTCTCTATTTAAAAATATAATAATAAGTAAATAAATAAATAAATAAAATAATGATGTATCATCCATCATGGGCTTGACGTGCATTGGATAAGTTGTAGGGAGCGTCAAATGTCAATTAACAATTACTTGAGGGGCTAAAGTGTAATATTACCATAATGAGTCACCCTTTTAAGTGCAACCAACTACTCGAACCAACAAGATGAATGTTAAAAGATATTTAATATTAAATTATAATTTATCATATATATCATATTTTATATTTTATTACAGGCAAATATCTAGATATTTAATTTATTATCTCATATATTGTTCTTTTTATTTATTACCATCTTCATATTCTTGTAATTTATTTGATTATAAATAGAGAAGTTTCCTACACCAATGGTGGTGGATTAAGCAAACATTTGCACCTAAATTAAGTATGAAACTCAATAAAATTAAACCGAAGGGCTTTATTAGACTCTAAATAAAAGGGCAATTATAAATTACAACCTCTATATTGAACACTCTCGATAGTCTACAACATTACAAATCACACCTTTGTGCTCCAACAAAGTCGATGGGAAGGGTATGATTTCTTGATTTTGAAAACCACGAGAGCATTAAAACACGAGTGTATGATTATCAACGACCATAATTCAACAGATTAAGAGGTCCGAGGATCTCCGATCCTATATGCCGTGGAACTAAGAAAAAAAAAAGATTGGTTTACAAAATAGACAAAGGAAACCACCACCCAAGCTGACCGGGTTCGATTCAGTAACCCAACCCTAGTCGGTGAAACCAGAGATGGTGGCATGAGGGTGGCAAGCCTTGGCATTTGCGGTGGGCTCAGCAGCTGGGCTGGGCTCGGTGGGCTTTACAACAAGTTCGGCCGGCAAGTCCCCAATGTCCCTCAAGTAGAAGGTATAGAAGAGTTTGAAAGGGAATATGATCTGCTGCAGCTTAACCTGACCCCTCACACCTTCGAAAATCCCTGACCCACCAGTCACAGCCAGGTACGTGTCCTCATAGGTGAGGTAAGGCCCCTGCACCGCTATGTGACCGTAATCCCCAAAGTAAAAGCTGTAGATGGCCTCGTAATGGTCACCTTTCATCTCCGGTTTGTTTTGCACCAATATGCATAACCCTGCCGTTATCCCTACCCGTTTTTGTAGGTCTCCGGTGTATAGCTGTAATTTATTAAAAAAAAATTAATAAACTATTATGAACGTGCTTCTTTCTACTTTTTCTTGCTTGACCATCGGGAATCTTCCACGAAGAACAAGGACATTAATTCAGAGACTAAGCAGAGAAATCCTCGCTTTTCGATGGCGCTAAGTGAGATTGATATTCACTAAGAAAAATCTTCCGACGAAATAAAAATACTAGCTCTCATATGAATCTAAGCATTCTGTTCAGATTTTCTTCTCGGAAAATTGCGATTCCTATAGACTACACTACATATAGAAAATACTCCAGAATGAAAATTGATTCAGTGAATTCAAAATCAAAACATAGAAAACAAGATAAACAGATCATAAAGCTCACTTACTTTGTTCGTAAAGGGAACCAGATCGCCAAGCGCATTCGTATTCTTCTGGCTTAACCTAAGATATGCAGGACTTTGACGATCTCTCTCGTTGATTTCATAAACATATAGTTCCTGAACTTTACCTACGGAAATCAAAGAAACGATCAAAATCCACACAGATCCTCCAAAACAAATGTCGATTCATTGAAAAAACCTAAGAACTCACTCGGATTAGGAGAATCAGAGGCACTGCCCTGACTACGGCAAGAGAACGATCTTCCAGATGTGGAGAAACTCAGATTCTTCTTCGGGGCGGAGAAGAGCTTGGAGCTCTGAGTGAACAATTGACCAGGAAGCTTGACGGAAACAGGCCGATTAACAGAGGAATTAGTCGGACTCGCGCAGGATAATCGCACAGAGTTGGAAACTGCTCGCAAAGTTGCCATGGACGACGATTTCGATCTCTGATTTTGGAGTTTGGATGGAGAGAAAGTGGAAGAAAAAGTGTTCTGAGAGAGAAGAAAACGAAGCGATTGGGATTCCTAAATAGAGAGAATATTTTTCGGTGTTTTTAATTAATAATTTTAAATCAATAATTTTTGGGGTATTCTAGCGTCTGATCGCCGTCGGGGACGTGGACGGCGCGCATGTGGAAATGGTGGAGACGGCGGCCAACAATAGTCAACCCGACGACGACTACACGTGGCAGTTCGCGATTGGAAATCATGGTACATTAGTCTTCCAGTTCTACGGAAGGTTCGGTGTGAACGACTGGACCGGATTATAACGTGTGAAAACAACAGGTCGGTGGGCCAGAATTTCCATTCACTTGTCGGTGAGAATATCAAAATTATAGAATTTAAATTTTAAAGAGTTTTTTAGAAGAGAAGAACGGTCGGCACATTTTAAAACATTTAACGGATAAATTATCTATAAAAAAAAATAATAATAAACAACACTTTCTTTATTTTCTAACATTTTAGTATTTATTTATATTTTTTAACCTTTAATTCTCGTAATTTTAATGGTAAAAATTGCCACTTAATTATGAGATAATTTTTACAATAGAAAATAAATGAGTAGTATATACACTAAATCATTCGGAATTAAAATATCAAAATAATTAAAAAAAACAACTCAACAAAAAAAATCTATATATATCTATATATATATAGATTTTTTTTTGAATGATGATAAACATGTGCATTAAAAAAATAAAAATGATAAACATGTGCATTAAAAAAACGGTTATTGATTTTTTGGATGACATATTTAAAAGAAAAATATGGTGCACTAACTATACATAACTCGATAAGATATTTATTATTATTATTATTATTTTGCTGGAGAAAAGGACAAATTCGTCAAATATAATACGTAAAAAAGTCATTTTATTAATATAGTACTATTATTTACCTGTCTATAACACTCATATGATTTTTTAATTAATTAATTTTTTTAGTTCAATAACACGTGGATCGAAATAATTCAAATATTTAATCTTTTAATTGGACCGTATTGATTGGGAAAGGCATAGAATAATTATTGCTTCACTTTTATAAATTAAAAGGGTTCTAATATGATTGCTGAGGTAGGTGAGACAACAACATCATTAGTAGTAAATTATTTAATCTTCCTAGGAAATTACGTTTTTATCCTTTAATTTTGGCCTAAATTAAAATCGAGTAATAAATAATTTTGGTCTCGAGACATGGTTTCGGTTAGTAATTTTAAAGTTTCAATTTAGTCTCTATAGTTTTAATTCAATTTCCGTAGTTTAGTCAAACTTTATTAATTATATTCCGTCTTTTTAATAATATTAAGGTATGAAATAATATTAAGTGAGGACTAAATTGTAATTTTTTAAAATTGTTTGGACAAAATTGGAAGTATGTCTAAATTTGAGGGGCTATGAAAATAAAAATTGTAATTTAATTTAAAATATTATAGGGAGTAAAGTAAATTGAAAGTGAAGTCCAATTAGGCCCATAAAAGCTCAATGCTCGATGTGTGGGGCTTAGCCCGAGAGGCCTATGGAGTACCGGCTTTGCGTTGTCAGCTCGGCTGCTAGGCGGCACCACTGTTTGATTTCTTGTTATAGGTTGGTTTATAACATTAATGTAACGGGTCAAAGCGAACAATATTTGCTAACCGTGGGTATCAGTTGTTACAACTGGTATCAAAGCCAGACACCGGACGGTGTGCCAATGAAGACGTTAAGACCCCTAAGGAAGGTGGATTATGAGATCTCATTGATTGAAGGGGAGAACGAAACTGAGCTTGAAGAAACGCAAAGCAAACATATATCCGATCTTGAGCCTGAAGCTCTGATACCAAATGATAAGGAAAGGAATCACTACAAGGAGAGTAAGATTCGGATGACCTTGTTTGAGATTCGAATCACTCCGCAAGCAAGATCGATCATGTCTAGCTTGAATGATTCTTGTTGATCAAATATCTCAACGCAAGAACACTTGTTTGAGATTCGAATCACTCCACAAGCAAGATTGATCATGTCGAGCTTGAATGATTCTACATGCAACCTAAACTATGTATAATTGCAAATAAACTTAGTCATTGGCTAAAGAAAAACACAAATGCTTCTTTTACTATATTTTCCAAGTCTACCTACAAATACAACGTAGGCCTCAAAATGAAACTATTAAAGGCAGTTGTAATATTCTGACCATAATTAACCTTTATGTAAAATTAAAAGTCTTAAAATACATTAATGAAATACAATAAATCTAAATTACTAATCCACCCAAAATTTATAACAATCAAACTTAATTCCTCTTTAATGTGTCATGAATTGTAACATTTTTTGATAATTTTGACAACATTTTCTTCACATATTCATTGAAGTATATTGTATGATTAATGTCTCTTCATTCATATCAAAAACATTCTTATAAGAGTATGTAAATCTCTCTCTAACATACATGTTTTAAAACTGTGAGTCAGACGGCAATGGATTTAAACTGTTACAGTTGTTAATTTAAAATATAGTGACAAAATTAATCAAAATTGTTTTTTATTTAATAAATCATTGAATTTATAAAAATATTTATGACGTTGATTAAATTTTTAAATCTTAATATTATGACCTACCGATATTTAATTCATAAAAGTCATACTTTTTAATAATAATAATATTAATTTTGTTAATCATCCACCCCTGTGGGTGGCCACGTCTAGATTCATCCACTAGACAAGGAATGTGCTCCCGTCCTTAAAATATCCAAACAAACCCCGACAAAATCATACTCTAAAAGCAAATTTTTTATTTTTTAATTTTAAAAATTACCTGGAGTTTTATTTTTATAATAATAATTGATATTTTATCTATTAAATTTTGCTCGAACTATAATTATAATTATAATAAACATATGTATGTTACCCGTAATAATTTATTGTTTAATAGGTTAAATTAAAGCAGTAATTATTAAACTTTTAAATTTACATATAATGGGTCTATAAATTATTTTGAAATGATTTTTATCGGTTCTAATTTTATATCTAATAAATGACCTTTTAACGGATGAACTTCTACTTGCCACAATTTTAAGTAACTTTGGTCACTGTATTTTGAGTTTTATTCTATTTGGTCCTTGTACTTTCAATAAATCTGAAATTTTAACGAATTTGTGGTACATATTGTAATTTCGTAAAAGTTAAAGGTCTTTTATGTAAGAATTCGAACAATTGCAACCCCACAACACAAAAGGAAAAAACCTGCAGCTTTGGCAATTATTTCGTCTTATAATTTTCGTTCGTCATATCCAGCAAAGTTTCATTAAAAGTAGTCTAAGGTCTAGCAATTAATTATTATGTCCGAAAATTATAAATGGTTGGAAGAGAAAACAAAACATTTTTTTTATAAATACGTGGAAATCTCTCCTCAACAGACACACTTTTAAAATGTAAGATTAACCGTTTGTTGATATTGAAGTCAGACACTGGGTCGTGTGCCAGCAAGGACCGTTATACACCAAGGGCAAAATGGGAAAACTTGCACACATTCTCTCTCTAACCTTTGAGTTGATGATCCTTTGTTAAAAGAGGGGAGGAGGGGGGGCCTAGATGAGAGAGAAAGGGAATATGATTTGTGAGTGAAGCATTTCCACACCCAAATCTATTCCCCCACTAATTCAACCTCTACATTCCCCCACTAACTTTTAAATCAATCTAACACAAATACCAATATTTGAAAATCAAACCCTAAACCCTTTTAAACCGTGGACCGTTGAAGATAGTTCTCGATCTTGACTAATAAGAATTATTGAAGAGAATTTACGATAAAGTGGCTTCTGGGTGGAGAATAGAGATGTCCACAGAACGAGATTAGTCGAGATCTAGAACTATCTTCAATTTACGAGGACTGTAAATTGACTTCTGGGTCAAGAATAGAGATGTTCACTGGACCGTAAAGTGGCTTCAATTTACAAGAATATAAACGTTGTCCCTTGTCCTCCCTAATTGTAATAGTTCAAGCCCTCTGCTTGTTTGGTTTGACCCGTTAATTATCGTCCTCAACCTCGTTTGTTAGGAAAAGGGTTCCTGGGAATGTTTCGTTATTCTCTCCAACTAATGTGGGATCTTACAAAAATAGTTCTAGATCTTGGGTAAGAAGAATTATGGTAGATAATTTAGAGATGTCCATGGGACGGGTAAAGAGGGCTAATTTCTACCGATATCGAAAGCAATCTCCATCTGTTGTAAACGAGATTTTTGTTATGTCCACAAATAAAGCTAAGTTCTTCAAAAGGAATAAAATGAATTCTCCTTAGTGATTAGGAATATATACTTAAAAAGATCCTTCTAAGATAGGGAAAGCCCTATCTTTTTTGGCCTTCTTGGATTGTATTGTATTGGATGTGTAATAATGTATGGAAGCTATCATTTGTGTTGTAAAAATATAGCAGTTTGTAAGTTGTCTTCTTCCCAAAGTGTCGGGTCTGTCACTTCCAAACTACCTACCGCCCTTTCTAAGAAATGCTTTGTTTCCCTCTCCAACTGATGTGGGATCTCACAATCCATCCCTCGAGCGCCCAGCGTCCTCGCTGACGCACCACTCGGTGGATGGCTATGATACCATATGTAACAACTCAAACCCGAAACTAACGAATACTGTCTTCTTTGGGTTTTCCCTTCTGGGTTTTCCCTCCCGTTTTAAAATATGTCTGGTAGGGAGTGATTTCCACACTCATGTAAGGAATGCTTCGTTTTCCTTGCCAACGGAGTGAGATATCACATGCCAATATGAACATAGCTCAACTAGTTAAAACATATATTTAATTGGAAGATGAGCTAGGGTTTTTGAAAAATTGTGAGAGTGTCAGGAGTTGCAGATGCATAAGAAAGTAAGTAAACACGTAAACGGTTGCAAAAGGAGGCAAACGTTGTACAACTCCATCGAGTTGAGTGGCAAAATGGAAAGAGTAGGGTTATTGAACCCACGGCTCAGATAATGAGCGAGTCAGTAAAATAGCTCAACTCTACCCAACTCAACCCAACTCGTAACCCTAATTTATCACATCCGTCCTGATAAAGTATTAAACTATGAATCTGAAAGAGATTCGCAGAAATCCTAAGCCCTAGAAGACAGCTGAGAGGAGGCCCCCATTCTATCTCTGAACTAAAGAGGGTTTTTTTTCCCCTTTTTTTAACAGTTTTGTTTTCCCTTTTATGCCTTGGTACCCTGCTCCCACATTTAATGGCAAAAACCCTCCGATCATTCTTCCCTCGAGCCCATGGTTAGTACATATTGTCCATCTCGACTCATTACATCAACCTTACAGTTTTAAAACGTGTCTACTAGAGAGAGAGGTTTCCACACCCTTATAAAGAATGTTTCGTTCTCCTCTCCAACCAATGTGAGATCTCACAATCCACTCCCCTTAGGCCAGCATCCTCACTCGCACACAACCCGGTGATTGGCTCTGATACTGTTTTTAACAGCCCAAACCCGATAGATATTATCCTCTTTGAGCTTTTTCTTAAGGTTTTAAAACGCGTCCGTTAGGGAGTGATTTCCACACTCTTATAAGGAATGTTTCGTTCCCCCCTCCAACTGATGTGGGATCTCACAATCCACTCTCCTCAAAGCCCAGCTTCCTCACTGGCACACCACTCAGTGACTGGCTCTGATACCATTTTTAACAGCCCAAACCCACCGCTACCACATATTGTCCTCTTTCAGCTTTTTCTCAAGGTTTTATAAAGTGATTTCCACACCCTTATAAGAAATGTTTCGTTCTCTTCTCTAACCAATATGAGATCTCACAATCCACTTTCCTTAGGGCCCAGCGCCCTCGCTAACACACCTTCTAGTGACTGACTCTAATATCATTTTTAGGCACTAGCACACCATCTAGAGACCGACTCTCGTACCATTTTGAACAGCTCAAACCCATAGTTAGTAGATATTGTCCACGAATGCTTTGTTCCCCTCCCCAGACAGTAAAACAAACCATAAAAAAAAGGCGACTTCTTTTGGTGCATTCTTTTCATAAGAGAGAGAGCAAAAAAAAAAAAAAAACCCTAATTTGATATGAAAAGAGAGAAGGTGGGTCTTTTGAAGTCCACTAGTAGTGATATTGGTTCCATGAGTACATGAAAATATGCCATTTCTTCATCAAGCTTTTAAAGTGAAAGCAGCTGCTCAGTTGGTTTAATTACACACAACCTTCACATTACAAACCTAAAGACCCTAAACTTACCCCAAAACCACACAAAAAAACATGTTTTCTTCCACCAACAATCTCCACCTCTTCCCTCTTCAACACTACTTCCCTTCATCCCCCTCCCCTTACCACCACCTCCTGCCGCCTCCTCCCCCTCCTCCGCTGCCGCCGCACCACCCCGAGCTGAACCCCACCAACATCGTCTTCATCGGCCCTCAAGATCCACCGTCGCTGCACGGATCGGGAGGTCCATTTCTACAAGAAGAAGAAGAAGAAGAAGAAGAAGAAGAAGAAGCAAGGATGTCCCAAAATGGTGGGAAGTGTTTTTCTTCTTGTGGGTTAATTACAAAAAAAGCCAGTGTGAAGAAAGATCGGCATAGCAAGATTTACACAGCTCAGGGTTTGAGAGACAGGCGAGTGAGATTGTCCATTGACATTTCTAGAAAGTTCTTTGATCTTCAAGACATGTTGGGGTTTGACAAAGCTAGCAAAACCCTAGATTGGCTCCTTACAAAGTCAAAAAAAGCCATTAAAGAGTTGACAAACAACAAAAATTTGTATAATTTTGACTCTGAATCTGAGGCTAACCAAATAATGTTGCCCAAATCCTCAAACAAAACCCTTCCATTTCATGATGTTTTGGCCAAACAATCTAGGGCAAAAGCTAGAGCAAGAGCTAGGGAAAGAACTAAGGAGAAAATCATGAGCAAGAATCGCCAATTCCGATCCCCGCCACCGCCACCTCCGCCACCGCCACCGCCGCCACCCTCCTCCTCTTCTTCTTCCATACCCGTCTTCCCAAAAGGCGCTACGACCGTTGGCGGCGGAGCCAACTTGGATCAAGAAAACAACATCATAGGGATCATGTGGAAGCCCTCTCCTATGATCACATCTTCAAAAGGAGAGTGTTATTACAACAATTGCAACAATTTCTATTTTCCACCTCCAAATTGGGACATCAATATTGACTCTTTTGCCAAACCACAATCTGGGTTTTGTTCAATTGCCAACATGGATTCTCTCCCAGGTTTTTTTTTTTTTTTTTTTTTTTTTTAATTATTAAGAATCAATTTTGAAGAACATGGATTAATGTTCTTGAGCTGAAATGTTTGCAGAATTTCAAGTTTGTGCAAAGCCATGGGATGCCTGCAGCAACAATCAACACCTTGATCATTAACAGTTTCATATCCCACTTTATATATGTAAGATCTAATCATTATTTGAATCGTTCGATTTCACTTCCTTCTTTCTCTGGAGTAAAATGCCCTCATTCAACAAGATCCGTTCATATCAAACCAAGATGAATTGGATTCATCTAACCTTTCGCTTTACGAACTTCAAAAGATTTGATTAAGGATAGTGTTGGTGATATTCTATAATTAAGATCTTTTCTGTTTCATACGATAATCTTGTTTAGTTGATAGGTACGGGTTTAAATTTCTAATCTAAATTAAGCAACCTCTTATGATATTTTTGCTTTGATATTATAATTTGATCTTGGATTAGCATGATTATAATAGGGTATTAGGAATCTAATTATGTGATCATTAAAAGCCTTGAATATTGGAACATTTCTGTTCTTTTTAAGGTTTTGAGGATCTTACAATTGAAGACAAAGGTTTTGGTCTCTGGTTCGGTTCTATTTCTAGTTTCGAAAAATATGAATGAAATTTTTAGGTCAAAAAACGAGAAACGAGAAACAAAAAACGAGGAACGGGCATCAACTTTGCTAAACCCTAAATACATTGAAATAAAGTTCTTTTTTTTTTGCTTCTCCTTTGATGAATCTTTATGAAGTTGATTTGGTTTTGAATGGTTTATGATATGCCTATGCAGCCAACATGAGTGTTTTGAAATCAGCTTGGAGCAGTGACAGAAAACATGGATGGTTTTGTGCTGTTTGGTTCCTAGGAAAATGCAAGGAGTTCATTATATGAACTATAAATATGTAAGCATTGGGAGATTGAATTATTTTGTGACACTGCATTTTTTCTCCTTTTGATGTAATTAATGAAGCAAAAGAGATTGTATTGGAACAAAATTATTTGAATCCTAATATTTTTCGACTCATCTAACGTTCGATGTGTGTGATATCAGTATGATTCAACTAGTTTCTGAAAAATAAATTCTGGGTCGTTTTGAAATGACTTTCTAAACGCCAAAAAAGCGTGTTTAACCATTTCGAAAGTCGTTCAAAACCGACTCTTAGCTAGTTTCAAAACTCCATTAGAAACTACTGAACGAGATTTGTATGGTGGGAGACTGACAATTGTAAAAATTATAGTTTCACTGTGTATCGAAAGATTTAGAAGGGACAACCCTAGTATGACAACCAAACATTTAGGTGAGCGGACTTAAATATCATGTGCCATTGCTCAAGCTCGTAGGAAATACGAGGTGTTCTTGCTTCCTATTTTAGAACATGTGACAATTTGATGCCAAATATGTTGGATTTTTTTCTAGTACAACATAGATCATATTGACGAATCCAAGGTAACATACGTACTATATGGGTCCTATGTTTGTATCTAGTACAACCTTGTATTTTTCTCTTTTAATTTTATAATTATTATTATTTATTTCCCTTCAATTTCCAAAGGAATCCTTAATTAGGGTTTCCCTTAATTAAATCAATAATTAAACATAACTTATATAATTTAGTTCTTAATTTTGGATGAATTAATTAGTTGTCTTCTTTTATTATTATTATTTTTCCTTTTGGGAAAATAAATTTATTTTCTCACTTAATATATATTTTAATTATATTCCAGAGCTTTAATATCTAGACCTCTTTTCCAACAGCCCATTTATAATTTATGTCCAATCCATTAATGGCCTGCCAATATTATTTAAATTTTTTTTAAAAAAATCCTAATATTTATAAATAAAAATTGATTTAAAAAATAATACCCTTTGATTTAAAATAATATATTATTTCAGATTTATTTTTTATTTTTTATTTCCTAAAAAAAGAAATTAATTGAAAGTAATGATTTCCTAGTTTTAATAACAGAGATGATTTCTTTAATTAGAAAATTATTAGACAATAATTACATGATTATATTATAGTTTGACAAAATTAAACTCACCAACCTCGTGGGTTTTACCCTTTTTGGTTTTTTTACTTTTTACCATCCAAAAAAAACTTGTATATATATATATAAACAGGAAATTAAAGCAGTGAATGTATGGAAAAGGAAGAATGTGGGTAAAAAACATCGGAAAAATAGAAAATACTGTTACCTTGCGGTGAAAAACAGGAGTGGCTGAAGCTTTAGCTGAGAGATTGAGCTGTACCCATAGAAAAAAAAAGGGTTTATTTTTCATGAAATAGTTCATAAAGCCATGCATGCATGTTCTTCAAGGGTAAATAATAAAAAAGAGAGCAGTTTTTTACTGTATGTTGGGAGGTAAAAAAAAAAAAAAAGGAAGAAATTAAAGCTTATCATCATCATCATCACCTTCAGCAGCAGAACTCAGAGAGGGAGAGAAATGGCAATCGACTTTGAGTTGTTTGAGGTTAAATTTAGAGGGTCTTGAAGAGGTGTGAAGAGAGAATGGAAGAAACAGTGGCACTGACACGAATTTGTACAAAATATAGGGACTAAAAAGTAAAGAAATCTTTCAAATATTGGACCCTAAACACTTTAATTTTATGGGCACAGACAGGACATGTGCATATAGCTCTATATACAATATAATACCCACATAAAAATCTTCCCTTTTTCTCTGTTTTAATGTCCATTTAATCCGTGATCGAGATTATTCCCCGTTAGCTATACAAAAATAGAGAATTTCTCGTGTTATTTTAACCGCTCAAGCTCACGGTTAGCAAATAGTCGGCTTGGACTAGTAGTCTCATAGGGAGAAGTTCCCGCACTATTTTTAAGAATATTTCGTTCTCTTCTACAACCAACACTAGATCTCATAATTATATATTAAAATTTTTTTTAAAATAGAATTTCTATGGAGCACTCGATCCCCATAAATTTAACGTTGGGACCATATCAATCTCCGTAAAAATAAATGGAAATGTGATGTTCCACATTGGTTGGGGAGGAGAACAAACCACTGTTTATAAGGGTGTGGAAACCTTCTTCGAGCATACGCGTTTTAAAGTCTTGAGAGCAAGTCCAAAGAGGACAATATCAGCTATTGGTGGATTTGGGCCGTTACAAATGGTATCAAAGCCAGACACCGAACGATGTGCCAGCCTTTTTTGCTATTTCACATAGAGGGTAGACACGAGGCGGTGTGTTAGTAAGGACGATAGACTCCAAAAGGAGTGGATTTATAAGACGGAAACCTTCTTCACACGTTTTAAAGCCTTGAGGGGAAGCCTAAGAAAGACAATATCTGCTAGCAGTGGATCTGGGCCGTTACACGAAGACGAGAAAAGCTTCCAGTTGTGGAGTAGAGTTAGAGTTTAGGTGGGAGAGTAGGATTGCTGTTCTTCTTCATCCTTTTTCTTCACTCTTTTTACTGTTCTTCTGCTCAAGTTTGCCACTGGCCCCTCTCAAAATCTTCATTAGGCCCTCCCTCTACCTTCTTTTACATGTACAATTTTACAACTTTTTACCCTTTAAGGTAATTTTCAATCATGCTCGTGAATTTTCATTTTACAAATATAACGTTACATAACCAAATATTTGTATTTCGTCGCTATTATTTAACATTATTAACTAAATGATCAGCAGTGTGCATCTTTACAGATATGTCATCCCATATTATCTTATAATTAAATTTTAAATTTTGGTAAAAATTTAAATCTCTAATTTTTTAATCAATATTATATGCCTTAATTAATTAAATGAGACTAACTTAAGCTTTAAAATTTGAATTCTTGCTTTAGTATGGTTTTTATATTTCAAATAAAAAAAATAAATTTTTTAAAAATAATTTACTTTTGTCTTTTGGTCCATCAAGTGAATCAATGGTACGATCCTAATATCTAAAACAATGGTAGCGCAGCCCCCAACAGAGGGCCTCCCTCATTTTGTTCTTATTATTATTATTTTTTAAATATTTTTAAATATTTTAATTTAAATCATTCAATTTCACATAAAAAAAAAATTAAATTTTAATTACTAGTTAATTTTTGTATTAATTTCACACTCGCTTCTTGCCTGAATCTCCTCTCCAACGTGGAGGTTAGGTGCAGATACTGATTGTGCCGTGTTGTTCTTTGTGAGATCCCATATTGGTTGGAGAGAGAAACAAAACATTTCTTATAAAAAAAATGTGAAAACTTACTCTTAACACACGTTTTAAAATCGTGAAGCTGAATACATAACAGACAAAATAGATAATATTTATTAGCTATAAGCTTGAGTTGTTATGCTATCCTATAGAAACATTATTCTGGAGGATATTTTGGTTGGAGTCATTTTTATTCGAAATAATTTTAATAAATCACTTTAAAAAATATTATCTAAAGAATTGTTTTAACAAATCTCCTAATATATATATATATTTATTTATATTAATCTAATAAAAAAAAGATTATTTGAATAATTTATTTGCTATATTTGGCTCCATTTTTCCCCAAAATATACATATATTTTCCTCACAGTAATGGGCCTTCTTTGAGTAACGTCTGAGTTGGAAACGAAGAACCGCCCTCTCTGATTTTGCCGTCACGTATTGCCGCCGGATCTCGCCCCTAACCCTCTCTGTGTTTGTGGTGCGTCCTCTCTCAGGCCGTTCTCTATTTGAAATCTCATCAAGCTGATTATTAATGCATGCATTTTTATAATTCCAGACGTTGGTAGAATTTGGTATTCATCTCCATCTCCGATTTCGAAGATTACGAATCTGTTCTTCTTTGAAAGTTGGAAATTTTTGTTTTTCTGTTCTTTTTTTTTAATCGGTATGTTGGTGTTTAGGCATTTAGTTAGGGCTCAAATGCCCCTCTCTGTTCCCTAATGCTGCTGATTATCGTGATTAATGGAAAGTTGATTTGGGCTTCATTTAAATCTGAAATCTATCCGTCATTCACCTCGAAAAGATTCGAGATTAACCTCGAACAAGTTGGATGGAGCTTTTGCAATTTGAATTGAAGATTTTATGTTCCTAGGCTCGCGAAGTGTATTACTAACCTTAAAACTTTGTTTGATTGATGGGGAACGTTAATAGAATTGTGATCTATGTGAGTGTTTTCATGGGGAATGGGAAACGTTAATGACTTACATTACGAAAACAATTTCTATATGTTATAGACTAAATCCTTCAAAAGTAAATTGAAGAATCTTTAGTGCCATACCTTATTCAGAGTCTTCTTTCATAAGGTTATCAATTTTATATATCGTTAGTTGTTGACTCTGAATTTTCCGTTCTTTTACTATACTTCTGATGCCAGGCTATGTGGTAGGAAGTTTGCTGTGTGGAATGGAGATTTGATTTATTAGTCTAGTTTCGCAACGGGATCTTTTGTAATATCAATTTTGTAATTTGATCTTGCTCTAATCATTTCCAGATTTTGTAGGTAGTCCAAAACTTCAACTTCAGGCATGTCTGGAGAGGAGGAAGAAAATGCTGCAGAGCTTAAAATTGGGGATGGTACCGATCTTTCTATGAATCTTTGATACTCTTTTAGTATTCAATGAGATTTTATGTCTCTCAAATGTCTTTCAACGATGTGTGTTTCATTCGTATATTTGAAATTTTGAATCTGATGTGCAATTCATGTATTTAATCTTTAAATTTGCTTCAAAACTGAGAAGCTTAATTTATTACGTTGTTCCCCATGCCTTATTATACGTTTCCTTCACATTCTTTGAACCTTCTAATAGCCAATGTGATTTTTTTTTTTTTTTTTTTTTTTTTTTTTTTTTACAGTGCGTATGGCTTGGACTGAATATGTGGATTGAATGTAAACACACTGATTAATCCTGAAAGTAGTTTCATGGGTAGAATAGCATTGTAAAGAAATTGCTTTTGTTTTTTTGGTAAGAAACAGAGCGTTCATTGAGCAAAATAAAGTAATGTACGAGCACTTGCAAAGAAAAAAGGGCCTTCAAAAGGAGTCATCAATTATAAGCAAAGAAATCACGAGCTCTTATATGGTTCTAAGGTTTCTGAAATTTTAGATGAAGATATGTGATCTATGCAAAATCACATAAACATAACTATTATAAGCTTTTCCATGACAATGCAAGGTGCTTTAGACTAGCCAAATCTTTTTGGTTTTTATGGATAAGTAACCATTCGGAATTTAAGCTCTTGCGATCGAAATTGTTTTAGGGAGTACTCTTAAGCTTTTTCATTCCCTTGCATTTATTTCGCTCTTTGTTATAAGGTACATAAAAGGAAAAATATAGAATGTGATAATTTTCATCTACTTCTGTTGGTTGCCTGCAGAGTTCTTAAAAGCCAAGTGTTTAATGAATTGTGAAGTTTCTTTGATCCTTGAACACAAGTATGAGCAGCTTCAACAAATGTCTGAGGATCCAACCAATCAAGTTTCTCAGTGAGTTTATGTTTATTCTCTATTGTTTCATAAGTTAATTTAGAGTTTCTCTTCCTTGCTGGAATAGCTGAAATATATAGCTAAATTATGATATTCATTCTAACTTTCCACACAATACGAGGGATTTTTAATTCTGGTCTTCTTCTGCAGAGTGTTTGAAAAGTCTCTGCAATATGTGAAACGGTTCAGCCGCTATAAGAACCCCGATGCTGTTAGACAAGTCCGAGAGTATCCTTTAAACTGTACATGTTAATATCTTACATTTTGTGGGATGGTGGGACGGATGGGTAGTGCATATCCACGATATGCTATAACTTACCCCATTTTGAACTAGGACTTTACAACTGCAATTCTCTTGCTAGACCAAGAACTCTCTGGTTAGCTGTTATTTAGGAAATAGTGAATAAATTAGCTAAAGTTCATTATATCTCAGCAGCTATACTATATTATAGGTTTCCTAGGTATCCATCTGAAATGATCCACTACTTTGATATTTCATTCATGACTTTTATCACGTAAGTTACAAACGAAAGTTTGGGTTCATCATTTAAAATCGCATCGAAGAGGTTAAATCTTAACTACTACCATATAGAATTCTAAGCAGGTATCAGTTGGCTGAGTTTGAGGTATGTGTACTGACTCACATGGTTTAATCAACTTGCTGATTATTATTCTATGGGAAGGTTTATCTCATCGCTCTTGAAATTTGCAGCTCTGTGTTCTTGGCAACCTTTGCCCTGAAACTGTGGAGGAAGCTATTTCCATGGTTCCATCATTGAAGGTACCTTTTGCCACCCTTTTTAGGCCCTCATTAAATGGTTGTTTATTTTTTGGTATTTTGCCAATCTCAAATAGGTACCAACTTTTAGAAAGTTTACTGTTGGGTTTATCTTTCAACAACGAACATGCATCGACTTTTAAATGATCTCTAAAAAGTTTTAAAACTGAAGATGTAATTTTTTTAAATTTGTGAAAGATTTCATAGGCATTTCCAAAAAGTGAAAAAAAATTGTTTATAGATGGATCAGAGTCGCTTATAAATGCTTTTGTTGCAGACTAAAGGAAGGGCACATGACGATGAAGCAATCGAGAAGATGTTGAACGATCTTTCATTAATCAAAAAGTTCGAGTAGTTAGCTCTCTAAATCTGGGTTCAATGTGTTAATCCATTCCTTGGCATTTCTCACCTAAAACAATAGAGAATTGTACCCTTCTAATCAGAGTCTAATAACAAGTTTTTAGGCATTTACCTAAACGTTCAATTTTATTGCTTATAGATTGCTAATACTCTGTTCGATGACTATGCTATTAGACATTTTTTGAAGTTAAGAGACCCGATACCTGATAACCATATAACCAAAACTACATGGATTGAACTTATTTCCATCTCTCATCTCAAAAATAAGTTAAATAAAGTGGTATGGACATCAGAAAGTATCAAGATTTCCTATCAAACCCTCAGTTGTTCATAATTAAGTTGGTTTTTTAGTACATGGATTTGATGTATGGAAGCTTACTACACAGACTGGATAGAACAACGCACTCGACAAAAACCAGAACTAGTGGATGTCGTCTTGTCTCATAATTATTTAGGAAAGAAGATGATCATCTTAAGAATCTAACAACAGTTAATTATTTTGCTTAATCGTCAGGTTTCCATTGTACCAGAGCTAATGTATGGCGGCCGCCGCAGGCAACAAGTTTGGCTGTCCAACGACCATTCTCAGCCCCACGAGGAGGGGGAATGTCAATGGGAACTTCCTCTGGTTGCCCAGTTGTTACCTTCCTTCCATACCCAAGCCGCCCATGGTCACCTCGCCCGAACTGCCATACACATAAACAAGAATTTTGAATGAAAGTTACGACCTCTAACGGGTGTGGCAATGATCTAGAATAGTGTGATGGTATGCGAGTTCCAATTTTCGTTCTAGATCATCACCACACCATAGAATAAGCTGAAAGTTGATGAATCAAGAAAACGTCCAAACTTAAATAATAAGACAGTAATATAATGATTCTTCATGAAACACATTAGAAAAACAAAAATCCACAGCCTGTTTCATCCTACGATGATGTCTCAAACAAGGTTGTTGATTAAGACTAACCGAAAACATGCGGCCGTCACTTGTTACTGCAACTGAGTGTGTGCCTCCACATGATACCTGTGCCAACGAATGAGATAGTGGCATATTCAAAAGATTTCTTCTTCTGTGAAATAAAAACTGCAGCTCAAACTCTTATTCCTAATTCTCAGCATGGTCCTGAGATTAAATTCCAAAATAGAAACATAGCATTCAACTACTATATCTAAAATACTCCCTTTTAATTAATAAGAAACTATTTGTTCGATAGGTTTTTCGAAGATACCATTATCCGTTTCAAACTAGAACTATATCAGCTTACCAATGAAGGATTACCTTATAGATGGTCGAAGACTCGAATGTATGAAATCAAACGGAAATGTTTGTTTCCCCATTCATGCATCAAACTAAATATCCTGTCATTACAACATTATACCCATACTTCCACTACAGCTGTTGTAACAGCCCAAGCCAACCGCTAGTAGATACTGTTATCTTTGGATTTTTCCTTTCGGGCTTCCCCTTAAGGTTTGAAAACGCATATGCTAGGGAGAGGTTTCCACACCCTTATAAGGAATGTTTCGTTTCCCTCTCCAACCAATGTGGGGATCTCACAATGCACCCCCTAAGGGCCTAGCGTCCTTGCTGACACACCTGCCCGTCGTAATAGCCCAAACCCACCGCTAGCAAATATTGTTCTTTTTAGGCTTTTCCTTTCGGGCTTCCTCTCAAAATTTTAAAACGCGTCTACTCGAGAGAAGTTTCTACACCCTTGTAAGGAATGTCACATTTGCCTTCTAAAATCTGAATCCATCCGGCCTTTTAAGACACTTCTCAGCTTTAGGCAGAAAAAGGTGGGGCACAAGTATAAAAGTGGCAAGATTCATACCTGTACAATGTTCTCTCCAGACAGAAGTTGAACCTTCTGTGGAACCATTTTGCTGCTCTTGTCATTATCTCCAAACCCAAGTCTCCCATGTTCTCCTCGTCCCCATCCATAAACCTGCAACAGCAGTAAGCTTACTACTCATACATAGACAATGGAGGACGCGTCATTCAATCTTAGACCGACTCCATAATTCATAAGTGAACTTGATCAGAAGCTTGTAAACCATGCTTATTGAAGACATAAGCACTGCTACTTTAACTATGAACTAAAACTTCTGCGTCTTCTCAAATCTCAAGAAAAAAACACAACCAAGACAAGGACACATTATGTCATGTTTGTAGTTTGTACTAGAATCAATGACAAGCCAAAAATGAATAAAGTTTCATTGCTTTATTAATGGAGAGAGAGAGAGAGAGAGAGAGAGAGAGAGAACCGACCTCTCCGCTATCTGTCAAAGCAGTTGAATGCCATCCTCCAGCTGCAATGTCAACCTTTGGATTAAGATGTGGTAAAATAATTAGCAAGGGAGCCATATCAGCTGCTATCATTTTCATGGCTAACCATAGAAAATATGTTTTTTGAGACGACAAAAAAAAAAAGGAACATAGAACACAAACCAAAGTAAGACCAGAAAGGCCTTGGACAGGAATTGGCTGTGATCTTGGTTGTGTATCACCAGTTCCAAGCTGTCCATATTCATTATTACCCCATGCCCATAAAGTCCCATCTTCTTGGAGAGCTAAATTATGAAATGCCCCGACTGCAATAAGCCTCACCATATCGAGACCTTGAACTCGTACAGGAACAGAAATTTGCTTTCTGCAAACAACACTCTCAATATATTACCATCACTGCATACAATGAAAAGAGACCAAAGTAATAGAAAATGGAAGTGTTCAGTGAAATCAAAATTAGAAATTATGAGACCGTACATATCTCCAGGTGGCCATGGTTGGCCCCATGTCCATAGATGTCCTTCACGTGTAAGTACCACAGAGTGTGTACCTCCTGCAGCAACCTATGACAAACAAAAAAGATTATGTTTCTCAACCAACTTGAGACAAGCATGAAACAATCTTCCATCAGAGCCCTAGGAGATTAAAATGGGTCATGCCAGAATCAAACCAAATCTTTAAGTGACGTTGTAACAACCTAAGCCCACCGCTAGTAGATATTGTTCTCTTTAGGCATTCCTTTCCGGGCTTCCCCTCAAAGTTTTTAAAATGCATCTGTTAGGGAGAAGTTCCCATACCCTTATAAGGAATGCTTTCGTTCCCCTCTCCAACCGACGTGGGATCTCACAGACATTTGGTTAGAATGTTCATACAAGATAAGACTAAAGATAACGTTGCAAATAGCTATAACTCTTAAGAATTATTTCATCTGATAAATTATCGAACATGGGAAAAAATGTTTTCTTGATTATGGACCAAAAGGTTCATTTATTCAAGTAGACATGCTTAGTTGAAAGGGCTACAATAGCATAGTATGTGATATGTGTTACACGGTAAGAACGAACTGTATTGTGCATAACATCTATACGTAGCTGGGTAAAGTGTGGGGTATAAATCATTAGGTAGCCAGTCTTCACTTAACTCGGACCAAACAATGCCCACATAATCCAAAATAAACGCTTACAAATATATTACCTGACGAACTATTAGCTTCGGAGCACATCGTTGAGGAATTGCTATATCTCTTCTCGGACGTCTACCCGTGTCATCCTTCTTCTCAGGCTCTTCGCCACATTGACCATATTCATTGCCACCTGCACCATACAAACTTTACATGCTTACTTGCCTAACTTGATCAAATATGAGGCGCCGGGAAAACTTTCCCCAAACAAGTTCCTCAACGGCTGCAAATAACCATCCTCTCAGTTGTTACTCATATTGTCATGCACAAATGAAGATAGTACAGAGTTCAGGCAATGTTAAAACCCAATACAAAGGCCTAATATTTGTTCTCTCTCCCAATTGAGGCTTAAATCCTGCCTCCTCAAGATAAAAAAAAGCTTTGATGCCTCTTTGACGTTCTTAAGACATTGATAACTAGCACTGTAAAGGAAGTTAAGTACCCCAGGCATAAGCTCGGCCTTGATCATCCACAGCCAGACAGTGCCATCCACCAATAGCCGCCTAAAATCAGGACCCATCATCAGAAACCTTCTCTAGAACGCTAATCAAGTAGTACACAGAAGCTTTCAGCACGAAAATTAAGAACAACATGTAGAACACCACACTTAGATTGGTTACCTGTACAATCTTAACATTAGCAAGAGCTTTCACCTGGCTCGGAACGTTCTCAGCTTTGGTTTCTGCTGGGTGCCCTAGGGTTCCTCTCTGATTCCAACCCCATGTAAACAGCTACAAATCCCCCACAAATTTAAACCAAAAGTATGAAATACGAGAAGCGAACTAGACCAGAAGCTTAAACAGAGCGATTCGAATCAATTGTAACTGACCTTGCCGTCTTCGCAGATGGCGAGCGAATTTCGGCTACCAGCAACAACGGAACAGACATTCTGAGACTCGAGAGCTTTAATAGCGCAAACCCATTCCCGTTCTTCGTTGTTCCCCAATCCCAATTGCCCATCTTCTCCCGAACCCCTGCCAATTCGTTTACAATTTGATCAAACGATTCAGTTGCTATCAATCGTTGACAGCTAAACCACAAAATTAGAAACAACCATGATTACTGACCAAGCAACAATGGCAGTGTTGGCAGCCATTGAAAAGCAAGGTACAAAGCTCGAGTAATGGCGTCCCAAATTAGCAATTTCAGCTAATTACTATAAACAAATCCGAGCATAACAGTGCTTCACCTAATAAAGAAATGCAAATAAAATAAAGAAAACTTTTGCGAAAAAAAAAAAAAAAAGACAAGTATGAAATGGAAAAGCTAAATAAACTTCGTATTTATCCAAAATAATACTAATACTAATAATAATAAATATCTTAAATTTTAATTTTTTTGATAAAATTCTAGACTCTCGATAAAGTCTAAGAAATATTTTTTTTAATTTAAAAAATAACTTTTTGGATGAAACTTTTTAAAAAATATTCGTTTTTAACTTTTAAAAATATTAAAAAAAAATTTAAAGATGATTAATACTCTTAAATTTGTGTCACGTTATTATAAATTCATATTTATATGAAATTATGAAATTATAAACTTTAATTTTCATGAGTGAGTATTATGTGTATTTAAATAAATTAAAATATGGAGTACTTTTAGTTTAGCTGAATTATTAAAAGCCAATTCAAGTAATTTCAACAAAAATGGAATGTGAATAAAAAATTTAAGATTTAGGGTTTGGATTAAATGGAAAAAAGATGTTAAAATTGGGGAGTGGAATTGATACCGCCGGAGTTGGCTTCGAAGTTCGAACGTCCTGCTTTCGACGAAACTGAAGGCATTTTGACGGCTACTTCCTGTTCTCCTACTGCTCTCTGAAATGGGTTACATTCAGGAAGCTCGAGAGAATCATGTGAAGAAGAAAGTAGAGGAAGGTATTATCAAATGCTCTTATCGTCCTCTTCATCCTTAATCTGCTTTTGATTGTTGACGAAAATGATGGGTCAATTTAATTTTTGAGTCTAGAGAACTTATCGAAATCTGGTGTTGGTTATTTCTCCATTTCCAGCTTTGCGCAGCAAAATGAAGCAGAAGGCGATGAAGGAATGCGATCATTACGCTTCGAAATATGCTGAATGCGCCTATGGCAGAACGTTATCCGTCGTTTTCAAGTGTCGCAATCAAGCTAAAGAATTGAACAATTGCCTTCACCAATAGTGAGTCTCTGATTGTTTTGTTTGGTTTCTCTTCTGTAGATCATAATGTGCTTTATCGTTGTTCCTCGTGCATCAATCATCATATTTAGTTGAATTGATAAGATACATCGTTGTCCTTTTAATTGAGGGTTTCAGTGATAGTAGCTTTAGATGCTGGGTTTGATTTGTGGAAAATCAAGCATGGATCGAGTTTGATTTTAGGGACATGTTAGTGACACATGAAAGTAAGTCAAGAGCTGGAGTCATATGGCCAAACATGTGACTTGACTTCTATGGGGATGAATAACTACATAGTGCTTATGTAACTCCACCGCCATTAGATATTGTCCTCGGCGGGCTTTTCTTTTTAGGCTTACCCTCAAGGTTTTTAAAACGTGTCTGCTAGGGAGAAGTTTCCACACTCTTATAAAGAATGATTCGTTCCCCCTCTCCAACCAACATGGGATCTCACAAGTTACCACTTACCACTTTTCATGTTTATAGATGTGATTAAGGATTTGCCCTAGAATGCATTCTCAGTGGGGACGGGCATATTCATCATCTACATGCCTTGAGTCACCTATGGAGCGTATTATGGCACAGGAGTCACCATTAAGTGACGTTTAACACAAAAACATTAAAACAAATCTTAGCCTACCAGAGAAACAAGATTCATCTTGGGTGTTAAGACTTATAGAGTGAGCCACGCTATGGTGCAATGCAATGGCCTTTTCCTTGTTCAGGTTGTTAGTCATCTCTGCCGTATCGTTGTTGAACTATATGTAGTTTTGTTGCTAGAAGGTTAGTTGGCCTGTTATTTCTCTCGGACTTCTATTTAATGAACCCTGTAATGCCTTTGTAAACACTCAATATTGTCGATTCTGATCAAGAATCGTGTTAGTTCTTGAGTAGGGCAAGATGAAAACCCTAAGCCCAAGCCGGGTATCGGTGCATAGAGTAAAAAAGAGTGCATGAACATACAACGTGCATGATCAAGAGTTTGTTGGGAGAATGAGCTTTTAGGCTAAGCCACCTATGGGCAAAGAAGATGCTTATTGAGTAGCTTGAGTGAATGCAACCAAGCGGACTCGGCATCAAAAGGAAGAACCCAGCATTGACTTTAATGTGAGAGGATCTTGAATAGAGTATTGAGGCAGGTGTGACGGCAGGTAATGAGTCAGAGTAGTATCTAGGACTACACGATTTAAGGTGGTCTGATCAATATTGGCGATTTGATTAGAGGATTCATACCCTATTATAAAAAATGCTGATCGTTAGTGAGAAGAAAGAGGAGAGCCTCTGCTCTCTCCACAGTATTCTCTCCACGGTATTCTTAAGGACCTCTCTCGTCAGGTGGCTATCGGCCCTATTTATCAATAAATGATATAGGATTGGAATAAATAAACTCTCTCTGGAAGAAGATTTTAATAAGATTCAAATAGGAAGAGAGGGAGAAGGCTAAGTAAGCTACGCCCCCTTAACTCTCTATCTATAGAAAAAAAGTCCGCAAGCGAGGGAGAAAGGAATGTTGCTCACTCCAGAAATACGAGTGTCTGCGAACGATACCATTCTTCTAGGCAAAGCCTCCTTCAATAAAAATAAAAATTGTCAGATGTTAAAAGGTAATCCTTGATCATTTTAGCTGCAAGAGAAGCTAATATGAACGGAAGAAAAAATTTTCATTTTGAAACTCGTCTTGCCATGGAGATTAACGGGTGAGGGGGTGAATGTATATATAAACAGGTTTTGACAAAATCAACATCATTGATTTTCTTAGAACTATTTGCCGTTTTATATAGGAGCTTCATTCTCTTGTAAATTCTCTTCGTTCCTTCCTAATGGCAAATATTATTAGCCAAAACGGTAGTAAATTTAAAGAACGATGCATAGTTTGTCTAAGAATAATTAAATACATCTATTCTCGTTTTGTTTTCCAGCACCAACGACACCGTGTTGGAAGAGATGAAGCGGGAATATGCACATCAACACGATGGGAAGCCGTGAGGAAAAGCATAACATCATTCAATGAGAAAACTGAAGAGTGCTGTTATGGGTCAATCTCAGGTGAACTTTCAGACGATACTATGTTGAATTTGTCACTAGAAGCATTGATATATTAGTAAGAACTTAACGAAAGTTGAGGCTTTATGGATTTTGTAATCTGGATAAGCAAAGGAATTCTATTTTATTTGGATAAGAATGATCTTTCATCTCTAATCATAGTGTAAATTTCGAAGCTACTCTTCTTTGTCAAAAACCTTTACCAGGAATGAGTTCCATCTGCCATTAAGGCTCCTCGTTCATAGATTTTAGGGAGCCATTATCTGATTTATGGATTCCATCCTTCTTGCCTTGCTTGGAGTGTAAAACGAGATGAGCAATAAATCATGAAGTTCAAGATTTTATTATTGTTTTAATCTCCAAATTTTTTATTATTTGACCTTATGTTTAACATATGTCATGAAACATGTTCTCTATTGTGAATTAAAAAGTTTAAGAGAGAATTCTCTGATTGAATATGTAACACAAAGATGGGGTTCCAACCTCAGGTAAATTGTAGAAAAGAATATATCTGGAGAGACATGAGGGAAAAGCTGTGAACTCAACAATAATAAGCATAATTCGAAGATATTGCATAAAACTCCCTTGTACTTGAATCAAACCATCAATTGAACCGAATCTGTTGCCTAATTTAATAAACACCTCCAAAAAAAAATATAGGGAAGGGGTTTCTCTACTTTTTTTTTTTTTGTATTTTTCATTCTTGAGAAAAAAGGATAAAGAAAGTTCTACAGTGATGGGAGCAAATGCTTCCCAACAGATCAAAACAGTAGGAACTTGTACAAGAAAGTAGCACAAAACTCACTCTAGCAGATCATCAAAACCGGCTAAAAATTACATGTTAACGCTTCCTAAGTAGGTTTCCGCATATTGCGGCCAGCACGAATTACCTCGTCCACCAATAGCAACTGTGATGCAATTACAGGCCTGCAAAAAGTTATGAGTAACCAAATCAGTACCCCAACTTTATGATGATTTAATATCGAAGACTAGAAAGTTATAAATTTGACTACTTCTATAAGACATTTGTTAAAGATCAAGAGCATGACAAGAACTTCGGCAAAGAAAGGCTATATGAGGATGTAAAATGGGGCGACAATCGAGCCATGTACCCAGAATTGATAATTTGGCGTTTCACTGAGTAGTTGTCAAAGATACCCTCCATTTGGGGGTCAATCGGTTCTCCTGTATGCTGGTTTAGCCCTACAATAGTGCCCCGGTCATGTGCCCCCTGATTTCAAATGGGAAGAACGAGTTCAGCATACTTATAACTGCCTCTCATAAAGGAGGGAAACGTTGGAATTATATGACAAAGCACAGTAGGAGTTTAAAGGACTATACCTTAAGAGCAATGAGCACATCCTGTGTGTCGAGCCCAGAGTTTTCAGCAAGTGTCTTGGGAACCACAAGAAGGGCATCAGCAAAAGCTTCAACGCCAAGTTGAGCACGCTGTAATAAAGGTTGAGAAGGTCAAAATAAGATTGGGTACATGAAAAGTATGCAAAAGGATACTGAAGAATACTTCTAAGGAGACTTACTCCTTGAACTGTTTTCTTCACTTCATTTATCAGATATTGTCTTGCAGCAACTTCAAAGGATCCGGCACCCTGAAAATTCCACCAGTCATTTCTTAAGACCAAGAAAATCTCGAGTAATAAGGATGGTCTAACGAGACGCTATTTCCTGGCTATAAGCATCCAAACTTGTCTCCTCTCTTTCATTCATAGGGTCAAGAAGCAAAACAAATTGCAATGCAATATATCGTAATTGAAGCTGCAAGACTATAACTGCTGATAACCTAATAACAAATAGGGAGGAAGAGAAGAAAATAAAATTTTAATATTTTTTTACTTTGTTTAAGAAATAATGTGAATATCCGAATGTAGGAACTAGAATGCCAAATGCTCAATATTAGTTCTTCCATCCAGACGCGAAGTTACAGAGAGCAATAGACCAATCGTACACTGTAGATATAATTTATTTGCTCCCTTAACTTGCATTCAGGATGCTTGCTGCTTTCGTGATCATTGTCTTGATATTTTAATTCTACTTGATACAAGGAGTTTCATTAATTCATCTGCACGTCTGACAGTAGCCGGAAAATATAAGAAGCTTACCATGACAACGGATTCATCTTCAATGGTGTTTTTAACTGCTCTAAGACCATCACGGACAGCATCCTTAATTTGAGCAATAGTATGGTCATTAGGTCCTGCACCATCACGGATTCCAATGAGAAAAAAGGAAATATAATTGATTAACAAGATTGAACATGAATGAAGATTGAGGTTGCAATGAAGTACCCTTGATCAAGATTGTACAAGAATGAGGATTTTTCACATTTTCCACAAATGTATATTTATCTTCCCCAAGCACATGTTCATAGACCAGTCCAGCCCATCCAAGGCAATCAGGAGTAAGATTTTCAACAGAATTTATAGCCTCTCCTCCACAGGCCAAAACCAACCTTTCCATATTTCTCCTCTTGGCTCTACGAAGGGCAATTATCTACAGGAGCTCCATAACAAGTATGAAACAAATGAATATAAATTGACAAATAAATGGCAATTGACCAAGGTTTCATGCTCCCTTGCTCAAATCATACAAATCATAATGGTTATTAACCATACCGACATTTGTAATACATCAAATAAAATAACATATATTACATAGAAAAAAAGAACTTATAAGAAATGAGAAGTGTACTAGAAAAGAACGTGGCAATATGTTATTCTTAGCAACTTAGTATTGACACAGGAAAGATAAGGATACATTTATAAAAATATATGACTCATAAAAACATTCAAATATCATTGGATTGGAGCCCATTTTTGTAGGTGTGTTTTGGGTCTCCCTTTAGCTAGGTTCAGAATTATTTTTTGTATGCCCTCGTATATTCTTACACTTCTCTCCATAAAAACTTTGTTTCTTACCGAACAAAAACCAGACATTCAAATCTGTATGTACATCTCAATCATTTCAAATAAAATAAAAAAGAATTCAGTAATGTTTAAATATATTATGAGATGGAGGACTAAAAACATTGTATTTATGATAAGTTGAAGAAGTTGATAACATGCTTCTAATGATACTATCTCACATTAACAGTTTTGAAGAAAATCCAAAATCGCAGGAATATTTTTCCAAATATTTGGATGTCGCTTGAGAAACAGATTTCAAAATCAAATTTGTAAGAATCCATCATCGCTAAAAAACAACATAATTATAATTCAAACCATATTGCTTCTAGATACATCTTTTGATACTCATTGGACTCTTGTTAAGCTTTAAAAGAATTGTGTTTACTCGGCTACACACTAATGGATTTGATCAGAATGATGGGCAAAGATTTTTTTACAAAACATTTTCATTAGTTATGATAACGGAATTGGCTTTAAAGTTTTGTCAGTCTTACAAGGTTGCTAAAATAAGTCTTTTCATGATGAGGCTTAAGCATCACTTGTAAACGGAATGTCGTGATCAAGGGAAGGAAAAAAAAAATGAGTATGATAACTTCAAGAAATACGGCCTCACCCCTTCCCTTGCGAGCATATCCAAAGATGGGGGATCAATTCCTTTTTGGTTTATGACAACAAAGTTCTTGTCATTACCCGCACAAACCTGCATATGATGAGAATACAAGACAACAATTAAGAAATGCAGATAGTTTTAATACCTAACATGCATGACCCTAACACCCTTACCTTGTTTTTCAATTCAATGATTTTCTGAACTCTTTCATCAACCTGACGCCTTTCAGCAGCAACCATTGCTTCCCTCTGTTCCGCATTAGAGTAGAAAAATCCAGCATTTATTTCACTGAGAGGAAAGCCATCAATTTTTAAATGTTCACAATACATTATAATGATATACGTCTATAAATGAATATGATCCACATTTTATATTCAGGATAACTAGACTAATTCAACTCATTAATGCCATATTAGATCAGGCTGGGGTAGCGATATACATGCATGCATTGATTCTGCATTTAAGAAAGCAGGAACAACACAAAACCAAGATACAACATTACAAGAAACATAATTATCTATCCATGTTGAGACTAAATCAAAGAAAGGCTCATCAATACAATTATCTATCCATGTTGATACTAAATCAAAGAAAGGCTCATCAATACCTTTTGTCATATTCCAGAGACACATTGCTGGTTAAAATATAACAATTCTCAGCTCTCCGTTTCATATCGGGATGTCTAGAACCATGATCAAGAACAAGGCCTTCAACCTAGTGATTGATGATTCAAGACATCAAAAACGATAAGTATTAATAAAAAAATTAACGAAAGAAGAAAAAACAATTGATAAGATAAGACGAGAAAACTACCTATTATGCAAGAAAATGAGATAAGGAAGAAAATAGAGGGAAAAAAACTCTTGAATTAACTAGAATAAAACAGAATAATTGCAGAAATCTTCAGCCGAAAAACTACCAACTAGAAGCATCAAGAAAATTAAGGCAAAATCAATCTCTACTCTTCCATTAAAATAAATTGATACATGGAAAAAGAAATCTTGATAATGAAACACACTTTCGATGAGACAAAATGAAAGAAGACAAAAGCATCAATAAAACTAAGGCCACAAAATAAACATGAAAAAGAAAAATATAAATGCTCTTTCATTTCAGAAGTATAGATGTTCTTTAGACAAGGCTACTTATTCAAAATTACAAATGCTCTTATCACAGAAAAATAAGGAAGAAGAAGAAGAAAATGCAACTTCATTAGAGAAAGAGAGACATACTAAAGAATGTAGAAAGAAAACCGGGATGAAAATATGTGCGCAGACCTTTTTTTTTTCTTTTCCTAAAAACAGTTTCGTAGTATTACGAAATTACTCTTCAAAAGAAAAAACCCACTCAGAATAGCAAAATGGAAAAACAAAGAAAAAACATGAAATGACTAATGAACAGAACTATGAAGAACATTTTCAGAAACGGAACGTTGTTTCCATGACAATAGATCACTCTGCAACAAAGCAACAAAGCAACAAAGCAACAAAGCAACAAAACAGTGGATGTAAAGACAAAATTGAACTGTTTTTTTTTTTCCATAAAATTACACGACTATCATTTTCCATGGCAGGCTGAATATAGTTTAGCTTTTGTTAAAATGTAAAGCAACTTTCAACGTATCACAGGTAGCACTACCAGCAACACGCTAGAAAGCAAGGTTTACATTATTTCCTTACCTTTTAGTGTTCAATCTTAATTGTTTTCTTAAAACCAAACCTCTCAGTAGAATTTTGGAAAGAGTACAGATGTAAATAAGATCCTAAACTTCGTCATTGCTAAGATGAAGTTCTCTAGCTACAAATTCTGTAATTACTCTATTTTCCTGTTAATGCCAATTGGAGATCTCTTTGGTTATTGGATTGCAAAGATATTTTGTCATCCGGCATCCTTTTGGGATATTTAATCAAATATCTATCGGCCAAAAGTTGTCATAGAATCTTAATACATACCAAGCGAGTGTCAACATCAAACTTATGACGCATGTGCATGATTTCCACCATAAACAAATCAATGGCTTCTTCTGGTTTACGAATGCAGAGCACCTGCAACAACTCAAACACAAACCATTAGCCAAAAAAGGTACAAGCAATCGTCTATTGTAGACTGTTGATCACAATGTAAATAAGATTTAGAACTTTCAATCTGAACTCAGAGCATATATGTTTGTGATCACTAATAGATTAGTACTCACCGCATTAACAACTATGTCAGTCAATTGATCTGCCAATGATTCATACAGCTGTACAAGAGATTGACCCATTGGAAAGATATGAGACAGCTAAAATGTCAACACAAAATTACTCAGCAAGAGAAAAAGTCCATCAAATAACCTTTGTTCTGAGTGTCGTCCTTGCTACCATTTTCAGAATTTCTTTGTCTGGCTCGTCACCAACCACAATAGGAGTCTTAAATTTTTCAAGAAATTGAAGAGTTGCTCTTTTGGCAATCTCAAAACCATCAACCAGGACACGTGGATGCATGCCTGGATCATGAATAAACCCCATTAGGAAAAAAATACCAACAATACACAACCATTAGAGAATATCAACCAATCCTGTGCCAAATAGTTCTATAAGATGCTAAGAAGCCTAATTCCCGATATTAAAAGGTTTCTGCTTCAAATAACGTGATAAAGAGACATGTCATAGAATCTTAATATGGCAAATTTTCATCAATAATTGCAAGATGACAAATCCATTTTAAATATGTGGCAGACTTTCAGCTATTTATGCTATACACAGTTATCCAATGACAAAGTATTTCTAGCTAAATTTTTCACCACATTGAGGCTTGCATTGAGGATGACTACTATAATTTCGTCATTCACGCAACTGTTTCAGAAGTATCAAGACATATTCCCACGGAGAACTTTGACATTCTACAACACATAGTTGCAAAGAACGGTACCAGTAAGATCGGAGTACCAACCTTCATCAATATAACGTTCGGACTGTTTCATAAGCTCGCCTATAAAAATCACGGTAGAAGTAGTGCCATCTCCACTAGTGTCGTCTTGTGCAACAGCGGTTCGTGCTATCATGATTGCTGTGGGATTTTGAATTTGCTGCAACCATATAAAACAAGTATGGACAGCACATTTAATCCTCCTTTTGAAATAAATGTCTTGTAGATGAATGGTTGTGAAGATTTTCCAATAGTTCTTTTTCAACGGGCTTACGTAATTAAAATGATATAAGGGGCATGTTAGAAAGTGAGCATCCATATCGACAAACCAGCAATTTAGGCGTTATTTCGCATTTATGCAGACCCCGATGGAGAAAAATCAATAATAACATGTCCGGTTCAATACATGCGCGGAAAAACAGTAGAGATAGGAGATCTAAGATAAGTAAAGGGTTTAGGGCAGAGAGCCGACCATTTCTTTAAGCAAAGTGTTGCCATCTTTGGTGAGCTTGATATCTCCGGCACCACCCACAAGCCTGGTCGGGTAGATACGAGCACAAATATGAGAAAGGGAAGCATGGAAGCAGATTTCAAAAGCGAAAATGACGAAGATCGAAAATAACGTCATACATTTTGATGGTTCCTTTAGGACCGAGATTGCTCTTGAGGACGTCTTGAAGGCCCTTCGCGGCGTTGATATTCATATGCAGAGCGGCGGATTTGTTGAGAACCTCTGCATTTGGGTTGAGTACTCTAAGCGACATCTTTCTGTTACTTGCGTGAGTGAAGGAGGAGAAGCAGAGAACAACAGAGTGAGGTAGAAATGGTTTAGGAGGGAAACTAATAAACTACGGCAAGCAACCGCGGGGCGAAAGGGTTTTAGGGCACTCCGTAGCCGAGTAATGATTGGGTATATAAATCCAAATTTCTTTAGATCCAACTTTCAAGACTATTCTTCAAAATAGTAAGTTTGAAGGCTATTTTTCATTAACCATCGATTATTTTCACTTCGTATGTATCTTTAAATTGTTTTGTTTTTAATGTTTAAAATTATATCGCCTCTTATATTTTTTAAGTTCCTAATTAGTTAATTACGTTAGAGTAGCCCGAGATAACTCGTGGCCCGATAGTAATCCACGCCCAACGAGCCCCAAAGCCAAAAAATGGCGTATAAAGGGTTTTGTCATGCTCGATTTGGTGAGTCGATAGTATACGGTCCTAACACGTATGTAAAAAATATATAAATAAAATGGTCAATTTTTCTGATCGAGTATGCTATCCACGACATATTCATACCACATACCTTCAGTCTAATACTAATTTGAGCATCAAAGTGCATTAGACATAGTACCACGCTCGAACAAGTGATTTGACATGTCGGTACAACTTTGTTATATACACGGTAATACATCAATATTCTATAGAACATAAATCGACTAAATTTACTTGGAGGCATGTTCAAGTAGACACGTTTATTTTGCTCGATCGCAATAAACAAGTAGAAAAAAAAGTCACAATTGTCCTCGTACTCGTACAAAACTAAAATGTTAAGAGGTTATCGAGATCACCGAAAATTAATTAATTAGATAACAAAATAAATAAATATGAAATATAAAATTTAGAGATTTATTAGACAAATTTTAATATTTAAGGACTTATTAATACGAACATACCCACCAACTAAAGTTGACGCGTTTTAGTTATTTGAAATATGAAATTTAAATTTAATTTGACGAGGACTAAATTTGTAATTTCAGTAAGGAATTGTAACGGGGCAAAAAGAAAGCAAGGCATTGGATTAAATGCCAGAACCTGGAATTTAGGTATAAGTAGTAATTATTTGACGAAATTACCCTTGAAGACATTTGAAAGCGTTAGATTGTTAGGGTTCCAATTCATTAGAGAAGGGAGGGTATAGAGTTAAAAATCCAAAAGCAGGACATTTTAACGAATTTGATGAGTATGAACCCGAATTACCGAAAATAAAAAAGTAAAAGAGAAATAAGGAAAAGACAGAGGGCGATCTCCGAACGATCCAGCTTCAAATGGTATTGACATGATTCAGACTGGACTTTGATTCACCGGTTTCAATCGATATAGAACTGCAACTCTGCACACTGGAGCAGCTCACTTCTTACCGATTTTCAGCTCACATTCTACAATGGTGAAGACCTACGTGAGAGAGAATGTGCCGCTCTCTCGTTTTGGTGTCTTGGTAGCTCAGCTCGAATCCATAGTCGCCTCCGCTGCTCAACAGCCTCCGGAGCCCCTTCTCTGCTTCGACCTTCTTTCCGATCTCATTTCCGCCATTGACGAAGAGCCCAAGGTTCACTCTATTTATTTCGCTGCTTTTCATTTTGAGTTCATTATCATCCATCTCGTTGTCTTTCGAATATATTTTATTGGTTTTGAGCTGCCAACTTTTATGTCAATAAGAGAAGACATTGAATTCTGCGATATTATGTGGATCTCAATACATTTGACATCAGAAATGGAATTATTATGCGCAGTCAGTTTCATTGTAACATGCTTCTGCTTTTTTCATTATCCATTCGGTCTTGCCACGGGTTGAAATCTCTGTCTTCATTGGCTATGGGGCTATGAAGTTCTAATTTCCCTCCGTGTCTATGGGGCTATGAAGTTCTAGTTTCCCTCCGTGTCTATGGGGCCATGGGGCTGTGAAATCTCTGCCCACGGGTTGAAAGGTTTGGGAAGCTTTTGGGAGGTATAATCTGAGTAACAACGGTGGTAGATGAAGATAAGGTTGTCACCAGTTGGAGGTCATCGTCACCGGACTTGCTTGAGCTTGACACCATTAAAAGAGATTAGAAAGAGCTTATAGCACTGTTCTATGTATGACTGGTAAGAACAAAGGAGACAATCACACAAAATGAGAGCAATGCTCACCTTCATAAATATTTAAAGAAGAAGTAACAGAAAAGGAATGCTTAATGTGTAAAAGATGCAATGAAGAAAATGAGAGAAAAAACATGGTAAATAATATCCTAACAATCTGCTTTTGCTTTCAATTAAAGTTCCAAAGAATGTAAGTTTGGTGGATAATTAAGCGGTAAAATTAACTTAAGCGCACTGAACTACCTCTTTGAAACAGGCCGAATAAATTCCTCCAATAGCACCGATTCAATTAAGTTTAGTTCATCATTTCCAATCTATTGATACAAGAAGATCCACTGAAAATGAGTTTTTCCGTAGTTAACATAACAGTGCTTTCGTATCTATACTATCTTCCTTGCTGGAAAGGACACTGTTCAAACAGTTTTAATGTCTCTGTCTAGTCATATGCTAACATAACAGTATCTTCTTTAACTAGAAATGACACTATTCAAATTTTTTTCATGTCTCTGTCAAGTCGTATGCTAACATTTCAAAATTAAATGCTGTCTGGAGTTTTTTAGTTTATTCATTTTCTGGCAATGCGAACATTTCAATATTTAATTAAATTTATTAAATGTTTGAAATGAACATTGCAAATTTCAGGAATCTATACTTTTGTGGCAAAGAAAATGCGAGGAAGCACTCTATTCTCTGCTCATTCTTGGTGCCAGACGACCGGTGCGTCATCTTGCGTCAGTAGTAATGGCAAGAATTATATCCAAGGGAGATACAATTTCAGTATATTCACGAGTTAGTAGTCTTCAAGGGTTTCTGTCTGATGGGAAAAGGAATGAGCCTCATAAGATCGCTGGTTTGTTACGGAAGCTTGAACTTGATTAATCTTAGATAATCGCAGTTAGGAGTGTGTTTCACATGCACATGCTGGAATGTGTATGTTTTATATTGAAATGTGTTCATAATATAAGAGGAGAAACTTTCCCCTTAATTACATATTCTTCGTTGAAATGTGTATGTTTTCTTGCTTTTTGAAAGGGTGAATGTCCTACAATCTGTGTTTTCTGTTGAGAGTAGTTTTATGCTATATATATATTTTTTTTCCAGTTGAAGCCATATAAAATTTTAACTTTTTGATGAAAGCTTTGTTTGTTTTGTTTGTTTGTTTTTTTTAATAAAATGTTTATTTTAAAGGAAAAAAATGCGGATTGACCTAACCATCTTCAGACTACCTTATTTTATTGGCATCCATCTCTGCTGAAGAGAACAAATTGATATAATTAGACATTCTTTGAAATTTTGATCTGTTAATCTCGTATTTCCTTTTATTTTGGTATTTATTTATTCTCAGAAAGATATATTTGCTTGAATTCTCATTTCTTATAAAAATTTGTATTTTAGAGTACTCATAATAGCAAATTTCTTCATGGATTTGGGCCTTCCTTTATTCTTGTGCTTGAAAGCTTTCCATGGGAATACCACTAGGTTTTTTAAGCTGTACCAGATTTATGCTTCACATCTTTAGAAATTTGTAACTTTTTCTTTTACTAACATGTCATCTTTATTATATCTGACCTTCATAGGCATTGCCCAGTGCTTGGGAGAATTATATCAGCACTTTGGGAGAAAAATCACTTCTGGTTTGCTTGAGACGACTATTATTGCTGCAAAGCTTATCAGATTTAATGAGGTTCCCATTAAATCCCATTGTCACCTTTCTTTAACATGATATTTTTCTAGTACATTCTTACAAACTTGCACTTATCAGTATGGCGATCCTGTTTTGTGAACTTTTTTTTTTGGGGGGGGGGGGGGGGNGGAGGTAGGGGGATGTGTGAGTACTTGTTTCGAGTAATTTTTTCCCCACATAAAATCATTGATTTCTTTTGAGTTGAAGCTGTTAGGTGATGTATTTTTGTTGGGCACATGCTTAAACACCGTAGCCTTCCAAGGAACTTCTCTTGGGATTACATTGGTCTGGACACACCATAATATTAATAATGTTTCTGTCTTCCTTCATTAAGCAATTAAGGAGTAATAATTGAGGGTTGCCTCAATTTTGGGGTTGTTCCTTCATTTAGACAGAAAACCGTCCTAGTGTGTCCAGACCAATGTACAAAAAGAAGTTCCATGCAAGGCTACGGTGTTTAAGGAGTAGCAATTGGGGGTTTCCTCAATTTTGGGGTTCTTCCTTTAATTAGTTATAACACTGACAACCGTTCTATTTGTATCTATTGTTTTCAACTGCCATTTTAAATTTTTGTTTAGGTTGAATTGGAAGGCACAAAGGAGCCTGTTTTTAGTAGTTTTTTGGAATAAATTTGTTCACTTTCATTGACTATCGAATTATAGTCCTAGTATCACACTCTTTCTTTGTTTATTTTGGACTATGTGAGTTGTGAGGCTATCGTTTTGTTCGTTTCAAATGAAAGCTAAAAAATTGTTTGGTTTTATTTGAAGTATCTCTCGTCTTATTTATATTTAATTATTTATTGTTTAAGGATTATTTGTGTTCCAAATATTAGGATTTTGTGAGACAAGAAGCTCTGCGCTTGCTTCAGAGTGCTTTAAAAGGATCGGGGGGTTCTGCAGCTGCTTCAGCATATACTGAAGCATTTCGTCTGATTACTCGTGTGGGCATTGGTGATAAATCATTCATTGTTAGAATAGCAGCTGCAAGATGTCTAAAGGCATTTGCCAACATTGGAGGACCTGGGTTAGGGGTTGGAGAACTTGATAATTCAGCCTCCTTTTGTGTAAAGGTAGCCATTTTATTCTTGTCGTGATATGTTTGTTTGTTTGTTTGTTTGTTTTCTTTTTTTTGGGTTTTTACTGATTACCACAACAGCAATATCGTTGTTTCTGAAACAATAGAGGAACTCCATGGCTGTGTTATATATGTCTAGATACAAGTAGTCCTCATTTTTAGTGATTTTAGTTTCCGATAATATTCAAGAAGATCAAATTCCTTCAATTATCAGATAAAATTGTTCTGGATGCTCGTTAGCAGCAGCAAGCTGGTACACATCATCCAATATTTTTGTATATGCCTGGCTGGATGTGCAGAGCTATAGATAGTTCTCCTGGGGAATCTATTGGGTAGGTGGCTTAAAGGGAAATCTGGGATTATTGGAAGAATGCTATAAGAGCTGTACTTTACATAATTTGGATAGAAAGCAACAATAGAATTTTGAAAGCGACTATTAAAGAGTTTTATTATTCTTGGAATGTTGTATGGCACACCGCATCTTCTTGGGCAACACTCTGGAAAACTTTTTCTTTGTTGTCCGTTAGTGTTGAGGTCCTCTCATAAAGTCCCCTTTTTGTTACTTTCGGGAGGTTGTATGGCAGACTGCCTCTTCTTGGGCTAAACTCTACAGAAGTTTTTCTTTATTTTACATTAGTATTGAGGTCCTTTCATAGACTCCCCCTTTTGAGGTTTGAGGAGGTGACCTCTTATCTCCTTGCTGTTTCTGTGCGTTCCTCCCTTTTTGATAGAAGGATATGCCAAATTTCTTTTATATAAGAAATTATACATTATGATATGCTGAATGTCTTATTGATAGAGTGATATGCTGTCTTTTATGAAAACAATTATTATATACAAATTCTATTAATAGAATGTTCCTTCAAGACATTAACTAGTTTTATAATCTATTGTTATCTTTCTCTTGTTTGCATATGTACTTCGGGCTTCTATGATGTTTTGGTTCTCATACTTTTATATGTAACTAAGTCATTATACTTGAAAGAAAAATAATAGATGAAGAGATAGAAAATTGTTCCAATGCTCCCAAAGGCTAACCAATAAGTCATTATACTACTAAAAAATGTAACAATTATGTCTAAGTTAAAATTTTCGTTAAAGAATTGGTTGTGGGCTTCAGTCTTGTCGGGGAATTTTGTAACTACCTATTAAGTTTTATTCTTCTAGATTGGAGTCTTTTTTGCGATTGGACTCCTTTTGTTCTATTTTCTTAATGCAAGGAATTTTGTAATTATCAGCTAAGTTTTGTTCTTCTGGATTGGAGTCTATTTTTGCTTAGGGTTTATTTACCGTTGAACTCCTTTTGCCTTTTTTTTTTTCCTCATAATTTTTTTTATAATGTCCTTGTATATTCTTTCATTTTTCTAATGAAATCTTGGTCACTCGTTAAAAAAAATTGTATTTATGAAATAAGACCAAGTGAATGAGGAATGAAGTTGACGAACCTCTTATGATCTGAAATTGAAAGTGGTTCAGTATCTACCCGTTTGTATACTTCAATTACTAAAAGATTTTAAATATCAGGAACCTTTTGAAATGTACGGACTAAGTTGTCATAGAAAAAGTAAACGACCAAAATGTTGCCAACTAAAAATGTGTTTTAATCATTAATTTAATTTTAGTTGGGCAGGTTTACTTATCAGTGCTTGCATTGGCTACCTCTTTATAATATCATTGCATGATGGGTTTTTAGTATCTTAAGTTGGGTGGAGAAGTAGAAGTAGAGGAATCTAAAGGGTGTTAAGGAACCCAGAATAACATCTAATAATGCATTTATTCTTTTGATAACAGAAAATCTTAAATGGGTTGGGGACCCTTTCCTTTTCTTGAAGCTAAATATAAAGCATCCTTTTGGTTTTTGTTTTCTTCTTTATTTTGTAACTGCTCTTAATTTTTTTCTTCCAAATTTACTTTTTTTAATATTTAATATAATTTTGGAAATTAGTTAGTCACGTTAAATGGGACTTGTTTACTCTTTCCCCTAAATTGGTTTTTTTTTTGGTATTTTAATATAATATTGGGAATTAGTTAGTTCAAATGGGGCGCACTTACTCCTTTATTGTAACTTTTCAATCATCAATGAAAAGTTCTGTGTCCTTCACAATATATACTGCCTGTATATTTCTATCTTCTACATCTACAATGTTCTAGTTATCTTTCCAAATGGTTTGGCTGAATCAAACAGGCCTTTGAGGATCCAATTTCATCCGTCCGGGATGCATTTGCCGAAGCTCTGGGTTTGTTACTGGCTCTTGGAATGAATCCTGAAGCTCAGGTATATAAGTTATTTGTTATGTAATAATCCTTGCTGTTTCTGACCAATTTATCTCGTATGTATATAAGTGTTATTGTCTTTAAAGTTAATAGTTCATGTCCTACTAGGTCCAACCAAGGGGAAAAGGTCCCTTCCCTCCAGCAAAGAAGCTAGAAGGCGGTTTACATCGGCATCTATCTTTGCCATTTAGTAAAGGTATACCTATACTTTCTACTGCGTGGGTTTACGCCAGAACTAACTACCTATATCGGCCTTTCCAAGCCGCAGCCCACACATACTCTTACTCATTCATCTCTCCCCCTTTTACTCTTTTTCTTCTTCCAAGATTAGCAATCGTGGGCCTATCCTACACCTCTCCACTGTTTTTTTTCCTTTTTTTTATATTTTCAATTTTTTTTTTTTTTTTTTTTTTTTTTGTGGAAAACTATGATTCCTTTGAAGAAATTACAAAAGAATGCAACTCCTGTTTCAAAGGAATTACAAAAGTACTTCCATTGATTGGTCAAGAGGAATAAGATTATAGCTGTGAAAGCAAGGAGAGAATGTACACCAAGAGAGAGCCATGTAAGGCAAGTGCTAATAAAAGCAATCAAAATCAGTAGCTTACGACTTTATCCTCGAAGATGTGATGATTTCTTTCCTACCAATGACCATAGAAAGGCTCTGATAAATTTCTTTTCAGTTTCCCGTAAAAAAGCATAGAAAGGTCGGATAAAATTTAACCAAATAACTTCCCTTTGTTTTAAAAAAGGATGATCAATGAAAACCAATTCCAGCAGTGTTATAGGATCTCCTGGTAGGGCAGTGGACCAATTGAAAGCCGATAGGACGTCCTTCCAAAAAGCTCCAGGAAAAGGACAGAATATAAAAAGGTGCAGTAGGGTCTCTCCATTCTTCACCAATTTGGCGATGTAGAAAGCCATGAGCCCTCCTCTGCAAAATATCAGTAGGGGCACCCATGACTAGGCTCCCAGATGAAATTTTTTATCTTCTTTGGGAAGGACCCCTTCCACAGCTGCAAGTATTTCTTCTCTTAATGGTTGCTGTTTGTTTCTTATTAATTTTCTCTATTCAGCAAATAAAGATATTGAACTCTCAAATTTTTGAAAAATGTTTATTTTAATTTCATTGCCTGTTTTGCATAACGAATCACATTGCAGCAAATGGACCACGGTTGAAGGAAATTCGTGTTAGCCTTACATTATCTTGGGTGTTCTTTTTGCAGGTTTGTGCTCACTATTATCTGCTGTAGTAGATTTTCCTTCATTTGTCCTTTTTCCTTCGGTTCGAGATAGCTTTTGAATGTTTTTGGGGTTTGGAAGACTAATTCATAAGAATTGAATTCTTAGATGTTTGAAAGCTTTATGTTAATTCTTATTCAAGTTTAATCAATTCTTAATTTAACTTTTCACTCATGTTTTCTTTTCTCGCGGCTTTTGATCTAGTATAATTTGTTTCTCTTCTTATGATGTGTCACCATGAATCTAAATTTCATTTCAGTGTTGGTTTTAGTTGAATTTGTTTGCTGGCTTATTTAGCACTGATAATTTTGATAATGTTGGTTTTACTTTCACTTCTCTGTATCATTTTGCCTTACAGATTTGGTGCACTTGTTAATTATACTTACATATATTTTATGGATTTATTCACACCATATAAAATGTCTTGTAGGCCATTCGTCTCAGATATCTGCATCCAGATACTGGACTCCAAGACTATGCACTGCAGGTTATGGACATACTTCGGGCTGATACTTCTGTGGATGCCCATTCACTGGTAATTGCTGAAGTTTAGTTTATGTACTATCCATAATTATTACTTTTAGGCTTAGGCTACATCGTATGCCCAGGTGGAAGTTGTCAATCCCCCAATTTTTCTTTCTTCGGTAATGGACATCAACAATTTATCAGAGGAGTCAATGTCCTGCTCTAACAAGGACACAAAAATTTGAGGGGCAGTTCTACCATCGGAAAAATAAAATGTATGAGGAGTTTAGGAACACTGAAGAAAATTGAACTTCACTCGTCTCAATTAATTGTTCAATGTAACATTTGATAGATAAGCATGAAATCTAACCTTTTCCTATAATGTACCAGCTCACTCCCCAAGGATTTAATTTTTTTGAATTTGAATGAGATAAGAATCTAAGAGAACAGTTAACAAAAAAAAAAAAAAAATCCTATATAAAATAAATAACAGCTAATGAATACATATGAAACCTTAATATCGTCCTTGTGATCTTGATAGTTGTTTAAAAAAAAAGTTTAAATAGAGAACCACATAGAATAGGTATATAGTACTACTTTTGCTGCTGTATTAGAGTTAGGCACTAGCCCTCTGAGTTGATTGACTGACTTCTTTTATTTTTCTGTTTGCTGTAGGCTTGTGTGCTCTATATTCTTAGGGTTGGCATTACTGATCAAATGACAGAACCCACCCAAAGGAGCTTCTTGGTTTTTCTTGGAAAGCAGGTTGACAAAATTTATTTGAATAGTGGTTTTGGTGCTATCAATACAGAGTAGATTAATGTTCTCGTCTAAATCAAGTAGTCTATTGGTGTGTGTGCTTCTTATTATATTTATAATGGGTCAGTTTTCTGGAAATTTGACAGCTGCAATCTGAAGATGCTAGCCCTTCAATGAAGATTGCTTGTTTGCGTACTTTGTCTTATACTCTGAAAACTTTGGGAGAGGTAAGGCACGACTGTATTTTTGAAGGATTACTTTTTCTATGTAAGAAAAGTTGCTATAACTTTTAATGAAATCGTTGCTTACTGATAACCGGTGTAAATTTTATAATCATTCCAACGACTTTATTCATATGCTATTTGTGCTAGTTAGAGGAGAAGATTTTTGTTGTTCTTCTTTGTAGGGCTTTGCTCTCTTCTCCCCTTTTCAATTTCATATTATTTATAAAATCATTTCTTATAAAGAGAACAGGGGTTTGAGCCTCATCACAGGTTTACCAGTTTTAACTAATTAGGGCAGTCTTTCTTCCATGTAGTTTGATCTCTTAATCAACAATTAGATTACACTTCTGCTTGTAGCATGCACTTATCCATGGCTTTTGTGCAGTACGAATAAGGTTTTTACTTGTGCCCAACGAGAAGTTGGTCAGACTTCACTAAAATAAAAATAAAAAAAGAAAAAAGAAAAGAAATAGAAGTTGGTCATACAGTGCTAGATTATTTTTATGCAGGTCCCATCTGAGTTTAAGGAAGTACTTGACAGCTCAGTTGTTGCTGCGGTTTCTCATTCCTCACAACTTGTAAGTTCTAAATATTGTTTGTAGTTCCAGTCTGAACATTCTGTTTTTATGCTTACCCGTTTTAACTTATTTATTTTCTTAGTGATCATGGAAGGATTCAACCTTCATGCTCCACCTATTTTTCTCTCCCTTCACGATTTCCCTAAAACTTGTATGATATTGGATTAGTTTAGATAACTCCTGCTCAGTAAGCTACGATGGTTTGCATCATTTGACAGAATTTTTTAGCTCTGATTACACCTTATTGAGCTGATTCTTTGAATTTCTGCCCACCATGCAAGATAGCTTTACCCTTCAGATTACGACTGCAAAGTTCACCGGGTTGAGCAACCAACAATAGAAGCAATCTATGACGTTGTTCTATTAGGTGATATAATAGATGGAACAACTTGCTTTGGGTGGAAGATGGCTCCTATCTGGTGTAGCCTAAGTAACAAAAGGAGAACTCTCTCCAGGAATCAATCACAATCTTTATTATGAATCAAAATATTCATGAATACATGAGAGAGATTCTTTTATAGAGAATTAATAAGAAAACTAAGTATTAAATATACAAAAGATACTAAACGGGATTAACCAAAGAATTACCCAATATTAATATGAATTTACTACTAATCCTACTGCATCATACTTAATCCCTCCCAAAAAAACCGACCTTGAGTTTTAAGAAGAAAAGGAATATAGGAGGAAAAAATCCAATGACCTGAATCGAAATGGCCTTTGATCAATGTGGGTGAAGTTGGTCTCGTTATTCCAATGATGCTTCTTTCAATGATTTGAAAAAAACTCCTAATGAAAATGTTTGCCCGCTCAAGTCTTGCACTTCAACTTCATGAAACAATTGAGCCAATGAAAGATATGAGAAATTCAGAATATTACCCCAATGCAATTTTGTCTTTGATGGCTGCGATTTGTTTTTATGCCCTCTGAAAAAGAAAACTAATCAATAAAAACACAAAAGATACTAAAATGGATTAGCTAAGGAAACCCAAAATTAATATCTCAGAGCATTAGTCTCTTTTCATTTATTTAATGAAAAACAGTATGTTTTTCTCAGAGCATTATACTGTTTTCCTGTTAAAAACAGTATGTTTACCATTAATTCTACTACATCACCATCAATAATAACAATGTTTTAAAAGGCACTCCTAAACGCGCGCCTAGGCAGCTGGCATGGGTCTCAAGGTGAGGCGCACAAAGGAATGCGCGCCTTCTTTGAAGCTCTAAGGCCCAAAGCTTTCGGCTGTAGTTTTTTTTTTCATTACTTTTAGAAAATAATAATTATTAGGGTTTTTCTTCTTTATTAATTAAAAAAATAAAACCCTAAATGCAAAAATCCTTGTTTTTATGGTTTATTTATTTATTTTTCATATTCCCACTTCAGTTATGCTCTCTATTCTATTTTCTAATCAAAGAAAATTAGTAAACAAGGTAGTAGTATATTAATTGCACACTTTTGGTTTCGTTCTCTAGTTCACTCCTTTTAAGAGCTTGTGTCCCTTGAGCATTTGTCTTTTCGAGAATTCTACATTGAAAAAATGAAGAGACTTCATAATCTATATTAGATATATGCTCCACTCGTTGTCAATTGGTTTTGAGATGAGACTCATGTCTATCTAGTATTGTATTAGAGCAGGAGGTCCTATTTTTGAAATAATATAATGTCATTTCCTTCTCCATTAATATTGAGTTTCATTTATTGGCCTTTTGAAAAATATTCAAGTCCACAAGTGAGGGAGAGTGTTGAAGTATTGATATTATTAAATTTACCGTAATCTATAAGCTTAAACTTTTGGATTCGTGAGTGATTTGACAAGTCTTTATTCAATGAAAAGTTTCGTTTATGGTTTTGAAAAAATTGCATACTTTTGGTTCTTAAGTACACATTTGGTTCAGGTACGCATAGAAGCTGCTCTATCATTGCGCACATTGACAGAGGTTGATCCTAACTGTGTTGGTGGGTTATTTTCTTATGGAGTGACCATGCTAACAGCTCTAAGAGAGAATGTTTCGTATGAAAAGGTGCTACTACCTCCATTTATACTACTTCCTAATTGGTACTGCTAACTATTCAATTCTTCACTCACCACAACTTCAATTGTAATAATTTTCTGGTTTCTTTGCATCCGTAATTTATAGATTTACTCTCTGTTTTTCCCTCTCGATTTTCTGTGTGCCTTTATTCAAAACTTGCTGTGTAGTGTATTTGGAGGCAAGGAAGCTGTTTGAATTCGATCAATGACCTATTTGCTACCTAACTTAATCTTATATTTAATTGATTCATAACAATTTATGAGGAAAAATATATTATGCATCTTTAGTCTTTGGAAGTTGCTAATTTTGATTGGGTGCTGATTGGCATAATCATGCTTGTCTATGCCCCTGATAGCCTCTAGCCCTCATACTTCCATTCTATGTATTTCCTTGGCATGTTATTTTACTCATGCTAACCTCTGAATCAGCTTTTGTGCTCTTTCTTGATAATGTCGGTCCGTTATTCTGTTTCAAATTTGAGTATGGGCGAAGGTTATTTGTGGAAATTCAACCTTTTAATGATGTTTCTCTTTTACAACATTCTCTGACATTTGCTAACCGATATATTCCTGAAACACATTATAATTCTCAACGGATTCATTGTTGAAAAGTACTAAGCATGTGCTTTACTAGTTATGGTTTTGATTGTTGATTGGTTTTACGTCTAACTACAGAATTACAATTTGCAATTGGAGCTCGATTCCTTGCATGGTCAAGCTGCTGTATTGGCAGCTTTAGTGTCTGTATCTCCCAAACTACCTCTCGGTTATCCAGCCAGGTAACTTTCCTTTTGCATTCATTCAAAGTCGGTTGTAGATGTTTCTTTAACTCTTAATCAAATTTTGACTTCTGATTTCTTATCCAAAAAAAAAAAAAAAAAATAAATAAATAAAAGAAAGGAAAAAGAAAATGCAGACATCCTGCCTTTTCTGCCTATTATAGAGTTCAATACTCGCTTGTTCTACCTTGAGACTCAGTTGTTTGCCACATGTTTGTATATGAGTGAAAATGCATCTCTCTCGATCAATTTCTGGTGTTATAAGCGGTCTCAGTTTGTACAAAATTTCTTGCTTGAGCACAAAACATTTCTTTATATATGGAGTTGTTGTCCTAGCATATCTCTTGACGTTTCTGTCAACATTTCTTCAAATTTGAGCTTTTGAAATTTCTGTTAACCTCAATAGCGTTTTGTTTGGCACCTCTTACACAAACGAGGTAATATCATTCTCAATTCCTTTTCTCATGACCAGATTTCCTAGATCAGTGCTTGAAGTATCAAAGAAAATGCTGACAGATCCCTCCCGCAATCCTGGTGCTTCCACTGTCGAGAACGAAGCTGGATGGTTACTTTTATCATCATTATTAGCTTGTATGCCTAAGGAGGTAGACAGTGACTGCCAGGTTTTGTTTTTTACTAATTTCTGCTACAAACGTGTAAGTTGCGTTTTTTGGTGCATAAAGGAACTTGAAGACCAGGTTTTTGATATTCTTTCCTTGTGGGCTGCGTTTTTTACTGGAAACATGGAACATGAAATCAAGCAAACTGAAGATTTGACTTCAAAGATATGGTAAGCCAATTTGGAAATTTTGTTTGGAAAGGACCAACGTTTCTTGAATTGTGATGATGAATATTACTGATCAGTTGTGACATCCCTATTATTTGTTCGCCAGGATTTTTTATATCTGCTTTAGGATGATGTCTTCTCATGTTGTGTGTATTTTCCTATTACAATGGAAACCGTGTATTGTTTGCCTAAAGACATTTTAAATTACAAATCCATCATTTCATTATGTTTTGATGATAATTTTTAAGCCAGTTGATATTTCACATTGCACACACATCACTAAAGTATTTCCTGATGTTGGTTTCTAAGTTTGTTATATTACATGTCCATGGCAGAGTAAATATATTGATACAATAATGAAGTTGGTAGTTAATGGTTTCCTTGTGTCCGTTATACCTAAATTCCTTGCATTGTTTTTATAAGGTCATGGGCATCTGGGTTGCGATAGTTGCACTTGCAATTAAGCTTTCATATATATATATATTTTTTATCTTAACATAGGAGTCACTGAATGTATTTTATGTGGGAGAATCCTGATTATTGTTAGCTAAGGTTGAAAGTGCGATGATATCGCAATTGTCAAAAAGGAAAGTTGAACAAATCAAATGTTACCTTCCGAAGAGAATTTCTAGATTTAATGCCTGATGTTAGAATTTCTTTTCTTTTTCTTCCCCACAATATTGGATCTGTAATTTCAGATCTATGTAGTATACGTTTGGATGCTTACAAAAAAAAAAAAAAAAAGAATCCAAGAAAAACAAAAGAAATCTGCAATCCTTAATACTTGACGAGCTGGAGACGTGGAAGTTTTAACATTAAGAAGTTTGAGCATAACTTCTGATATTTAGAAGGCTCTAGCCTTAAAGGTTATGTAAAAAGGACACTTTTGATTGATATTTTTGTGAAATTCAAATATTAAAGTATTCTTCCCCACTAACTGTTTACAAAGAAGTACCCCAGTTAGAATCATTTACAATAGGAACTAGATAAGAAACATGTTAGACCTTGTAAAAGTAATGTTCCAATTTCATTGATTAAGGAAAAAATTACAAATTCATGGCTTTTAAAAGAGGCTTTCGATTGTAAATTAAGCAACCGGCTTCCCTCCCTCTCACTGGCTTCTGCCTTAATACCGACTGTATTACCAAAGGTCACCTCAAACATTGGCCCACCCTCTCAGCATAAGTACCTTGCACAAGCAACTCTGACACATAAAAAACTCACGCTTGGCATAACCATACCAAACTATTGCTTGGTGTCTGGGTTTTCCTGTCCTTTTGACGGAGAGGCATTTAATGTTGGGAGTCAACTTATCAGTGCATCTCAATGATTACATACTACGATGATATATAGAGGCTGCTTCTTGAAAATCAATTCAATAAAACTAAAAGGGGCTTTCAGATTAGTAGGGGCAAGCTGTAAACTTTTTAAATACTTTTTGTTTTGCAAAGTAAGTATTGAGGACAAGTGGATCTATTAAAATAAGACAGAATGATAACCACTTATGAAAAATAGGGAAACATTCAGAAATTCCTTTTACGAGAAAACAAATAATTTTAGTGTTAAATTTTCTTCCAAATTTTTGTTTCACTTTGTCTTATGATGTGATTTGATCCTTCTTTGTATTCTCTTCTTTTCCACTCTTTTTGGCGTTTATATCTTATGAGCATTAGTCTCTAGGAAAAATTTCTTCTCTTGCTCAAAAAAAAAAAACTGTTCACTAAAATATTACTATTCCTTTGCTTTCAACTGTACCAGAACATTTAGCCACGATCATTTCCCATTATTTTAATTTTAATTTTTTTACATGGAAAAAGCTATTCATTGATTGAGGAAAAGGAAGATACCATTTTCCTTTTACATTCTTAAGTGATACAGTGATACTCCTCCTCATACTAGTGTACTTTATTTAGAATAAGACATTTGAATAATTTATTATTTATGGGTAGTTTGTTGAAAGAATAATCTAGTTATATCTACTTACATAGTTTTCTTAATTTTTTTTGCAGTGTTTGGTCTACTGCCATTGATGCGCTTACAGCATTTATTAGATGCTTCATTTCTCCAAATGTCCAAAGTGCTGGGGTTTTTCTTCAACCAGTGATTGTTTACTTGAGCAGGTTGGTTTCTTTAGTTTTAGTTAATTTAAATTATTTTAATATGGATTCCCAAATATTTTCTTCAATTTCATGCACAAGCGTGTTTTAGCTTTTTATCTAAATATTCTTGCAATTGAATGGAAAGCAGAGTTCTATCCCATATTTCATTATTAGCGATCAAGGATCTAGCCAGTTCGAGACCTGCGTTAAACATCTTGATCATAAGGACGTTAATTGCTTACCAGTCTCTTCCTGATCCCATGGTGTATAAAAATGACCACTCTCAGATTATTCAGCTATGCACAACTCCTTTTAGGTAACGAGCACCTTCAGTTGATGGTGGTGTTATCATTTCCTCTTTAGTTTAAATTTTTCCTTCAGTATTATTGATGTGACAGTTTGCTCCTGCTTGTCCGGTTAAATTGAAAGGGATGCATCTGGATGTGAAGAAAGCTCGTGCTTGAGGTTACTACTTGACAGACGAGATGCATGGTTGGGTCCATGGATTCCTGGAAGGTGATATAGATTAATTTCTGCTGATTCTGATAATCTGTTTTTCTCCGAACTATTTAACTTGGAGTTTTTGAGTTTTAGGTTCCCTTTATATTTTCTTACAAATTTGATTAGGTTGAATTATTTCATACAGTGGTGGACTTGCCTTTTTGAATGATTTTACCTTCTAGTTCTGCCTTCAAAAGGACAAAAAAAAAGGAAAAAGAAAGATAAAAGCTAGGAATTAGTTTAAGGGCTGTCCTTAAAAGAGAGTTCTCCCTTTTATTGTTGACGTAGGGATTCGTTCGAGGATGAGCTTCGTGCTTTTCAAGGGGGAAAAGATGGGCTTGTGCCTACGATATGGGAAGATGAAATTTCAAATTTTGCTCAGGTACTTATCTTTTTCCACCTCAATTTTTTTAAGAAACAAGATTCAAATGTTCAAAGTTTATCAACTCTAAAAGTGTAATAAAATAAAAATCTGAAAGCATAGATGGTATAAAAGAAACTCAAATCATACAAATAACCCTGAAAGGATCATAATTATTTTCCTTCCGCTTGTTTCTATTTTATTTTAGTCTAGGTCATTTTTTCTCTACGATACCTTTACAATCTGTAAAGGAATTTATCCTCAATATTGGAATCCTTATTTACAACTTTCCCCCACCTTTTCAGCTTCAATTTCAAGTTTCTATTCATGATTGTAATATTCTTTTTTCTATTGCCACAATGGAGAAGTCTCACTGCTAAGCAGTATCTTGCTTTGTATTTTAAATGATGAACTCCTGTTTATAGCTTCTTTGTGATGCTAATTCAATAGAAGAACGAATGAATCCTACATTTGATTATTTCCCAAGAACATGAATGCCAATCGGGTTAGAGACTGTCAGCCAATAAACCTTGTCTCATCTTTTTACAAAATTACAGTCAAGGTATTAGCGGAAAGGCTTAAAAAGGTGCTCCTTATTTTACTTGATGAAAGTCAAAATGACATTTATTGAAGCAGATTTTAGATTAATCTTGATCACTGCTGAGACTGGGAAATTTCAGTTATCAGATACTTCTATCATGGATGTTGGAAAATTTCTGTGGGGTTTCTTCTTCTTTAGATTTTGTTTCTTGATTTCCCCTTCATTATTCTGCATTTCGGGCCTTCGTTTTTCCTCTCTGAAAATTTATTTTGAACATGAAGCCAGAGACAATAAACAAAATATTGGTGAACCAGATGCTTCTGTGCTTTGGGGTTATCTTTGCTTGTCAGGTTTGAATTGTCATGACTCAATTTGGATTTTTAAATATGTTCCAAATTATGGCGTTTCCTTATGTAATTAACATGATTGTATAACTAAAACCAGGACAGCAGTGGAATGCTGTCCTTACTTGGAGTCATGGAGCAGTGTCTGAAAACCGGAAAGAAACAGCCATGGTATTCTGCTAGCGTCACTAATATATGTGTGGGGCTGCTTGCAGGTTTCAAGGTAATGATTATGTTCTCATATTTGTTCGTGTAGCTTTTTGAGACGTTGAGATTTACAAATGAACCAATAAATTTTGTTAGGCGCTTCTGTCTTTGCGTGTGCCATCTGTAAGCCTTGAGATTTTAAGTTCTGCCCAGGGTATTTTTCAGGTAAACTTTTTTTGTTTGTTTATGTTGTATTCCTTCGATGTTTTAGGATTTGTTTACTTTGTCTCTTTCTTAAAGATTTTGATTTGAACAGAGTATTATAGCTGCTGGAGACATTTGTGCATCACAACGTAGAGCTGCTGCCGAAGGTCTTGGGTTATTGGCCCGTCTTGGGAATGACATTTTCACTGCAAGAATGGTATACTCCTTTTCAATTCACACACGAACTTCTCTATGTATTAAGGATTATGCCACAAAGGTGGCATTCTTTTATTTTTCGAATTTACCCTGGTCATCTATTTTCATTAGATCTGCTCTTTATCAGTCTTACATGTTATATAAACAGATCAGGTCGCTACTTGGTGACCTAACTGGAATGGCAGACTCTGCTTATGCCGGATCAATTGCTTTGGCACTCGGCTGCATACATAGAAGGTTGGTAGTTAAAAGATCCTCTGAACTCCCCCAAAATTATTCTTTTTAGCCTTTATTGGCTTTGAGAATTGTATACTGTATTAAATCAACAGTTTCAATTTGAGCATACTGATCGTGTTCCATCTATTTGATTTATTTATTGTTCTAATTTCTAGTTTTTGATAGGAACAAATTTTTGAAACATAATGAACAGGGAGATTAAGTTGTTTCTTATTAAAAAAATGAATAGGAAGTACCCCTTTTATTTATTGTTCTAATTTCTAGTGTTGTTGGCTGATAAGACTTGTCTTTGTGAATTGCGTCACATCGTCTCGAAGGTTTGCCCAATAGTACCCCTTTTAAGAAGGGCGTAGGTTCTCTGTCACCTATGTGACTTGCACAGAGTGTCGTGGCATTCCTTCAGTAGAAATCTCCCAAGGTTCCCTGTTTAGGGAACATACAATCGATTTCCTTTGGTAAGAAGTAGGGAAAACTGGCGGGTTTTCCCTCCTTGGCCAACTGCATGATGGCCTGGGTGGCCAAGTCTTGGCCACCACTCAACTTGCTTGCCTATATAAGCTAGCATACATAGGAAGAATTAACGACTAGTCACATCCCCCATATAACATCCTTGATGTGACTAGTCGTCAATTGTAATTATCCTCTTTCTTTAATCTTCTTGAAATGGAAGCCATTTTGTCAGTACCTTTCTTGGTCTACCGCATGTTTCTTATAAAAAAAATACACCAGACTTACTGAGTTACCAAGGGAAATGAATAAGCAAGTTATCTAAGTTATTTTCCAAGGTTAATACGCAACACACACCATCAGGTAGATACGATAGTGTCCTCTTGCTTTGGCTTTTGTGAGGAATGATCCGACTTGATCAAGTTTCTACAGATAAGACTTAAAGAAGTTGATCATCTTTTTCCCTGTTCAAAATTATTTTATCAACGTTCTCTTATGGTCTCATGTGGTCTGCAAGTGCTTATGTACTTCTCTGTCTAAAAATTCCTCACCTATGCGTTTTCCTTTACTTTCAGTGCAGGAGGGATGGCTCTGTCAACATTAGTTACAGCAACGGTGAATTCAATATCTATGCTAGCTCGAAGTTCAGTTACCAGTTTGCAGACATGGGCTTTGCATGGACTTCTTTTGACTATTGAAGCTGCTGGCTTGTCCTATGTATCCCAAGTTCAGGTGTTCGACTTATGGTTTGAGCATTCTTAAAACTTGAATCTTCGTTTCTAACCTGATCTCTGTTACATTTTATCTTTGTACTGCCGTTTCCCCTCTTTGTTAGATCCCTCGTAATTTTTGAATTTTTGTTGGGCTCTATTTTTTACTTTTTTTTTTTCATTGGTTGTTGTCTCAAATTCACTGTCTATATTTTTTAACTTGCCTTTACGAAAGTTTTGCTTTCATTAGAAAGGGAAAAGAGCAGTAAGTCTTTTCCAATAAAAAGATCCAAGTATTTGAACTTGAGATCCTAGCGTGAAGATTAGGAAAACGAGGAACATCCTGATAAAGAAAAACTGTATCAAAGATGAACACAAAAGACATGGGAAATAAAATTTTAAGCCACACAAGATCGTCGTCCTCCAGACGGTTCTGAAAGTCACTTGAATTAGTTTGTTTCCAAATATACCAAATGATTGGAAAAATAGAAAAACTAAAGGGAACCTTCTTTGTTGGATTTGCCCAAACTGTTTGACCTAATTGATTCTGAAAATGGAAAATAGCTCATCTCATAAGTCATAAGCCACTGAACATTGAAATTAGTGGTAATCACCATTCATACCATCTTTACCTCCCAAAACTGAAAACTGCAGTCTGCAGACGTAATGTGAATTTGGGGGTGTGTAATCCATACCCCATCCATACTTGCACTATCACTTGCCAATTAAAAGCACAATTATAGAGACTAACAAAGTTATGAAAATTGTGGTGGGATAGATTCTTTCTTGCAGAATAGAGAATTCGCTTACTATCTGGTATTTAATTTCTACAAACCTAAGATGTTGAAGATTAATCATTGGACTCTTAGAAAAGAGATGAAATAGAAGCATCATGAGAAGTACTTAAACAAAATGTTTTCAAACCAAATATCCGTCTAAAATCTAATAGGATCAAGCAAGCCAATAGACAAGCAATCATAATTTCACAATTTAGTTTACCTGTGGAGATTAATTTTCAAGGACTCCTACGAGACTTTCCAGAACCAATGTTGATCGCCTGTATTAGTTTGAACCCAGTTCTTGTTTTAAATATAGTTTTATACTGTTGGAAGTCTTCTTGGAATACATCAAATTGTCAATAGCTTGCCCACTGCTGCAAAGAGTTCACTACTCGCGGTTTAAGAAGGAGCTAATTTTGTTGTCTTGTTTAAAATGGTTTATATAAGTAGTCCCACAAGAGATATTATTGTTTTTTTTTTTGTGTGTTGATGGGAGAGAGCTTTGAGGATTTACATATCTTTGAATCCATGTGTAATAAACAGGTTCTGGTGGACTTCGATCACATCTTGTGGAGGAGGAATCTATAGACTTCTATCTTGTTTTTAGCCCCTAGTTAGGTTTTTGTATGAATTACGTTCTTCTGAATTTTCATTTTGAAATTTTTTTGGGTGGGGGGAATTCCCTTGCTGGAATTTTCTCGTCATCCTTTCATTGTTTGGTTAGGGATGAATAGGTGGTCTTTTTGAAGCTTTTTTATTACATGTATACATTTATATTACTTGAAATGTTTTGGGCTTTATTTTCTGAGGCCATTTCTTCTATTCTTCTGTTCTTATTTCTTTGAGGGCCCTTCTGTTTGGTGTAGATGGGTACCAATTGAAATAATTTGAAAAATAAAGTTCAGAAATCAGAGTGAATGGTTTCTTGTTTCCCAGTGAGTAGGATAAAACTAAAATGATAATGGAAGTTGGATGAAAATTGATGAAAGCTGGATTCTCATGTGGAAAAACTTTAGCTGTATATTTACAGAATGCTGCAGATTTTGCGACTCACTGGCCGTTAAAAACAGCAGCTGGAAAGTTAAATAGGTAGTCAAATTGTTTGGTCGTTTTCTATAACCACCTTGATCACTCTAGCGTAATGGCTACCATAGTTATGGAACCAGTTGGGAATTATGAGCAATTTCAGTAACTAACTAATTGACAATATTATTTTTTTTGTTAGATCCTTCTCATCCTCAGGTTGATTATACGATACTAGATTTGTGATATTGTTTATCCAAAGAAATACTAAATTCTGATATTGAATTCTCGGTGGAGAATCCTCTCATTTAGTGCTATAATTCTTGGACATTGAACTATTAATTTTATTGATACAGCTTGCAATTGTTTCCATTTTCTTTTTCCCTGCATTATGCTTAATTATCTGAATGACTTTTTGTTACTTTCTTCCTGACAAAGTTTATTTTTATCTGTTTTAGGCGACTCTTAGCCTTGCACTGGATATCCTTCTATCAGAGGAGAATGGATTAATTGACCTTCAGCAAGGAGTCGGTCGCTTAATAAATGCTGTTGTTGCTGTTCTTGGTCCTGAACTGGCCCCAGGAAGCATTTTCTTTTCACGTTGCAAGGTATTACTTGTCTTTCAACTTTCTTGACCAAGCTTAGGTTGATACATGTTATTTAATTGGAAGCTGGAATATTTATTGGCGTAAGGCTCAAACTAAGAAAAGAAGGGAGAAAAGTTAATCCCTCACCGAAGAGGATCAAGATACATTCATATAGCATAAAAAGAAAAGGCAGCATGCAAAAGAAAGCTGGACTCAGCTCTCCTCTGTACTGTTTCTTGTCCTTCATTCTTGTCTTTGAAAATCATACTCAAAGGCAGCTCAAAGTAGTTGTTGGACATAGCTTAGCTGAGGATAAAAAAAGGAACAAACCACCTCTAAAACAAAATTATGGAAGTAGATGTCATTGAAGTTCCTACTTTTTGATAAGAAAAAAATAAAAGAATACACGACGAGCATACAAAAAGAGAAACCCACATAAAAGAACCAAACTACAAGAAAGAGTTCTAGTAAAGAGAAATAAGACCTTGCGAATTATTACAAAGGAGCCTAGAAACAGAGCCCAAAGAGAGACAAATAATCTAATTAAGACCAAATATCGCTATAAATTTTATTTTTGGGACAAGAAATTTTCATTAATATAATAAAACGAGACTAATGCGTAAAATTATTTGTCTATAGTGGGTGGATGCAACGTGCCAGAAAATTTTAAAAATTACTTGACTATGGATGCAACGTCAGAATCTATTTTTCATATTTTTCCACAGAATGACATTTATTTATTTATAAGCTTTCTATCTGGACGAATAAACTTTGATCTATAATGGGTGTTACTTTCAGTCCGTTGTTGCAGAGATCAGCTCCTGGCAAGAAGCATCAATCATGCTTGAGTAAGTTGATTTTCCCATTCCCACCCCCCCCAATACACACATCCTTGGAGAAGAAAGTTTGATGCGTGATCAATATGTTGCTCAAATTACTGGCCTTTTAGTTCTATAGCTATGTCAATTCTTCGCCTGTTTGGTATAATCCACTAGTACCTAATATTTGCTACTCTCGCGTGGAGAACATCTGAGCATGAACATATCTGACCATCGTCCTCTTTCTGAAATTCAAAATGCATAAGTTCAATTAACTTTGGCCAAAATCAAATAGTTGTTTTCTTTTTCACGTTTGTCCTTTTGTTGGCAATGATAGTCTGTCACATGCTATTGCTGCAGGAGTGTCCGATTTACACAACAACTTGCTTTGTTTGCTCCACAAGCCGTTTCTGTGCGCACCCACTTGCAAGTTCTTCTCCCAACATTAGTCTCTAAACAGGTTTTGACCCTCTGGATTATGAAATGAACTTCCGAATTTCTTGTCTAGGATTCCTACTCCCTACTCCCTAATCTTCTCTCTCTCTCATTCGCACTATTTTTCTTTTGAGAATGCAGCCAACATTGCGACATCTTGCTATAGCTACTCTACGGCATCTTATTGAAAAGGATCCAGTATGTTTTCTTTTCCTAATTACTTTACCTATTTTTCTTTTCTTTGCCCCATTTTTATGGCTGGTTTGAATCCTTCATGAAATGTTGTTCTTAGGTTCCAATCATCGAGGAGCAAATAGAGGAGAGCTTATTTCATATGTTGGATGAAGAAACTGATTCAAAGTAAGCCATGAATGAATTTCTTCATGTTGACTAAACTTTGAGGGCCAATTTTTTATGGTTTTGTTCTAAGTAGGATTTCTTGTTTTCCCTCTGAAGTTTAGCTATGATACATCTGCTTCTGCTGTTTGAACAGGCAGGTTACATGTACAAGGCATGTGCAGAAAAAATGACTTAAATCTATTAAAAGAACATCAAACTGAAAAGAAACTCTGCTTCTCTGTGCAATTTGTTCTACTAGTAGTTAGCTGTTTTGTTATATGTTTTTTATGCGATTGTTGATTTAGTTTTTCTTTTATTATTTAAATTTCCTCCTTATTTTATTTTGGTTCAAATACTGTTTTGGATTCTGTACTTTTGGCTTTGTTTCATTTTGGTTTCAATACTCTTAATATTTGTTCATTTTGATTTCAATACGTTCGAACTATTTGTCTTGGTCTTTGAATTTTTTTAAAATGTTACCATTTTGGTCCCTATTTACAAATTCAAACACAAATTTATTCACAATAGAAGTCATTTAATACAAATTTATGGTTACATTTTAAGGAAGTTAGAGAATGAAGTTTCATGCTAACATATTGATCAAAAGAAATGAGATAAAAATGAAATGTAGGGACCAAATTGGTCACTTTTTAAAATTGTGGGGGCAAACAAATATTTTGAAAGTACTTGGTTGAAAGCAAGAGACCAAAATGGACATATTGAATGTATAAGGACCAAAATGAACTAAGCCAAAAATATAGGGACCAAAATAATATTTAAACCTTTTATTTTCTTATGGAAGCACAATCCTTGATATAGTTGGACATCTTACATCTTGGTGAAATTATTTTCTTATGGAACACAATCCTTGAAATGGTTGGACATCTTACATCTTGGTGAAAAATGATTTAGATGTATGATTTCTTTTGTTCTGAAAAAGAAACGGGGACTTCCAAACAGGCATAAGGAGCACCGAAAAGTCATGCAGACAAGGTGTTCCCTTGCTATGGAGGGGGAGGGATCCAACAAAACACCTTCAATCTAAGTTGATTATAGAAGTTGTGCATTAGCAAAAATCTTTGTATAAGGCCCTCCAATATGAGGCTGTAAGCTGAATAAAATCATTAAAAAAAAAAAAACCCCATAAAAATCCCTGAAATTCGCATTATTTCTTTCATCTCATATATACTGCAACAGAGCTGTAGAAGTATTTTTTGGAAAAGGATTTCTGAATGCTGAGTTCTCCAAGAAACTACCTTGATAGAAACAAAAAAGGCTTCTTCCAAGAAACTTTTGAAATTCGAACCAACGCCTTGAGGAGAGAGATCCATTATCTTTAAAAGGAGCTATTTTCAGACTTGTAGAGAAAACTATCATTTAACTACAAAATACATGATAAGAATAGATGCCAATAACTTGATGAGAGGGTCATTAATGCCCATAAATCTCCAATGGAAACAACATTAACAGCCTCTATCCTCAGAGATGTAAGAAGCAAAAGAAAAATCAAGTGCCACAAAATCTTATCTGTTATTAATCTTCCCACATCAAAAATCCCTGCAAAAATAACATCATTAATATAGATAACTATATAAAATATTTTCATATAAAATATGAATTTGGAAAAATAGATATCAAATGTTACGGGCATCTTTGATTCCTTACCATTGTTTTGTGACTTTTGCAGCATTGCAAATATGGTGCGGACCACAATCGTGCGCTTACTGTATGCATCATGCCCTTCGTGCCCTTCCCACTGGATAGCAATATGTCGAAATATTGTAAGTTCTTTTACTTGCTCAAATTCACGTGATGTTATTTTTTTCATCATTTTCAATTCGTAAACATTGAAGTAATTGACTTATTTACTTCCTTGTGTGAGGGCCATTGTTCAAATAATCGGTTCCCCTCGTTCCGTTGTACTGTTAATCTTTTCACAGTAATGAGATAAAAGATTACATTGTTTCTTCAAGTTTAGGTCAATTTGGCATGCTTTTGGATCTTGGTCATGATAAATAAACTATGCTCCTTGGCATTTGAAGTCAACTTACATCAATGTAATTTTTCAACAATTCACTATATATGATTCACTTGATTTAACTGCTGAATTGATCAGGTGCTCGCTACATCAACAAGAATAAATATTGAGTATAATTCCAACTCAGAAAAAGATTCTTCAAATGCTCTAGATGGTGACATAAAGTCGGACGTTGGAGATGATGATGAGAATATGGTTTCTAGCCACAAGAGAGTTCCAATACCAGGACATACTTTAGAGGCTTCCAATACTATTACTCAAAGGGATAAACACCTTAGATATCGAACCAGAGTTTTTGCTGCCGAGTATGTGTCTTTACTTTTTCTCCCATCTTCAGTTACAATTTTTGATGCATGCAGCGTAGTCAACCGTATTGATATTTTATTCGTATGATCCTTTCAAAAGAGAAATTTTTGTTTATGTCTTATTGCCTAGTGGTATGTTCCTTAAAAGTGACACCGGAAGGATCAAGGTCATTTTTCCATCACTGTTTAATTTTGTGTATTCCGTAGAGTTTTTAGTTTCAGCAATCCACTATTTTTGTATTAGAGATATTCTTGGAAGACATACTTGTCCCTCCACCCTCTTTCAGAGAAAAAAAAAAAAAAAAGTTTCAATGGCCGGTGGGATGTTTGCTAATTTTTTGATGTATTTGTTTGTAGAAGTGTCAGTTTTTTGTTGCAGAATTTTTGAATGGCAGAGTTAATTAATATTTCTTTGAAATAATTTTCATTTTCGATCACTGATTAGTTAATTCTGAAATAATGGAGATGCCTACAGAGAAGCTGCATGCATAACCAGACAGACATCCAGCATAACTGGGAACCTTCGTACTGTTCTTGAATCAAATAATCCCTTGATTTTGTAAAGTTTTCTTTCAGTCTTTCCCAAAGATGGTCTTTGTTCTTTGAGCCATATGGTCTGGAGGCCCCTCCACCTTCAATTGATCCTTACTTCCTAAGCTCTTGTCGAGGAGACAATGCCTTTTTCAGGTCTCCTGAGCCAAGTTTGTTGTTCTGCTTTCGTTCTCCTTCCACTAAAAGGAAGATCTATTTCAATATGGTACAGAATCCAGGACTTCTTTTTATGATGTTAAGCCTAAAAAATAGTTTTCATGTTCTGAGGGGTTCTACTGGAAACTTCTTGATTTCTTTGTTTCTACTTCATTTTTACTTGCTGCAGTTTTCTTTTGATAGCCTCATTTGTGGTCTTTCTGCTTTTGGTTCTTGGGTTGTCAGTTTGGTGGCTTTTCCTCGGAGGTTCCTTCGTGTTGGCTATGGTGCCTTGCTCCTTGTGGCTGTGGCTATCCTTGTGGAGTTTTCTTCTTTCATTGTTTGGGGATCTTTGTTTGCCGTGTCCTTTTGTTCTTGGAGAGCCTGTTTTGCGCTGTTTTTTTTTTTTTTTTTTTGGCTGGGTGTTTTTCTTTTCTCTCCCAGTGGGAGTTTATTTCATTGATCTTATTATATCTTTTTATCAATTCATTGAAAATTGTTAAATCTTTTCATTCTGGTTCAAAAGAAATCAAAGGATTTTCCATATCAGGCTTCTCCCTTCGATAAATTGCTTTGCTTTGGCTCATCTCAGGGATTTTTCATGTTCTTTTTCTTAGTCTTTTGTTGATTTCTCCTTCAATCAGAATGCCTTCAACTTTTCATTGTAATTCTCTCTATTTACTGTTTTGATTTTACTCCCTTGTGGAATTTATATCTTTTGAGCATTAATCTCTTTTCATTATATCAATGAAAGGTGTCGTTTCTGGTTAAAAAAGAAAATATTGAAAAATTGTTTCTTGTTAAAAAAAAAACATGTTATTATGATGCACTTGGTTCCCTTAGAACATGTTCAAATCTTTTTCAAACTTCCGACTCCTTTGATGATAGTATTCTTTATTTTTCTATAAAATAACTTATAAAGGCCAAAAATGTGATCCAATGTAAACTTCTTGCTCCACTTATCTTTTCATAATAAGATGAAATCTCCACTTACAATTTAAAGATTAAAATGATTTGTAAAACAAGGAATGCATTGAAAAATAAGTTGGTATGAATGGAGCACACATTCTTAGCCTTTCACTTTTTCAAATGTCACTCGTTACTTTTGTTGCCTTATAGACATAAGAATGGAGAGAAGCTTAATCAAACTTGGATCTTGTTGAAAATATGACACACTTGGGGAATTAGTGACTTTACGCAAGGAGAATGGATATCTTCAGAATAAAAAAGAAGTGAAAGGAGAATTTATTTGTTTTGATGTATGTGTATATGCTTTTTCACCTATACAACTAGAGATGCTTCATCAATTCTGTTAGAAATTTGAATTTCTTTTCACTGAGAATAATTACATCACTTGCTTGTGTGGGGGCTCTGGAAATAACGAATCAGAAGGATTTTTTACGATAAATCCATTACTTATTTGTGATTTTTTTTACCTTGTACAAGTTACGCCCTTGATCTGGAGTCTTAGACACAGGATTTTTTTTCTTTTTTCTTTTTTCTTTTCCCTCTCTCTCTCTCTCTCTTCTTCTTCTTCTTCTTCTTTTTTTTTTTTTTTTTTTGGGTATTATAGCCTAGCTCAGATCCTCCAAATTTTGGAGTCTGTGTCATTATAGGTTTAGTTTGGGAGGGAGGCTCCTCGCCCCTCTGCCCCTAGGTTGTGCTTTTTGTGATTAATACATCTCAGGTTCTTTTTAAAAAAAGGTGAATAATTACATCACTTGCCACTGGGCATTTCTTCAGTCAGTGATCCATGATAAAACTGTAATTATTGGTTACTGCAAATTGTTAATTTTCTTTTTATCAAATTAAAACCAAAATTCTGTTGTTTTACAGGTGTCTCAGTCATCTACCTGGCGCAGTTGGAAAGAATGCAGCTCATTTTGATCTTTATTTAGCAATGAATCAATTGCCTAATGGACCTAGCTCTGGTGATTGGCTAGTCCTTCATGTGCAAGAGCTTATTTCACTTGCTTATCAGGTGCTACATATGATGTTACATATATATGGTTATGTTAATTAGAATTTATGTCTTAAGTAGATCTCATAGTCAAATTTCTTGGTTATAGATTAGCACAATTCAATTTGAAAGTATGAAGCCAATTGGTGTTGGACTCCTAAGTTTGATTATTGATAAGGTACGCTTACAACTTTGCGTGTCAAATGTACTCTATTTATCTCTCTTTTCTTTTTGTATCACTTGCTTATCAGGTGCTAAACTGATCATTTGGATTTTCCCCCCTGATTTATGTTTTATTATTTGTTTGTGGAAACCTATTAGGGTTTTCTACTAGCCTTGGTCCTAAAAAAGAATATTTAGTTCCCTATAAGTTTTTTTATTTTTTCTCTTCGAAATGAAATGAAGCCACATGCATATGCGCACACATGTATTTCTTGGGTCAATAAATATATTAATTCCTTGTGAGTTCTTGTTTTGAGAGTGTTGTATATCTTGTGTTTTGTCAATACAGTTTGAACACATAGCTGATCCTGAGCTTCCGGATCACCTTCTATTGGAGCAATATCAGGTGCTTCTCTTTCTGTTTTGGTTTTTATTTTTCTCTATACACGTGCGTGCACGCACACTTGTATTTGGACCATTTCAGCATTAGCATTTGATGCTGTCTATCAATGTCATAGCCCATTAATGAATGATATTTCTTGATGTGGTTTGTTATTCATTGATCATCTGAAGTTCTGTTTCCCATTTGAATTATAGGCCCAATTAGTATCTGCAGTTCGCTCTGCCTTGGATACATCTTCTGGCCCTATTCTTTTGGAGGCCGGACTGCTGCTGGCCACTAAGGTTAGAACATTTACATCTTCATTTTCTTTGAAATTTACTTTCTGTCAAGCTAACGGGCTTTCATACATGTGTAGATCCTAACGAGTGGAATAATTGATGGTGATCAAATTGCTGTTAAGCGCATTTTTTCATTGATATCACGGCTATTGAATGACTTCAAGGAACTTTATTATCCTTCTTTTGCTGAATGGGTCTCATGCAAGGTATATTCGATTGTTCTTTTGCTTTCTTTCCCCCTGAACTTTGCTGGAACTTCTTTCTTATTTAATATTGGAAATAATACTTTTGGTCTCTATAGTTTCAAAACAGTTATGCTTTTAGTCCCTAAACTTTAGTTTGTAGTGATTGAGTTCTTCATATACTATATTCAAACCAAAATAAACATTTCTTTTATTTAGTTCTTATCATGAAAAATGTTGTTAAAATTGAATGATATTTTTTGCATACTAGATCAGTAAATTAATTAGAGACTATATGTGCTTATAAACTGAATTGACTAAATTGTTACATATTAAAAAATACATCTTATTTTGATGAGATTTTTCACACTAGGATTAAATTTTTACCTATAAGTTTAGAGAGTAAGTGATTACAATTTTGAACGGACAACAAGTATAATTTTATATAAAGTTTGGGGACTAAATTGTTACGGTAGTGAAAGTATAGGACCAAAACTATTTTTTAACCTATAATATTTCTTACTAAGAATTTATGAACTATGAAATATAGATTAAGGTTAGACTTCTGGCTGCACATGCCTCTCTCAAATGTTACACATATGCACTTTTGAGGAGACACCAGAGTGAAGTTTCAAACGAGTATCTAGCCCTGTTACCATGGTTTTCAAAGAGTTCCAATATTTTGGGAAAGCACTGGATCGGGGTTCTAATGGATTACGCCCATACCGGCTTATTCATGCATCCCAAGAAAAAAGTGAGCAGTATAATATAAATTAGTTTACCATTTGCTGATATTAATTTTTGTTTCTTTTCTCCCATCTCACCTTTTGCACAAATTTCTTGCAGTGGAATCCATTTCTCGATGGAATTCAATCACCTCTGGTTATATCGAAGTTACAGATTTCATTAGAGGAATCTTGGCCAGTTATTTTGCAGGCAATTGCACTGGACGCAATTCCAGTGAACCTTGATGAGATTGCAAATTCATCTCTTAATAATGCATTAGAAAACAACTTTTTATCTGGATATAGCATGGTTGAACTGGAATCTAAAGAATATCGATTTTTATGGAGCTTTGCTCTTTTTTCTCTGTTTCGTGGACGTCATCCTCTTGGGGAACAGAAAATAACATCACCTTCTACTGCAGCAAGTGTTGTTGAAGACTCTCCAGTGGAAACTACTAATTCTATAGAACTAAAACTCTATGAAATTGTACTGCCCGTTCTCCAGTCTTTATCAACAGTAAAATTCTGTACGGCTGGATTTCTTACAGTCGATATCTGCATAGAGCTTCTTCAGGTGCATTCTATACTGGTTCCTTTTATCCTAAAAGAATAATGATCCAAAATTTTTCAAGATAGAAATATCTTTTAATTTGTGAGGCTTGTTTGTGAATGTCTAGCTACTGTTTCATTTGATATTAAATTTTAGTCTACTGAATATCAATTTTCTTATGTCCCATCTACTTCGTAGATGTACATTATAATTTTCTTGTTCATGAGAATATTTGGAATCATGGAATAACTCCATGCCCTTAGGAAGTGGTGATCAGGTTTGGCATGCTTTAAATCACCACTATGTTTCATGCCGATTAGGATTATGAATGTCTGATCATTGCTCTTCTGAGTCAGAAACGCCAATTTTGTACCTGCAAATTCTCCGAATTCTAAGCTGATAACATTTAAGGCATCTGTTTGTCTCTGCTGTGTTGTGAATGTTAGCTATACTGATTCTCTTATTCTTTTTAGATGCTTTGATTATTGGGCATGGAGTAGCATTTATTGTGCTCTCGGCTGTGAAAATTTGAATTGCAGTTCTTTATTTTATTTGAACAATGATGAACAAGGATTTCATCTCGGGGTGCTTGCTAGATGATGCTGCTTCTATAATTAGTATCGATCATTATGATTATGCATTGATTTTCTTGTCCTGTGCTGTTGATTTACGACATGTAGATTTTCATTCTCTTACTACGATTCTTTTATGATTATGAATTAATGTTTTATTAATTTATACTGATTGTCTCATGTAGGTTTTCTCATATTACACGTTCTTGGATATTTCTTGGAATTCTCTTGCAGTGTCTGTACTGTCCCAGGTAAAGATCATTATGCTTTTCCAAGTATGCCAATTTTGAATATGGAAATATATTGATTCTTATAAGAACTGTACGCCTTAGCAACACGGACTGATGGTGAAACTTAGGACTATGCACTAATACTTGGTAGGAAATTGTTTTAGGGCATATCTGACTCAAAAACAAATTTTCAATTTTTTAAGATATTTAATGGATGATATATGAATTTGATAACACCAACTTCAAATATTATGAAAATTGTGGTTGACTGACATTCTAAGAAGCTAAAAGATTTGGTAAAACAACCTACATTATAATCTTTTAACAAAAAAAAAAAAAAACTGTGCCCAAAAAAAAACCAATTGATTTTGTAACTTTAAATTTAATGTTAAGAACTTTTAGGTACCAAAAGTTCAAAATCATTTGAATGAAATTTTTTTGGGTTTTTTTCCTAGTTTTAACAAATGAATGCCTGTCCAGCCTGAGCTGTTGTTGTCTGTATGTGCATTGTGCTCACTATTTCCATTTCCCTGGTCAATTTTTCTTGCAGATCTATCAAATTATTTTTTGAAATACTGTTAAAGAACAATTTGAGTCCATAATTTATAGATCACGTTTATGAATTGTAAGCGTTGTTTAGATTTTCTTGACTTTTCTTTCTCATAAAAGTGCTGAGTGAATTAGGGTTAGTAATGCCAATTTCAAGGTTGTTACTTCTTAAGCCAAAAACGCATGCATCTTGTCTCTTCAGAATATGTGTACAATTCATGCCAATTCTTTTGTGGCTTTCTTCAATCAGATTGTTCAGAACTGCCCTGAAAGTTTTCTTCAAAAGGAAGACTTTGCTTACCTGGCATTGGAATTATGTCTGGCTTTCCTTTTTCGAATGTATCAGAGGTGATATGAAATAGTACAATATAATGCTTATTAAAATTTAAATAGACTTTGTGTGCTGCCAAACTGATGATATGTTTCATCCTCTTGTTGTCCATTATGAATTCTAGACAGCTAGATCATCCACATTGGGAGGATTTGATATCATCATTATTTCTTACCGTAAAGGTACTCATGGAGCGTTTTGAATTTAAGGTAGGTAAGCCGATGATTTATGTCTACTCTATTCATTGAATATTACATTTCTCTGATGAAGTTTCTATTCAATTTATATATTCGGAAAGATACTTTATTTTAGGAATATATTGAATTGGGATATCAGATTCCTTAGGATATTTACATTATATCAGTTATTTTGTTTGAATAGCTTTTTTTTTTTTTTTTTTTGGCATGCAGAAACAAATACTATCTTTGCTGCTGGCCTTTTACTCCATTGGACTGAAATACTTCAGGAACACGTCGACTGAATTCTGCTTATCTAAAGTAAATGACTTTATTAGGTCCTTTGGCCGTATATTAGAGAAACTTATCCAAGGTAAGCTTTTGGAAGTTATAACTCATTGTAAAGGTTGTCAAAGAACTTTTATATCCAAATCAGTTACAAATGAGTTGCGTCCTTTTCCCTTTATGTTGTAATTTTGTAATTATCGTTAGAAATTATTTTTGTTTGTTGTAGAAACGTCCCATACTACAATTCTCTTAGTAAAACTTTAAATTGGACAAATATTATAGAATCTCATATAAGCCACCAGTTGTACGTGCAATGCATTTATTAGTGAAAAAGTGTTAAGGGAGGAGGGGCTTAGATTGTTAGATTGGGCGGGTTCACTCTTTTAACTTAACGATGTGATGTATGTGAGAAACGCATGAAAGTCAGAGTGTCTTTGGCATGTCTTTTAAAGTTCTTGGGGTTGACTAAAAGTGCTTGTTAAGAACTGATAGTGTTTAGCTAAATTTTAAAGAGCAGTAAAATGTTCTTTTAAGTTTAATCAATCGAAAGCACTTCTGAAAATTTTCAATGGTTTGAGAAATAATAAAAGCAGATAAAATCCCTTAATTTTCCTTCCCAATGTGTTTTCATTTAAAAATATTTTTTCAACATGTCCCAAACTCGCTATTAATATATGATGAATATGAGTATCAGAGAGATAGTTGACGTTGGAAGAGTGGAAAACTCTCTGGTCTTTACCTAGGTTTTTACCCTGCTTGTTGAAAAATAAAGATAGGTTCAATAACTCTCTGACTTAGTGGTGATTTTCTCTCTTACTTTGAAGGGACAGGCTTCCTTTAGGTATATATATTCTTATCTGTTTTTTGATAAAAAAATGAGCTTTCATCAAGAGAAATGAAAGATTTTTCTCATTTAGGACTTCCTTTAGGTATTATTTTCTTTTCTTATATTATATTACATTCTTATCGTCTGCATGCACTCGGGGTATTTTCAGCGAATACCTGATTGAATTGACAATTATCTACCTCTTTTCGTCTCGCGCCTAATGTCTTCTTGTTAAAAACGTTTTTAGGATTAAACTTTGTTTTTAGCTTAAGGCTCTTAATTTGAATGGGAGAATTTTTTATGAAGTGGTTGCTTAAAATTTAAAAATATTCATATTGCAGATAGAATCAAGCTCGGCGAGGAGAGTCTTCATTCTAACATGCTTCTTGGAACCTGTATGAGTTTGGTTGTGGATTTGTGCAACAATTGTGTTGAGGGCATTCATTTGGTTAAGAACAAAAGCTCCAAGCTCCAGAGACTACTGCAAGTAAAGCTTGCTTTTTCTCTAGAGCAAATTATTTCACTGGGAAAGCCGGTTTATCTTGCTGCGTGTCTTGAAGAGGATAAAGAGATTGAGAGAGTATGTTTTTCTGTTTTCAAATATGGAACTGAATGCATCAGAAACGTGCTTCATGATTCAAATTCGCAGGTAAATATTATACAAAGTGAATTTCTGCAACAGTTGACAAAATTACAATGGAAGAAAATTGGGTGATAGAAGCTTCTTTTCCTCAGGTTCAGGCAATTGGGTTGCAAGTACTAAAAGGCATGACCCAAAAATACACAAGTAACGAAGAAAAAGCTTTCCTTCTGTTCTTTGTTGGGGAACTCATTGGAGACGTTTTGGCGACCATCGATATGGTTCTGAAGGTACTTTATTTTGTACTTCACATTATTTAGAGGGTAATTTAGCAACTGTAAGTTAACCTCTAATTTATTTGCCCTCTAAAATCATATTTAAATAAAATGTTGGATTTCTATTATATTTTTGTATTTTTATGTATTAGGTGTATATTTATCAGTTATAATATTTTGTTTCCTTATTGGTACATGGTTTTTCTTCTAGAAGACCTTGTATTTGATTCATAATATATAGTCGAAATACATTAATTTTATTTTCTAGTATCTTCTTATCTTTCATAACTGACTTGATGAACTGATGCGAGCTCTTTCGTTCTCATATTTAGCAGAAACCAATAACTAAAGAGTCGATAGGGATCGCGATTGAGTGCTTGAGATTCTTAGTGCTTCTACAAACACTGTCCAATGTCAGTGAATGCCAGAAAACGTTTATGAATCTGCTTTTAGAAGCCGTAGTCATGATTTTCTCTGCCTCTGCAAGCTCTAATGCTAAGGTAAGCAAACTGAATCAACCAAGTCTGAAAGCTCTAGCTTAAAGAATCTACCCTCTCTGATGCATTAAAGTTACTTATTGATAGGAACTCGATGAATTGAGAAGCACAGCAATAAAGCTTGTTTCTCATCTTGCTCAGATACCTTCCTCTGCTGTTATTTTCAAGGATGTTATACTGTCAATGCCAGTGATGCATCGGCAACAACTACAGGTAACTTGTATCTTTTTTGTATGGACGCCTTTATCTTTTTTTGGCATATATAGTGAGTGATAGCGCAAACGAAGTATGTTTGCATCTAAATTTTGACATGAAAACAACAATGCTACTAGCAATTCCTCCGAGTCACTTTGGCTGATGCTCATCCTGAAGAAGATCCCGATTCTCTCTCGTATACAACAAATGGTTGAATTAACATCAACCATCATGGAGTTGGTCTAGTGGTCAAATTGGGGTTACGAGAATAAATGATTTAGAGAAGGAATGAGTTCAAATCATAGTGGTCACCTAATTAGGATTTACCGGTTTTCTTTGGAACCAAATGTAGTAAGACGAAGTTGTACGGATGAAGAAAAAACAGGTTTAGATGCCATCTCATCTCTCAAGTTTTATTATCAAAACATGTATTCTAAGATTAACAGAATATGCACTGTCAGCCTTTTCGGAAAGGTTAGTCTATGATCAGTAAAATTATTCTGGTTCCCCTTTCAAGTACGGTATCCACAAATTGCATTTATGAATAAGGTGCATATATTCTTATGCTTCCAAAGAATTGAACTTGATATATGCGCTTAAAAGTATTTTAACGAAAAGTTTCACCATATTTAAATATTTAATGTGAAACAGATTTCAGTGGCATTTTTTGTGGCAATACTCATTTGACTAACAAAGAATAGTTGTCTGGTCTCAGGGGGTTATCCGTGCTTCGGTCACACAAGATCAAAACCCAACTCAGAAGAATCTCTCAACACCAATTCTGCAGATAAGAGCACCAGCGATTGAGGTGAATAGAGAGAAAGTTTCCCCGCCACATACGGCTGAGGCCAGCACTGAAAGCAATCCTGTAACTGTCATTGAACATGATGAGGATGAGGATGAGGATGAGGATGACGATGACTGGGATACCTTCCAGTCTTTTCCTGCTTCCACACGAGAAGTAATAACCGATAATGTCGCAGAATCTCGTGAAGTTGAGGACTCAGTTCTTGAAAGTAGTAGTCCTAGCGTTAGCATGGAAGACCCTACTTCCCTTCCGATTGAACATGGAGAAACCAGTGAAGAAGTATCAATGTCTATATCTTCAACAGGTCAGAGATCTTCAGACGGAGATCTAATTGGCGAGAGGAGCGGAATGCAAGGAGTCGGTGATCAAGAAAGTGGTGAGGAACATGCCATAGAAAAAGAAACTTTGCCAGGACAAAAACGAAGCCAAATGACTGAACAAGTATCATCTCAACTTCAACTAGCTGAAGTTGTAGAAGATTCTGCTACAGTCAATTCCTTGGAGGATCATAAACCAGTCGACGAAAGCCCAGAAAACCAAACCGAGCTGATGCCTTCAGATCGTGAAATACTCGACAACAATGCAGATAATGATCATGTCGGAGAATATGAAGGTAAGGAAAAGGATACTGTGGTTAAAACGTCGAGTGTTGACGATGAACAGAGAAATGACAGTTTATGATCACCAATATAGAATCATTGTTATAGTTGAGCCAGTTTTCAGGCTTACAATAGAATTGAAGATACTACCATCATGTTTGTAGGTTAAATGTTTGGTGGTTTTTTCCCCTTTAATAGTTTTATTACATGAAAGATGAGTTCTTATAGAAAGGGGTACTTATATGGACTCTCTCGTAAGTTCCATCCTAAGATTGTGTTGGCTTCAACCGGTTGAGATATTTGAGTCGAGTTTACTTAGGTTACTCGTGCCATTCATTTATAATTTTGTAAAAAGGGACGCAAAAACAATGGTGTACTTTGAGAATTTATTTACATTTTTTCATACATTGAGCTTAAACAAAACAGTTCATTATGATTAAGAATGAATTTATAAAGACTTAAACCCGCTCATTATGTAAATATTGTTGAACTAAATATGGTTATATCACGATTCTCATAATATAATAAATTGAAATGGTACTGCTCAGTTTAATTTCAATGATTCATAGTAACTTCAAAAACAAGATCTTCTTTTTGAAATTTAGCTTAAAATTCAAAAATATTTTCTTCGAATGAGAGGGAAAACGACACAATTTTGATCTATTCCGTATGAATCTGAGTTAATTTCAATAATTAAAAAAAAAAATCCAATTAAACAAACCCAAAAGAGAGCAGAGAGATGCCATTGGGATCCACTGGCCTGCAAGATTGAATAATAATTAAGGGGTTTAAAAATATGAGAATTTTCTCGAATTAAAACAATTCAAATCTTCTGACAAATGCAATGTTCCCAAGCAAATTTTAAAATATGTTAAATAGTTAAAACACAAAATAAAAAAAATAAATTAGAGAGTTATAATATTAAAAAATTTCAAAATATATTAAAAAAACGGTTGGAAAGTGGGGCCCACGAGAAAACTGCACACGAGATGTGATGCCAATTTATATATGCATGTGTTTCCTTCTTTCTTTCTCATTCTCTCTTCTCCACTTCCTCCTCCTCTGTCTCTCTCTCTCTCCGCCTCTCTCTCTCTCTCTGCCTCTCTCTCTGCCACCAATTGAAGTGTTGTAATTACTAACCAGCCGGTCTGTGGCGGCGATGGCCATCATGTTGGCCCTGCTTCTTACAACTCTCGCATTTGCAGCGACGTCGTTTTGCATCTTCTCTTTATTGTACCACACCCTCTCCTGCTACTGGCTCACTCCCAGGCGCATCATGAGGAAGATGGCTAAGCAAGGCGTGCGTGGCCCCAAGCCCCGCCCTCTCCTCGGCAACATCCTCGACGTCGCCGCCCTCCTCTCCAAGTCCACCTCCTCCGACATGCCCTCCATCTCCCACGACCTCGTCCCCCGCCTCCTCCCCCACTACCTCGCCTGGTCCGCCCAATTCGGTACGCTCCTTTATTACCCATTCATTCTCTTCTATCATTTTCACACCATAAAACTCCATTAATTTTTAATTTTCCTCAGGTAAGAGATTCATCTTCTGGAACGGAATTGAACCCAGAATGTGTCTCACAGAAACCCATTTGATCAAAGAGCTGTTGTCCAAATACAGCTCTGTCTCCGGCAAGTCCTGGCTCCAACAACAGGGCTCTAAGCACTTCATTGGCCGTGGTCTCTTAATGGCCAACGGCCCCAATTGGTTCCATCAACGCCATATCGTCGCCCCCGCTTTCGTCGGTGACCGCCTCAAGGTCCCTTCATTCACATACATACATACATACATATATACATATATATATATGTTTGAATTTTAGTGATTTCTTTTGTTTTTTTTTTTTTGGTCGAGCAGAGTTACGCAGGGTACATGGTAGAGTGTACTAGGGAGATGCTTCAATCATTAGAAAATGAGGTAAAATCGGGGCGATCCGAATTCGAAATCGGCGAGTATATGACCAGACTCACCGCCGATATAATTTCCCGAACCGAGTTTGAAAGCAGCTACGAAAAGGGTAAACAAATCTTCCATTTACTCACCGTTTTACAACATCTCTGTGCTCAGGCCAGCCGCCACCTCTGCCTTCCCGGTAGCCGGTAACCTCTCTCTCTCTCTCTCTCTCTCTCTCTGTTTCTCTCTGTTTCTCTCTCTGTTTCTCCCTGTTTCTCTCTGTTTCTCTCTCTCTGTTCTCTCTCTCTCTCCTGAATAATCCTTTCTCTCTCCACTTTTTTTGAATAAAAATGTTTAATGGGTTTTAAACAGAGATTAAATTAAAACCCATGAAATTAAAATTTGATTAAAACTAATAATTACAGGTTTTTTCCAAGCAAGTATAACAGAGAGATAAAGGCATTGAAGGGGAAAGTGGAGGGGTTATTAATGGAGATAATACAGAGCAGAAAGGACGGCGTGGAGATTGGGCGAAGCAGTTCATACGGAAACGATTTATTGGGAATGTTACTAAACGAAATGCAGAAGAAAAAAAATGGGAACGGTTTAAGTTTAAATTTACAGATCATAATGGACGAATGCAAGACGTTCTTCTTCGCCGGCCATGAAACCACCGCCCTTCTTCTCACATGGACCATAATGCTATTAGCCACCAACCCATCATGGCAGGACAGGGTTCGAGCCGAGCTCAACGCGGTTTGCAACTCACAGACCCCCTCGCTCCACCATCTCTCCAAGCTTCCTCTGGTACTTCTGAAACTTCCCCTGTTTAAGAGCTCTCAAGATTTCAATCTTTTTCGGTATAAATAATGAATTTTTGGAGCTTTTTCCAGTTGGGTATGGTGATTAATGAGTCGTTAAGGCTGTACCCGCCGGCGAGCATTCTTCCCCGGATGGCGTTTGAGGATATAAAGCTGGGAGATTTGGAGATCCCGAAAGGGCTGTCGGTGTGGATTCCGGTGGTGGCGATACACCACAGCGAGGAGATTTGGGGGAAGGATGCCAATGAGTTTAACCCGGAGAGATTTGGGAGCTCCAAGGCGTTTACTTGTGGTGGGTTCATCCCGTTCGCTTCTGGGCCTCGCAATTGCGTCGGCCAAGCCTTTGCTCTGATGGAAACGAAGATCATATTGGCTATGCTCATCTCGAAGTTTAGGTTTACGATATCACCAAGCTATCGGCATGCACCAGTTGTCGTCCTCACTGTTAAGCCTAAATATGGTGTCCAAATTTGCTTGACTCCTTTGACTTGATCAATTTTGTTCTCTCTCTCTTTCTGTTTTTGCTAGAGTGAAAAGAAAGAAAGAGTTGTAATGTTGTATTTTGAGCAATAAATAACAAAAATATGGCTTCTTACACTCTTTCCCAAAAATGGGTCGGGCTCAAAATTAAAATTTTAATTACGACACCCGAGTAAATGAGGGGTACATGAATAAATCGAAACTATATTCTAATCATAAAATGACTAAGAAATGCTTACAAGAACCGAAAGTCATTACTTATATCAACAAGAGTGTGAGAATCTTTTCCTAATAGACACGTTTTAAAACTATGAAGTTGACAGGTATATGTAATGGGCCAAAATGAACAATATCTAATAGTGGTGGGTTTGGGCGATAGCAGACTCAATCATGGGAACTCTATGATTAAACATGTTTTGGTTGAAAAAAAAAACTTTAGAACTTTTTAAAAATGCATGTGAGCGAAGACAAAACATGCTGAAAGACTCGTCTTGATCTGTGAAGATAGTTTTTACAGGAGTAAGCAACATAACCATATTGTAAGAGATATAGGAGATTTCGATTTAAATTCGTGGTTACATTAACGTTCCATTGAACTCAAATTTTAATTTTATATCTACAGTTAAATGTATTAAATATAAAATTAAAATTAAAAGACAGATTTATTTGACTTCAATTTTATTTTTTGTAATTATAATTAAAAGTCTAATTTTATATGTGATAAAAATTGAAAAGGAAGGCCAACTATTAGTTCAGTCCCTTTTCTTATAAACAATAATATTTATAGACCATATCCAAAAAAGGAAAAATCTTGAGATATTGTCCATTTCAATATTAATAAATATGGAAATAAAAATTTTAAATAAAAAAAAAAGTTGATTTTTATATCTTGGATTAATTTAATTAGTAAATAATACAATATATGAGCTGTTGTTTAGTGGCAAATAATTTAATATTAAATATTTATGGAGATTTTAAAAATATATTCTTTAAAATAAATAATAATGAAAATCAAAAGATCAGTGGGGATAAGCAGCTTTTGGTTGGAAAATTTTGAAAATGAAAGTGAAAATTTATACATGCAAATTATATATATATATATATATATATATATACACTAGTTCTAAAATCATTATGCTTTTAGAAGTCTCACAATTATAATTATAAAATCTAGTTTTAAAAGAGAAAATGGTAAATTTTAAAATAAAAATATCTAGTTTGCAATTTTAGGTTATACAAACTCTACTTTCAAACTTAATATCATATCAGAGTCATCATTAATATGTTAGATCTCACCGTTTTATAAGATTTATTGAGCCCCATGAGTAGTTGCATTAACTTGTCTTCTTCGCGTTGATCAATATGTATTTAACGTTGATTACAGGTAAATGGTGTGCGGTATGCTTCTAATTCATCCGAGAGTGCTTTGAGTTTGGTGAAATATACTGACAGTGTCATGGTTTCCTGTGACATCATTGCTATCGACTTTGGTATCTGAAAAATTGTTGGAGCATTATTTTGTGAGAATTGATCATGAAGATCAACCCACACTTGATCAGCTGTCTTGACGTGAATAATACCCTCAGCGATATCTGTTTCAACTAAATGAGTTAACCAAGATATTATCATACTGTTGCACTGATTCCAGAGTTCAAATTCGGTAGAATTTGCATGTTGAGACGGTTCTTCAATTGTACAATGAAACCAATTTTCTTTTTAGCAATAAGAGCATGCATAACTCATTTACTCCAGAATTGACAATTTGTTCCATTTAATTTGATTGGAACAAATGAATATCATGACTTATCAGATTAATGAATATAATAAGGATATATTAAATTAACATCTGAAATTCTAAAGGTGGATTTGGCTGATTCCGAGATAGAGGAAATTTTGATATTTAAGAATACCAAGATCGATACTCTGATACCATGTTAAGAATAAGAAATAAAAACAGAATTAGAATTAAAGGTATGTATTGTGTATTCTCACTCATATTCATAATCTTTAAACAGGATACAAGTTACCCATTAATACCTACCAATAAAAAAAATATAAATTAATTAAATATTAAAAATAAAATAAAATATACTATAAATCAAATTAAAGAAAAAGAAAGAATATTAAAATATAATATATAAGATATACTCTATGAATAATATATTTTTCAAATATTATAACGATGATCTATAATATATATAATATATATATTTGTCCACGTGGAAATCGAAGTTCCACCATGGAAGAGCCGATAATGATTGGAATTGTACACGGTTAATTAAATAATAAATCATTTTTTTATTATTTAAAATAAAACTTGCACGAGCGGATTTGAGTGGGGATTGAAAGAAGTGCTCCAAGTAGGGTTTCCTTCTTAAATAACTAACTTCAAGATTTTTATTATTATATTTATTATAATTAATAATAACAACTAGATGCTTAGTGCTTTGACTCCTTTTAACTCACATGGGTTCTCCCTATTTCCCCCCTTTTTTTTTTATTCTTTTTAATATCACCCATTATATTTTTTTTATATAAATTTATATAGTTCGAGATCACGCGCCTTTTTAGTAGGACCTTTAGTCTTTTGATTAGTGTTTGGGTCTCACAAGATCGAAAGGGTCGCCCCGCCACAGTCACAAACTCAAACTACCAACATTTATTTAAAATTATAATTAATTAATTTATGTTCAAAGTGGACAATATCATATTATTTTCTCATAAACATATAAATATTTAATAAAAGAGAAGAGAAAAATCATGATGAGATAAAAGAAATAATGAAAATAAATAAATAAATATGCGCCACCATATATACGAAGACCTTTTCCCCCTCCACCACTTCCAGAATTTTTAATTATTTTTTAATATTTTCTTTCACATAATTAAACAAAATAATGAAGAGAAGTAATAGATATTATAATTTATTATAAGTGCTTTAGCTTCACGCCTACATAATATTATTTTCCTATTTAAATCTGCTAAAAAGATGTTAATATCTGACCGTTCAGTGTTTTTCAAGTGGCTGTATCCATCATTACTTATTTATTTAAATAATTATTATTTAAAAAATATATTTAAAAAAATCCCAGACCCATATCTAAATTCAATATTATTTTTTTATTTGTATAAAATAATTTAAGATTCTCTCAATAATCATTAGATTGAGAAATTAAAATTTTAATAAAAAGTTTTCCTTAAATTAATTATGAATAAATAAATTATATATTTTTTGTAAAATTAAATAAGGTAGAACTTAAGTAGGTTTGATTTTCTATTATTCATGTGATACTAATCTAGTTCTATTATTAGGGATTAATATAAAATTATAGTGGATAACTATGCTTAATTAATGTCAAATCACATTCAATTTAATAAATTTAAATCTTGGAAGCTACTCAGTAAATCTTATTTAAAATTAGGATTCAAATAAATAAAAAATTAGTAAATCTTATTTAAAATTAGGATTAAATAAATAAAAAATTACGATATAATATTTTAATGAAAATGATACAAAATTAGGTAAAATATTATTTTTTTTAGTGTATTTAAATATTTTTATAATATAATTTCAATGGACTCTATCATTAAATAATAATTATGTAACAAAAGCATATAGTAAAAATTCATGGCTTTAAATTAATTTAATAAAATTTGTATGAATTTTTAATGATACCCTTTGACAATTCACTAAAAAAATGAGGGTTGAAACTAATGGGAGTGTATCTTTAAATCATTAATTAAATAAATTAATCTATGGTTTGTACTCATTACAAGAAATAATTAATCAGTTAAACCATAAGTTAGCTAGGACATTATATTTATTTAATTTATAAAATTTTAAAAAATTATAATTTAATTTAATTTTTTTTATTTAGTATAATAATTAAATTAATGGATTGCTGACTTAGCATGTCCCCTGAGTCTATCAAGTTGTCTGCCACATCATATCACATAAATATTTTCAAAACAGTATTTTTTTTTTTGTAGGAGAGTAAACAAACAAACATATCATAATTATTAGAGCTTTTCTTCCCGACCTTCAGTGAATGTTGGATTTTTGTCATGGAAAAGCAATTGATATCAAAGAGAGTGTCGGTGTAGTCGATGAAATAGTTGAGTCGTGGAGATTCCGTGGTAGCACCGAGAAAGAAAGAAAAGAATTGTGGAGTCCAAGTGTTGTTCAACTTGAAGTTTTGGGGAGAGGAAGATTAAGTAGAGAAACTGAGCTTTCAAAGCACCCCATTAGGATGTCAATGGAATCAACAAGATATGGTCTTTGGCTCCATATTTATGAATATTAGATAAGATTTTTGAGAAAGAGATGGTCAATAATAGATCCTTGATGTTGATCAAACACATATACAAACCCAAACATTGTCTCCATCGAAACCAAAGTCCTTTTCACCGATCGTGCTATCACATCAATTCATACTAGATATCAATATAGGAGCAACATCAAAAATGACAGAGAGAATCAAAACGACAATTTTAATAAAGGGTAAGTAATAGTTTGATTAATTAAGCTATGCTCGTGTCAAATAGAAATGATGAATCGAACAAATACCGTAATTGAAATTTTAGAGTTTTAGAATTTCTATAATGACAACTCTTATTTATCTACCTGTTTAACGTTCTACGGAGAGGGGAGTAGCAGGACATGAGAGACTCAACTCATGCATCGTGTTACCAACACGAGACAGGAGAGCCTCAACTCGTGCACAGGTTTACTTAAGGATATTTATGTAATTTAGGTATAAAATTAACAAATTTGATTAAATAATAATCTTAATTAATGTGGTTTATTACTTCGAGTATTTTTTGTCTTCATTTTTTCATTTTCTTTATTTCCTATTTACATATTAATTATCAAAGTTGGAAATATTAATTTTAAAAAGGTAACAAGAAAATAAATTAATTAAATAAAAAAAATATTAATGTAGCATCATGGTGGAAAGCGAAATGTGATGCGGCAACTATCTGAAATAATATGAATATTATTCCACTAACTTTTTATAATTATGCAACACATTTCTAACTTTAAAAAATAAATAAATGACTTTTTATATTTTTTTTCCAATTATTTTAATTTTGACATTTCAGTTGGAATTTTTGTCAACTTTAATATTAAAAAAAAAATCAATTGCTTTTTTACATATGAAATTCTCAATTTTTATTCAATATATTAGTAAATATTAAAAAAAAAAATTTAATTTGTAATTTTTAAAGAGTAAATTTATAAAATAACCAAAAAAAATAATAAGAAGAATCTAAATATGTGTAAAATGTCAATGCATAATAATATAAGAAGGGCATTTTTGTAAATATGAATTTACATTGTTATATTGAATTGTAAAAGCGTTGACTTACAGCATGTTGACTTGACTTTAAAATAGAAGTTTTATCCGTTGAAATATGGGGGGGAAAGGAAATGAAAGAACTGTGGAAGATTTGAATAGATTTTGGGTTGAAAAATATTTGATGATATAATGTAAGATGGAGATGGAGATTGTGAAGGAGACAACCAAAGCTTTTCAAAAAGATGTTTGCAGAGCCACAACCACAAATAACCAAGTGGGTGAACCACTTCATTCAAAGTTTCTCGATGCCCAATTTTACATTTCATGTAAAGTCTATTGTGACATAAGTGTCACATCCAATATATAACGCTTTATATTTAGGAGTTAGAACTCTTTATCTTTATCGATGATATGATCGTGTTACCTACTTGTCTTTAAGTGCTTCTTAAAGTGGCTATCCTCGTGGGTATCCTTTTAGAGTTTAGAGTTTAGGGTTTACGAGCCAACACTCTTTGTTTGGGACTCGAACTAAGATTTTGGATTTCCCTAGCATCCCCTACTATGACAAGACCATATTGCTCGGCCCCCAAGTGTTTCTAAAATTGACTGTTCTCACGTATCAATACAAATTCTTTTATCTGCTATGTTATCACTTACATGATTTTTAAAAAAAAATTTAAGAGATCACCCAATATAAGATTGCTTCAAGCCAGCTTTAAAGTTTCTACGATTGAATCACTAAAAATTAAACCAATTCTCATTTGGATATGTATAATAGCCCAAGCCCACTTTTAGCCGATAATGTCTTTTTTGGGCTTTCTCTTTCAAGTTTTCCCTAATGGTTTTCAAAACGCTAGGTAGAGATCTCCACACCCTTACAAAGGGTGTTTCGTTCTCTTCCACACCCTTATATTGCTAAAGATGTCACACAATTTTAAAAAAACTTATAATTACTAAATTAAAAAAAAAAATGTCTTCGAGAACAATGGTTTTTTCAAAAAAAAAAATAATAATAATAAATAAATAAATAAATAATAAAACCATTCAGTTTAGCCACAGTGAACAAGACAATGATGAAAGGTTCAAATTATGAAAGAAAGACCCTTCAGTAGCGTGTGGCTGGTTCTTGAACTCATACCATTAAGCTTTCTTTCACCCAAACCAAGTGAGATTTATGGAGCCACAAACAGAAGCAATGATGTCTAGTTTCAAAGTGTCCGCCTGTTTCAATTCAATTTTTATTAATACATTACTTCAACAGCTTCCTGACGCTGTAAGCCCATAACATAATTTCCAAACTCTTCTCCATGGCATTTTCTTTCCCTTTCTTTCCCCACCAAATCATACACGAAAGAACGTCGATAAGTCGGTGACCAAAACCGTTACTTGCAGCGTTCGTCCATCCATGAGATGATGTCATCTAATACCTGGACTATAATTTCATCTGGCTCACCCTCTAAAAGAGAATGCCATGCCTCTTCGTAAAGTATTAACTTCCTATCTGTACTGCTTGATTTCTCGTACAACACCTTGCTTACCAATGGGTCGGTTACAGTATCAGCCTCCCCATGCAGGATCAATATTGGCAGGGAAACCTAGAAGACATCTCAATAAACTGATTTAGTTCTTGAAATTGTGTTTTATGTACTTGAAACAACTGGAATGAATTTGCAATAAAAGTCACAGTGTATCTTTAAAGGAATTAGACTCTTCAATGAAAATTAGAAACTGTATTGCATTCTGTGATAGAACGGTCTTTTTCCAACAAGAAACTAAGCATTTCAATGATGTATCAGATGTACAAACACGGAGTCAACAATAAGGCTCTCTAACTGGTCAACAAAGAGAATAGGAGCAGTTGAGAAAGACTTGACGAGATGTAAAACAAGGATATCTGTGAAAGTTGATCACATGATTACTCTTACTTACTGCAAATATATATCCTTCGATCAAAGGAAGAGGGAGAGATAAGATATGGTTGAAGATAAACTCTCTCAAGTACTACAAGGATATATGCTATGATATTTTGCATTGTGCAGTTTGGAGAGGCTTTTATGAGGTGTTTGGCTTTTGCTTGGCCAGACCAAGGGAGAGGAATCCAAGAGTTTCTAACAAGCTAGGTTGTGTGCTATTTTACGAGGCCGGTGAGGCTTGAGAATGCTTGAGAAGACTTCAAGCGATGTGTGGTCCCTTGTACCCCTTGTTTGTCTAACATTCAAAATTATGTTAAATATGTGATTTCAGATTCATTCCATCACATTAAGTGAATCATGTTTTGGATCATCTGGTCTTTGCCTATGCCTGGTTCCAAGTATTTGACTAAGTTTTTTTTTATCCTCAAGAAATATTTGAAAGAGGTGGGAGTTGGGTGAGAGTTTTTCTTATCAAGCTGATAGCTTGGAAAAATGTTTTGGAGGCCTCGAATGGTCAATAATTTGGTTTCAACAATTTGAGTTTTGGGAACAAAAGAGTTGTGGGGTCATCAGACATAGTTTATGATTTATTCAGATAACCTATGAATGGAGAAAGAAGAGTAAAGAAAGGCTTTGTATAAGAACGAATTATGGAACTAACAAGGTTTATAGACAACCTTACTTGAACAGGATGTAATCAATAGATTAAACTTCCTTGCTCCTTCAAAAGGGTTCTGTTGTAGCTCTTCCTTTAATCACTTGTGTAGCCCTGCCCCTCTGCGTCTGAGTCCATGTTATTCTCCGCACTATTATTCTCCACATTATGGAATGTAAAAATTTTCTAAGAAGGTTAAATTCTGTGTGACAAGGTATTACAGATTGGATTTAGAATGCAGTCTTCCATCTTTTTGGAGGCTACAATGGTGCATTCTCAATAGGAAGGCATTTGAAGACTAGGACCATTTGCTCTGGAGTTTCTAGTTTACTCGATCGATTAGGAACAGCTTGGAGTCTGTTTGGCCCTAGGGGGAGGGGTGGAGTCTTATGGAGGGTTGGTTTTTTGTTGTTTTCATGGGAATCTGAACTAAGAAAAATAACGGAATCTTTAGAGGTGGAGTGTTCTACATGGCTACATTTACCCCTGCTTAGGACGTCTATATCTAAATATTTTTCTAATTGTTCATTTGTTCTTATTCTCTTAGATTGGAACCCTTTTCTTGTTTGCAGGCAGTAGACCAGCTTGCAAGACACTGAACATACTGAACAACTTTAATCATATCGCATGCCTGAGGCTTAAACATAGTAATTAGACTCATATATATATATATAATCCTTACGTTAATCTACACCTATATAAGCTTTGCTAATGCATTACTTGCCTGACAAAAAGGAAACATGTGCGGTGAAGAGCAGTGGAGCAAAATATTAGGAAAAAAAATATATATCATAATTGAAAGGTTGTGAATATAGCATACTTCTCTCAGTCTGCGTTCTAGTTCTTGCGTAGTTCTCAACATCTCTACTGCAGTCTGCAAGCGAGGTTTATGTTTGTATGCAATGACATTATATGTTGTCTGCATCCACAGAAATGCAAAAGATAAATAAACATATCTGCTAACATATAGATTAAACACTTCACTTAAAAATAGGATGAATAAATCTATGTGAACTTCTAGCGCAACACCACCTCCCAAAAAAAGAAAAAAAAAAAAGAACAAAGGCATGCATTTGTTATTTGTAATACCACCATTTTGTTCAAATAAACATTCTGCTCAAGGGGCAAACCATTTCTCTATACTTCAAGTCTCTAAAAGCTGCCTCAGCCAAATCTTTCTGTGGAACCAACTTGTACTTTGGAAGGAATTTAGACGCTCCGATCAATACTTGTGAAACTCCCCATGGTGGGATCATATCATCTGAAATCTAGAAAGAAATTTTGAGTTGATTGGAGCCCCACAGACAACGCGAGTGTTCTAGAAAAATCTTTTTCAGAGAGATACCTTGCACATTGGCGCAACAAGAACTGCACCACCCCATGAACGAGGTTGTTTTAGGTGTATCTTGAGAGCCACAGCTCCCCCCAAAGACTGCCCAAAGAGAAAGCTGGGGAGAGCACTAAACGCCGGGTTCTCTGCCCTTGGAATCAAGTAAATAAATTTCTAATAAAGGGTTGTCATTGAAAAACTTTGTTATTTGTTTGAATGATTTCTGTTGAGACACAAGTAAAACAAATATTTTACAGAATGTATTTTCTACAAAACAAATCTATTCTAAAAGTAAAAATAAAGAAATCTTGGACGATATGTAAGATCCTTTCTATTTGCATAAGTTACCAAGGTAAGCAAAAGGCCAGGCAATATTAAAATGAAGGTTTCAACAAGAAATCAAGTTGGATCTTAGTACTCATACAAACCACAAAAATTACAGATAACACAGAACACAGAAACAATACAAGAATTTTATTGCAAGCAATGCTAATCGCTGTCCAAAAGGCTATTCTATGTTTTCATCCTATTCATGCTTGGACACCGCCAAACCAGAAGAAGGGCTACCCAGAACTACACACACAAAAGAGCCCCCAATATCTTTAGATGCAAGAATTATACAGGACATCGAACACATGCGACTTATCATATCATATCTGATACCTTCCAGAGAGGTATATAATATAACTACGTGCATGTCAGAATTTTGCTGTTCTAAATTCTTACAATCGAAATCTACATCATTCCTCCAAATATTGGTCGGGTGCCCTAAGGCAGCAGGAGATAAAGTATAATATTAACTTTAAGGATCAAGCAAAATATCATTCCTCAAGATCCATTTCAAGGAAAATTGTCCAGCTTCCTCACTACTACAATCATTTTCAGATTAGTTAACAACAAAATTTGGCAAGTTAACTCACCTTTCACTTTGGAATAATGTTCAATGACGTCATCTACAATTCTGTCAAAGTTTGGTATAAAGCCATGGAGACCTTCTGAAAGACCAAAACCTGGATAATCCATAGCAAAGACGCCATATCCTAACAATGCGAACTTTCTTGCGATTCCTGAAATACAGTACCACAAAACAAAAGTCAATTCCTATTATAGTATACAAAATGACATACTAGGTCATTTCTACTACTCGATAGGAGCCACGTGCCTTCGAAGAAAAATGTGCAGGTGTCTCCATAGCCATGACAATAACACACCATTGCTTTAGGACGAACAGTCACTGGAATCCAGCTTTTTGAGAATATACTCAGTCCTCTGGAGTTGACTTCATATGACTGTACAAAAACAATTGATTGTCTTAGCTTGCAAACGAGATTGCATAGACTTCCAAGAAGCACAGATAAACTGATATGAACCAAGGCATCAATCGTGCAATATAAACTTCAAGGAAGATATAAAGAAAATAGAGATTTGAAAAATGTAAAGAGAATTTGTGCTTTTCCGTTAGCCAAGGGCAAAGTTCCTTTGTAATTCTATATAGTTTAGATTGCATGTTCAGAATCATTCAAGCTTAACATGATCGATCTTACTTGTGGAGTGATTCAAATCTCAAACAAGTGTTCTTGTCTTGAGATATTTGATCAACAAGGTAATCCAAATCTTACTTTTTCTTAAGGTGATTCAGCATTACGACTTTTATTGACAAATGATCCGATAGCAAAACAGCTAATTGCTTTCACTCTTTTTCGTTAAGGACCAGGAGGGAAAGAAGGTTCGGGTGAATTAATCTTAAAGACGAAGACAGAGATCAATCTGGGACAGGCAATGGGTGAATCCGTCTGATGATTCATCAGAATCATCAGTATTTGTGATATCAATATCTTAGTACTCCAGAAATAAGAAATGCCAAAATCGGAATAACACTTGATATTATTAGAAATACCCAGAAAATATCAGATTTGATAAATACTTGTTGCTCTCTTCATTTTCGGATTCCTATCGCTTTCACTCATGAACCAGATTGAGCTCCGGAACCTCTATTCCATTACCATCAATCAGTGATTTTTCACAAATTCATACCAATTTTCAGAATCGGTTGAACTTTCGTGTTAACTGAACTGTAAATAAGGAAATAAATCATTATGAAATCTGGAACCTATCATCAGGTCAAGCTCCAGAACAGGAAGTCAAGACTCAACAAGAATGAGACTTTCTATGTTCTCCATATTTTTTGGGATAAAATGGATGCTTTACCCTATTTTTTGGGCCAAATCTATTCTTTCTATTCTCTAGAAAGGACTAGAAATGTCTATACGAAGGAGTGTGATTCGTTTGATAATTCCTACCTCTATCTATCTATGAGGTGTTTGGATTTTTCAAAACTTTATAAACATGTAAAAGAGTAAAACTATCCCACTCGAACGAAAATGTGATTTTACTTGTTCAAATAACAGTAAACGTGAAGCATAACGAATCTCTTCATGAGAAAGAGAGGTTCATTTTTCAAGTTCATTATTATGAGTAATTTCTACAAAGGATCAAGTTCTAAACATATTAAAAAACAAAAGATATTCAATTTTAGATATTACCTCTTCAATCTTCAATCCATTGCTTGGTGTCTGAAAAGAAAAACGAAAGAAGTAATTGAAATCCCATAGAAAATATACTCTAAAAACAAAAACAAAAATAAAGGCATAACGAATTATCCAAGATCGATCAACACCTTAATAACAACACGAACATGAACCTAAGAAAGAAACAGTAAACCAGAATACCTTGAACAGAATGTGATCAATGCTGAGTTGAATTCCTTTGAACGCCGCCCGCGCTCGGCGTCTGGCGGCCACGTCGTCCATGTTAGCATCAAGCAATTTCTGCAACTCATCATCGATACCATGCAATTTCTTTTTAGGCGCGATTATCGCCTTCCAGGAGCTCATGTTTTCCTCTCGAACCTCCCTTACCGATAAATTCTACACCATTGCAGAAAATGACCGGTCAAAATCCGCAATACATTACAGAAAAGAAAAGGCATCAAACTCCCCAAATGCGGTTGAAATTTACGTGAGCAGGTGTTGGCTATCTTAGGTAGGTTGTGTATGGCGAGAAAAGTAGTGGAAAAAGGATGGTAACGGCATCGAAGAAGATCTGAGCATCTGAATGCCATGTGGAGTTGACATGATTAGCTTTCGGGAATTGTTTAACCATAATCAAAGAGAAAGTCAGAGCCGATGCTTTACCCATTGGATGTCGATGTACTCTACTACGCTCTATTTCCTAATTTTATTTCATCCACTCTCCTCTCAGCCATAAGTTTTAACCCCAATATCTTCATTCTCCACTGTCATCTTCTAGTTTACTCCATTATTATTATTATTATTATTATTTAAAAAATTAAATAAACTTACTTATTAATTAAAATGATTTTATAACTTTTTTTTTTTTGGTATATGAAAATATTTAATATCTGCAATGTGTGAGATCTAATCATAGCTATACTATCGATCAAAAATCAAATCTTCGAATCACTTACTTAAACGTCGCATTTATATTTTACACTGCAATTTCTATTCAAGTCTTCAAAAAGAATCTGTAACAACCCAAGTCTACCGTTAGCAGATATTGTCTGCTTTGATCTATTATGTATCACTATTAGTCTCGTGATTTTAAAACGTGTTTGCTAGGAAGAGGTTTATACACCCTTTCAGAGCTCAGCGTTTTTGTTACCACACCGCTCGGTGTATGACTTAGTACCATTTGTAACAATTCTCAGGCTAGACCATCTATTACAACTGGTATCAAAGTCAAATTTGGACTCTCTATAGTAAACGCGTTTTAAAACCTTGAAAGAAAGTCCAGAGTCAATGAGGACCATATATATATATATATTTCAAAGGGCAGAATTTCCTGATGGATTCAACCTAACTGAAAATAACAACTTTCTCAACAAAAGGATTCAACCATTTCAACACAAAAGTAAGAACAGGAGAATCAAGCTAATGAAGAAGCAATTCTCATGGATTAAATGATCAAAACTCCCAAGTTCTAAACAAATCAAACAACAATATGGAGGCCTGCGAAGCCGTTTGAATTACTGTTCCTGTGAATCGGCAAAAGTTCGGTATAAGAACTTCTGAACAATTGATACAAACTCATCTACTTTTTCTTCATGAGGAAGGTGACCACAATGCTTGATCACCTCCAAGTGAGATCCTGGTATGGCTTGAGAAAGTTTCACAGCATTCCAAGAAGGCACGAGTCGGTCGCTATCACCGGTGATAATAAGAACTGAAATCGGTCACCAAAACAGCAGCTTGATTAGTATTTAGACATGCATAGACTGGTACAGGTTATTAAGGTCATGAATGCAACAAGTTTCAACTGTAGAAGTGATTTGGAAAAGGAACAGGGAAAGTATTCTGATAACTTATGAATACTTATTATTACAATTATTAGTTTCTCAATAAAGTCATGGGCTTTTATGTATCCGCACCGAGCTTGGGCTACTACAAATGATATCAGAGCCAGACAACGGGCGGTATATCAGTGAGGACGCTAGGCCACAAGGGAGGTGGATTGTGAGATTTCACATTGGTTGGAGAGGGGAACAAAACATTCCTTAATAAGGGTGTGGAAACCTCTACTAGTAGACACGTTTTAAAAATCTTGCGGGAAGGTCCGAAAGGGAAAGCGCAAAGAGGACAGTATCTGCTAGCGGTAGCCCATCTTGAAGGAAAGCCCAAAGAGAACAATATTTACGAGCGGTGTGCTTGGGCTTGGGCTTTTACGAAAACACATTGAATACTTCAAAATACATCATTTTTTTTTTTTTTTGACATTATATGATACCTCCACTTCAAACATCTATAATTAATATTGCATACATAGTTCTTCAGTTTTAAGATGATGGATTTCGTTCTTCTTGATGGGAATTTTATACCGTCAAATTAATTTAAATCACGGATTTCTATGATGAAGATATGAGTGTTAGATGAACACGACTCTCTACAATGGTATGATATTGTCCACTTTGAGCATAAGCTCTCGTGACTTTGCTTTGGGCTTCCCCAAAAGGCTTCATACAATGAAGAGAGTATTCTTTGATTATAAACTCATGATCATTCCCTAAATTAGCCAATGTGAGACTTTCATCATCCAACAATAAGAAATTATAATATATATCACGGACTTGAATAGATGCAAAACAAGTTCAGGCAGCATACTGTTGGGAGAATAAAGAGTTCATACTATTATTTCAACTTACCAGGACAGGAAATTTTGTGAAGTCTTTGTGAAATTGGTGGGGAAGCCCTATCTGTAAGCATGGCTGCAACAAATTCCACAAGTGCCTTATCCCAGTTTTTTGTCCTCAATGGCTGCAATTTTACCATGAGACAAGCCTTCTCAAATTAAAAACGAAAAATGAACGCCCATTTGATAACAATTTAGTTTTTGGTTTTTTTACGATTTCTCTACCAAAGTTTTCATCCTTCGAAAACATTTGAATTCATAGTCGATTCCAAAAGCAACAAAAAGAGTGAATGACAAAACAAAGAAGTTCATAGGTGATATTGTTTATAAGCTTAACTTTCAAAAAATCAAATAATTATCGAACGAGGTCAAGTCTACCTTTGTATAGCCATGTAGAATATGTTCATTTACTCGAGCCGAATCGTACCAAGCATTCTTGATAGCAACAATACCAGCTTTATCTATAATCATCCGTACCTGGACACACCAGAATGTTTATAAAACCCATATGCTCAAATGCTAATAAAGGAAAGGAATTGAACAAGAACCTTTGGCAAATAACAAAATGAAACACTTTACCAACGTCAGAACCAAGGTTGAACGAAGAAGAGCTAACAGAAGTTTTATGTACAAGAAGTCAAGAATTTCGAGAATTCTTTTCACCATCTGCATTATTGACTGCACAATGAACTTGGCCACATCTGACAGAATCTTGAACAGTTGAACTACTGGATTCCCAACAACATTGGAATCAGAGACGTTCTCTTGGACCGGGTTGTCCCGGGGGAATCTAACTCCTAAAGGAGCCAGAATTGCTGGGGCAACAAGGATTAAAGCAGCAACCCTTTGCGGATCTTGGAAGTATGAATTTACTGCTACAAGCGAACCTGCTGAATGCCTGATGATAACAGTTTCTATTATTGCTTGCAAAGATCACAACATTCAGAAGGATATGACATAGTTCATGATTCATGAAATAGGTTAGAAATCTTCATTCCAGCTTGGTTTCATCAAGAAATTTTGTAACTGATATCAAAGATGACTTTGACTTTGAGTATCTCACATCACTTATCACTTATCTTATCTTTAACAAGATGAAAGTTTAAGTGGGCAGGCATCAAGTATACCATCGAATCCGATAGCGACCCAGGCCTACCGCTAGCAGATATTGTCCTCTTTGAGCTTTCCCTTTCGGGCTTCCCCTCAAAGTTTTCAAAACGCGTCTACTAGGGAAAGGTTTCTACACTCTTATAAAGGGTGTTTCGTTCTCCTCCCCAACCAATGTGAGATATCACAAATCCACTATCGTGTGTCATTAGAACTCTGATGAAATGGAGCATTGGAAGAATAGATAAACAAAATTCATGAGTTCCCACCAGAGACAATCCACAGAAGTAAAGACAGAAATATGCATACCCAATCAAGATTGCCTTTTCAGCTCCTAAGAATCCGATGAAATACAGAGTAGCAAGGACTGAAAACGCCATGCTGTATGGATTTAGAGGTTTTGTGTCGTTCGTACCAGCAGAAGAATGCCCCAAATAATCTTCCCTTGACGTCAATCCAAAAGCTGGTCGATCAAACGCCAGTACTTTGGAACCAGTAATATCAGCTAAAGGCTTCATCACCCAATTCCATGAGAAAACAGAAGCTCCAAAGCCATGCAAGAGAATCATAGGAAGACCAATCTTGTTACTTCGATGAGGAGTCGAAGTTGTTGGCAGAGCAGGACTTGGATCAGGGGTTAGGGTTGGCGTTCGAGTTTGATATAAGGAGTCCCCTTGTAATTCCGGATCATAAACCTTGTAATGTACTTCCAAACCATTAAACTTACAGAAGCAACTATCAGGATCAGCCAGAGTTGTAGGTTTCAACAATTCTTCTTGATCTACACCAGCTATTTTCCTTCTCTGTTTAGCTTTGGAATCATACACTTGCTCTGTAGATCCAAAGAAATCACCCATTGAACATCTGTGTGCGCATCATTAGCAAAATCCAAGGTAGAAAATTGGGGAACAAATTGAAAATTGTTTGCAAATGGTTAGAACAAATTTTTAGAAAAACAAGGTCATATGTTCAATTTTCTACGTTAGTCTGTGAAATTCCCCAGAAAATGTCATAAAAGTTCGGTTTCTACAGAACTATGCAAACATGGTGATTCACCAACAATGCAGAAAGCATACAGAGAGTATTCAGCATCGGAACCACCGACGGAAAGCATAGTTACAGACATCGAAGTCCAGAAGAAATGAAGAAGGCAAGTAAATTACCAGAGTATTCAGCATCGGAACCACCGACGGAGGAAGAAGAAGAAGCAGCAGCGGAAACAGAAAGAGGAACGCGAGCGATTGAGGAGCTACCTCGCGCAAAACTGTTGTTCCTCTGAATCCTTGAACCGCCATTGATGTCTGCACGGAAATGCAAGCAGAACAGAGCAGGGGAAAGGGAAGGAGAAAGCACGTGCCCGAACATCAAGAGCAAATGACTCGACCCGATCCAGCCGAAATAATCGAGAGACGTGCCGTATAAAGCGTAATCGTCTAATGGCACATTTTATCTCTCTTAAGACGACAGCATTAAAATCTTGGTCCTCCACATATAGGTACTAGCTTAGGGTTTGAGAATTAAATTGAGCTTACAAAATGGAAGCACTGGTCTGTAGGAAGCTCGGAGATCCAACAACATCGGTGCCCAGCGATGATAATTCTCCGGTGGTGCTGAGTAAAAATCATCCGATTCCGACGTTGGATTCTCCGACGTCGGTCAGAGTTCAGATTACAGCTACAAGTTTGAATTACGCCAATTACCTTCAGATTCTAGGGAAATACCAAGAGAAGCCTCCTCTTCCTTTCATCCCTGGTTCTGATTACTCTGGAATCGTTGTTGCTGTTGGCTCCAAAGTTTCCAAGTTCCGAGTCGGAGATCGCGTTTGCTCCTTCGTTGGCGTCGGTTCTTTTGCTCAATTCGTCGTTGACGATGAGTCGCGACTGTATGTTCTTTCTCGCCATTGGCCTCCTTTTCTTACGTCTATTGCTACAGTCATGAATTTGCGCTGAAGCATATCTCTTCTCTGTTTGACCTTTTTTCATAAACAAACTGAAGATTCCGAGTACCTGATGGATGCGATCTGGTGGCCGCTAGCGCACTTCCGGTTGTGTTCGGGACCTCGCATGTTGCCCTTGTACACAGGGCCAAGCTGGCTCCTGGACAGGTTTTTTTCTTCTCTCTGGTTCAGATGTGTAAATTTGTTGGCGTCTTCCATGGATTCATCTCTAAGCACAAAAAGCTGAACAAAAGTAGCATTTGTACATTAAATTTTGGATAGCAATCTAAACAAAAACAAATGAATCAGATAAGAAATTGGAGGAAGCGATCTTATTCGTAATGGTGTCCTCAAATTCTTGTAGAAAGGCAAAATATTCTTAGTACCTGAACAAATTTCTTTGCACCATTTTTCTGCTTCTCTAGCAAACATTTTGAGAATTAAGGTATTTCTGAAACATCCTTTTTAGATTGATCCACGAATGCTACTTTTTCAATCAATCAAGTCCTCGGGATGCAATCGACCATGAAATTTTGAACGTCTACTTTGATCCCCGGTCTCCTTTTTGCGTTGTCACGAGAGTAGATAGCTCTCTTTTGAACTTCATTATTAGTCGTTGTTCACATGAGAGGTACAAATTTCTCTTTTGGCTCAAGTTCAATAGCCACATGCCAGCATTTGTTCTCAGATTGTTGTGTTCTCAAATATCTAGACTTGTGGATGGAGTATCATCTTTAAACATTGGTAACGCAATAGTTCATGATTATAAAATGAAAATTTATAGGTACTGTTGGTTCTCGGGGCAGCTGGAGGCGTCGGCCTAGCTGCTGTTCAAATCGGTAAGGTCTGCGGTGCAGTTGTTATTGCAGTTGCTAGGTAAACAAGTATTTCATAAATCAACCATCAACTCTGTCCAAAATTTCTTCTGTTATTTCCTGGTCCCCTTTCACCTACTCAAACAAGGTTATGATACAGCATATAATGAGATCTATTCCCTGCATTGCCTTTCAGGGGAGCTAAAAAGGTAGAGTATCTCCGGTCCTTGGGCGTCGACCACGTAGTAGACTTAAATCATCAAAACGTCATTGAAAACGTGAAGGCCTTCCTCAAGGAAAGAAAACTTAAAGGGGTTGATGTTCTGTATGATCCAGTTGGAGGAAAGCTGACAAAAGATTCAATGAAACTTCTAAATTGGAGCGCAAACATTCTTGTGATCGGGTTTGCGAGCGGGGAGGTCCCTGTTATTCCCGCAAATATAGCCCTTGTTAAGGTAACCCTCTTTTTGTTTTCCTTCTATCACCATTTACTTTCCCATGTTCAATCTTTTTATTACAATATGAGCAGAACTGGACGGTGCATGGACTTTATTGGGGCAGCTATAGTATGCATAGACCCCAAGTTCTTGAAGAATCTATGAATGAGTTATTATCCTGGTTATCGAGCGGATTGATCCGAGTTCACATTTCTCATATTTATAGCCCACTAGAGGTGAGTAACCTTTGAGCTTACTTCAATTTGCCACTGCATTAGATTCTAATGGTTTTTTTTTTTTTTTTTTCACTAAAGGAGTGTTTCATTCTTTGGAGGATTCACTATTTCTCCTCTCTCACACACATTATGTTGATGATTGTAATGCTGCATCTGAAGTTAGTTTGAGTACCGTAGAATCTACTTTTAAGCCTATGGAAACGAGCTACTGGTTCATAAATTGTGAAATCTCACGTTGGTTGGAGAGGGAAACAAAGCATTGCTTATAAGGGTGTGGAAACCTCTACCCAACATATGCGTTTTAAAAACCATGAGGGGAACCCGAAAGGGAAAGCCTAAAGCTGTTTTTGTTGGAGCTAAGATCTTTGAGTCTTAGCTCACCCGTAGTTGAGTCTAGGCATTATTTATCTTTTTAAAGATTGGAGGTTGAAATCTTCTCACAATGTGTCGTTCGAGAGTCGAAAAAGTGTACTTAGCTGACATGTAACGCACTATCTTTCGTGTTCAGTGTCGGATTATCTTCATGGTAAAACGAATTGACATACTCATCTGATTCTTTTCACAGGCCAACCTTGCCTTTTATGCCATCAAGAACAGAGAAGCTGTTGGGAAAGTAGTGTTGGTATTTGAAGACAAGACCATGAAATCGAAGCTGTAAGGGATTGAACAGGGATATGAGGAGGAAATGGTAACCATAATTTTCTGAAACTCAAGCTTTCCTTTTCTTTACTTGCTGAAATAAGTAGACTTCGAAAATTGTAAACTCAAGCTTCCGTTTTCCAAAGAAATAAGGCTTTGAAACGTAGAAGAAAAAGCCCATTGTGTATTTGATTTTTTTAAAAAAAAACACATCTGTTTGATGCCCAATTCCTTCAACTTAAAGGGGTTGTGAGTAGTTTCTCCTTCTTTGTAATATTTTAGAATACAACAAATAAGAAAACATTGATTAAATGAGATCTTTAAAGAAATTAGTACATTCGAGAGAGTTTTCTCGACTAAAATGTGTATCTATTATACTCATAATACATATTCGACACTATTTGGAGCTTCCCATGCTTGCTTGTCCCGGTTTTCAATGTGAACAGGTCCATGTCAAGCACTATAGGCTAAATATGACAGTTATTTAATGCGCATGATTCTTATCGTTAGCATACATGACGTTGACAATGGATGGATTTGAGAAATTTTTTGAACTCATTCAAAATTTTGGGGAGTTTCTAATCTAACCATTTATTTTCTAATTGGGCTATATTGGAATGTGAAACTTGCTTATTAAAATTTCATAAAAATTCGATAGAAATATTTTAAAGTCACGTTAATAACATTGGTTACAAATGTCATATATTATTAATCTTTATAATAGTCTTAAAAATAAGGTAGAGTTGAGTTGAGTTGTAACCTTAATTTCGGGTTGGTCGGGTTGACCAGATAAGAAAATGTAACTCGTGAGCCCATCCAAAATTTTAATTTTTAAAAGTTCAATTATATGAACAAGCTTATTTTAAGTTTGGGTACATTTTTGCTATATACACCAATTTTTTCATATATAAATCTTCTTTTATTATTTGTGGGTTGGGCTTTCCAAAATGGCGGTTTGGCCCTCCGTAGCCTTTTCATATATAATATAAATTAGGTTTTTTTTAAGAGGGACTTGCGGACGAGGTCAAGTTTGAGTAGAGAGGGACGAGATAACGCGCGCCCGCCATGGGGAGAAGTACGTAAATCCTTTCGTTTCTTCATCTAATACCTTCTTCCATGTTTCTCTCTGACTTGTATTTCGCAATTCTTGTGTTTTCCTCAACTTAAAATGTAGGATACAAATTAGTCGTCGTTTTTCTGCATGCAATCTGATAATAACAGTTAGATTTTGAGGAAAGTTATGGTCTATCAGCGACCAGAGTCATTTTATAGTCGACAGCACATTATACTGCTGGAAATGGAAGAATTTCTTCTAGTTCCGATTGGAAGATGTTGTGATTTAATCCTTTATGTAGTTTATCAAGATTTTTACGATGTTTTTTTTAGCAGAAGGGCAATATGGTGCTGATTTTGCAATCGGCATTCAATCACTCATGTCAAATCAATGAATTATCGTGTAGTGTTAGCATCTATGTACCTCGCGCCCTTACTAATTTTCAAGTTAGACAATAAATGCACGGACTGGGGTTTTCTATATACATGAAGGACTACTATTATTGTTTTTCTTTATTCGCTTTTCAGTTGTGACTGCTTATTATTTAATAGGGTGCATTTTCTCGCTTGTCAGAGTATGTAAAATAAATTTGTGCGGACATCCTCCCGATACCCATGTATGAATGGTCACAGTCCTGAATAATTTTTGTGTCAACTCATTGATTATAGTTTGATCTTGATAATTCTGTGCCGGCTCTACTTTACCTACAAGGTTGTTGCATGTTATTCATTACCTTGCATGCTTTATTATAGGACCTGCTAGGTGTTACCGGCAAATTAAAAACAAGCCTTATCCAAAATCCAGATTCTGTCGTGGTGTCCCGGATCCTAAGATCAGAATTTATGATGTTGGAATGAAAAAGAAGGGTGTGGATGAATTTCCGTTTTGTGTTCACCTAGTAAGTTGGGAGAAAGAAAATGTGTCAAGTGAGGCTTTAGAAGCTGCTAGGATTGCCTGCAACAAGTATATGTCTAAGTTTGCTGGGAAGGATGCTTTCCACTTGAGGGTCAGGGTGCACCCCTTCCATGTTCTGCGAATTAATAAGATGCTTTCATGTGCTGGGGCTGATAGGCTCCAGACTGGTATGAGAGGTGCGTTTGGCAAACCACAGGGAACCTGTGCAAGAGTGGCCATTGGTCAGGTTCTTCTTTCAGTTCGCTGCAAGGATAGCAACAGCCAACATTCACAGGAGGCTCTCCGTCGTGCTAAGTTCAAATTCCCTGGTCGTCAGAAGATCATTGTCAGTAGGAAGTGGTATGCCTCTCCTGTTGTTTAGTGCTTTTTGTTGCTTGTGGAGTTATGGTTAAAACGTTACCATTACGGTTCTTAGTGACTGAATGACATTATTCGACTTTCCTTTTTCAGGGGATTCACTAAATTCAGTCGGGCTGATTATCTTGCTTACAAGGCAGATAACAAAATTCTTCCAGATGGTGTTAACGCCAAGGTAAGCTATATTGCATTCTGCCAAATGCTTGCTTTCCTGTTGTATAAATTGTTCGAACGTCTTGGATTTTTTCCATTTGTAAGCACAAGAATAGATTTCGGTTTAGCTATGATTACAAGACTATACATTTATTTTTCGTTCTTTAATATGAATTTAGATTCATTAAAAAGCATCTGTCGAGCATCGATATTCCTTGCATGCATGCTATAAAAGTTATTTGGTTGGGACGTGAGTTGTGGGATCATGTTCCCCGGAGCATGGGACAATGATTTTTGGTTCTTCGTCACTAAGAAAGTCTGATTACATACATCCTTCTGTAACTACAGTATTCCTTTCCTCATATTTTGGTTCTTCATCACTGATTAAGCACAATTACAGCCTTTTTTTCTTCCCTTATATCTCAGTGGAAGAGCTTTTTGCAACTCTCCTTGATAGGACCCGGTCTTCTGTGATCATTTAATATCATCACATAATGTTCTATGTTTCCTATCAGAACGAACAAAAAGATGAAGCACGGTTGCATAGTCGATATGTTTATTTTGTTACTTCCTATTTGTTGCTGATCGAAGCGCAACTGGTCTTTTCAGCTTCTTGGATGTCATGGACCTTTAGCAAATCGTCAACCAGGAAGAGCTTTTCTACCTGACACTGCCTAAGATCAGCTAGTTGTTTCAATTTTTCATTGCTATTCTTATACGATTTTGACACTTCAACAAGTATTTACTCTCATATCTTGTTTGTATTATTCTGGCAGTTTTATTGGTTAAGAATGTTGGAAATACCAAGGGTCGGGTTCCAAACAAGTTCATTTCACTCCAGCGATGAATTTTACTTCCAAGTATCAATACATGTAAATCGTTTTAAAAGATGTCAAATTAGCGGTTCACCACTTGAATATGATATTGAACCAATCTAATTTTACTAACTATAACCATTTTAATTGGCCTAAAAATAACTTCTGGATTGGCAATTAGATGACTATGATAAATTAGATAAATTAAGTAAGAATTACTTGGAACGTATATGCCAAACCGTTATTAAGGATGGTCATAATGTGGGAATTTGCATTTTTATGCACTTCTGTTCGCCTATTTGGTAATTGATGAACCGAACCAAGTGGCTACGGTTGGTTCTGTTCAAAACCGGCCCGGTTTGACTGATTCTGCGAGGGAACTTTTTATTTTTCTTCTATTCGCTGCGATCGTCTCCCCTTCTCTGTGTTGTATCCAGTTTTTGCTTGGACCGTACTCAAGAACTTCACTGCAAGCTCTCCTGCAACGTTCGCAATCTCTCCCAGGTCTTCATGCTTTCCAAATTCTCTAAACCCTCTAAAAGGGTTCTTGAGGGTCTTCTCGACCTCAGGATCAGACTCCATTTCAGTCATCATCCGGTCAGTTCCTCCAATGGCCGCCCCCTTCTTCGAGATCCAATAATCAGAAATTCCTTCTCATCTTCCTCCTTCCAATCGAAATTCTCTTCGAACCCCATCTCTTCAAATCCTGGTCTGTCCCAAATCCTCTATGCTCCCAAGGTCACTGCCGGGAATTCTTCTGTTGCTACTAAATTGAATGCCTATCGTTCTGCTTCTAGGTTTAGATTCTTCTCTGTTAAGACTCCAGGTTTTGGGGGTCAAATCAATGGTAATTTTGCTAAGAAGGTCCTTGATAAGCCCGCTGCGGCTGTTCGTTCCGCATTTTCGCGGTACCGCGAAGCCATAGGGTTGCAAATTGAGGCTTTCTTCAGGAGAAACTATCTAGTTCTACTCGGGTTTGGAGCAGCTTTAGTTTGTGCATTGCTCTGGAGGATTATGTTCGGTATTGCGAACACCTTTGTTGGCATCTCTGAAGGCATGGCCAAGTATGGATTTCTCGCTTTATCTTCAGCAATCGTTGCTTTTGCTGTGAGTTTTCTCTTTAATCTCTTCGCTCCGTGTTACCTTCACTTTCTAAGAAGAACATGATTTTTGATCCCTTTGCTTGCGCTGCTAATGATTGAGTTAAGATTAAGATCATAAACTATCCTTTTGCTTACGCAGAGATTGTTTTTCCCTATATAAATCCAGAATCTATTTGTTCTTGGGTTGAGACCTAGATTTATTGTTCATCATGACCTTTTCTCCTCACTCCAGTTTGTGAAAATTGAATGTTACAGCTATTTTTCTGTATGAAGAATTATATGATACTCTATGGATTATCAATGTTGAATGTTATCTACCCTTTTTCATTTCAAGGGCCTCTATATGCGTTCTAGATTCACAATTAATCCTGATAGAGTTTATAGAATGGCCATGAGAAAGCTCAATACATCAGCAGGAATTCTTGAGGTTATGGGTGCCCCTCTTACAGGATCAGACTTGAGAGCTTATGTTATGTCAGGAGGAGGGTTAACTCTGAAGAACTTCACGCCAAATCATAGGAGCAAGCGGTGCTTTCTTATTTTTCCCATTAGAGGCTCTGAAAGGAAGGGTCTAGTCAGTGTTGAAGTCAAAAAGAAGAAGGGCCAGGTTTGCTTTTATGCTCGCCACTTGTTTTATACTTCAAATATCATGAAGTTGTTGCATCTTTTGAACCTTGAAGAATCATTTTGGTATTCTTCCTTGACGTGAAACTATATATGAATTCATTGAATTTCTGGATGATCATTATATATTTATGAGTTTTTTCTTGTGGAGAAATATCTATTTTGGCTTCTCTCATTGTTGTTACCTTGTTGTGAATGCCTGTTAATTCATGATGCATCAAGAGGTTATAAGAATGCACATTACAAGAACATACCCGTTTGTTGTAATTTGATTTCTCAATAGATCTTTGGTAGGCAGCTGAAGTGGATACCTGAGTTAGTTGACAGAGATTAGCTGCTGACATTGGTTAGTTCGAGTGTTGAAATGTGGTGTAAAAGGTTTGTTGACCATGAATTAAAAGTTATGACGGATATGGTGAGAAAATTATGCAAATATAGGGCTAGAGTTGTGCGAAAGAGAGTCATCTCAACATGCCTTGCATGCATCTCAACCATTCTCGTGGAAGAACTGCTTGATCCTACTATATTTAAGTTGACAAGTAACTTGTACTATATTAGATTTTAGGTATATGGTTACGTGAGATCCCACGTCGGTTGGAGAGAGGAACGAAACATTTCTTATATGGATGTGGAAACCTCTCCCTAGTAGACGCGTTTTAAAACCGTGAGGTTGATGATGATGTGTAATGGGCTAAAGTAGACAATATCTGCTAGCGGTGGGCTTAAGTTGTTACAAATGTTATCAAAGCTAGTCATCGAGCAATGTGTCAGCAAGGACGCTAGCCTCCAAGCGGGGTGGATTGTGAGATCCCACGTCGATTGAAGAGGGGAACGAAACATTCCTTATATGGGTGTGGAAACCTCTCCCTAGTAGACGCGTTTTAAAACCATGAAGCAAACGACGATACGTAATGGACTAAAGCAGATAGTATCTTCTAGCAGTGGGCTTGGGCGGTTACAAGTTATTATGGCTTGAACCTGTTCTCTCAATCTCATTTGCTAATGGGCGTTTTACTGATCCTTATGTCAACCCATGATAGTTGAGATGTGACCATTTCGTAAGAGTGGCATAGGTTCACCTTAAAGAGATCCATTTGTGCAAGATGTTATAGGTTCACCTTAAAGAGATCCATTTGTGCAAGATGTTGACCCATGATTTAGAGTCGCAAACAAGTGTAGAATATCAGGGGAGATCTGTATCAATCACAGATTTTCCTTTCTTCAAACAATAGACCATTATTAATTTTCAAGAAATCAAGTTATATTTATTAGTTGTGAAGTTTATAATGAAGAACAGTTCTCCTCATCTTAATGCATGGTATTGTCTTTATTTACAGTATGATATGAAGCTTCTGGCAGTTGACATTCCCATGGCATCAGGACCCGACCAGCGGTTATACCTGATCGGAAACGAAGAAGAATACAAAATAGGTGGAGGGTTGATTTCTGAGCTAAGGGACCCTGTTGTAAAAGCCATGGCTGCTACCAAGGAATTTGATGATCTTGACCAAATAGAGGAAAAGGAAGATGCAGAGAGAGAACTTCAAGAGGCAGAGAAAAAGCACCAAGAAGAGATCGAAAAACTCGAGAAAGAACGATAAGCTTTTCTTGTTCTTCGATCTTTCGTTGTCTTCACATCAATTCTTTGGAGCTGTTTCGAGTTTCCAGCCTCATCTTAGAACAATCTAACTTGGTGTTATTAACCCCAAATCTGTATCTTCTTGGAAATTTTCAAGGTTCGCTGTGCAAGACTTCGTTGAATTCTGAGTTTTCAGAAGGATCGTAGCGGGAAGTCAGTTGAATAAAGCTTGCACAACATATTTTCTTGCCTCTGATTTTAACTAATTTTTAGTATTTAATATTTAATTTAGTTATGCCCACCCTATTATCATAAATAAAATAAAAAATTTTAATATTCTATCATTTAAAAAAAAAAATTAGACATTAATATGATCTTTAGGAACAAAATTTATAATTTAAAGTTTAATTTAGATATATAATTTGTTGCCATGTTTAGGAATTAAATATTTAATGTTTAATTTAGTTATAGGCAAACTATTTAGCATAATTAAAATGATTAATTTAGTTATAACCAACCAATTAGCATTAAATAAATTATTTAAAATATATTAAGGGGGCAAAAAGGATGAAGCAATTTTCTCCCGCCAGTTCTTAGTATAAATAGGTTTAGCATTGCCTGAATCCACAAATCTCTTTTTCAAATGTTCGCTCTCTTAACAGATTTGAACCTAAAAAAAAATTGGAAGAGTCTCTAATTTTTTATTTAGTGGATCGATAGAAGCTGTATTCATCCGATCGTTACAGGTGGAGGTTGATCTGTATTCTGATCCCTCGCCGCAAAAATTGGCTTGTTCTTCTCGATAATTTTCCCTCTGCTCTCACATTCCTTGTTCTCCTTCAACCAATGCATTTCAGCCTTAATTAGAAGTTTTTTTCTCGAAATTTTCGTTTTCGTCTTCGTCCTCTTCCTTCTCTAGGCGCTGCTTCTCCTGAAATCTCAGGATCGGCTTCAATGATGAGTTGTACAAGATGCTGAATCAACGCTATCCCAAGGTAATGATGATCTGTCCATGTTTTCGCACTTCTTTTGGTTCTGGTAGTCGAGATTCTGTCTGGAGAGAATAGGGAGGTGTGTTGATTCGATTAAATCTAAAATTCGTAAATATGATAATTCCTTTACGCTCATTGATAATGATCCATGCGTATTGTTTTTCTTATATGTTTTTGCTCTCTCTGATTCCGTATCCTTTGTTGAATATCTGCATCTCATATTTGCTTCTGAGGTGCAATGAAATCTCTGCTTTGATGCTATGCGGCCATTGCCATGATGGATTCCCCAGTTTTCTCTGTAAATTTCGAAGAGAGACCGTTTGAGAGCTGTTTTGGAAACGGTTCTTTTTCGTATTTATTTCCAAAGTTAGTTTTAGGATTGTGATTTGAAAGATTTATAGGAACTAATGCATCGACATCGAGATCTCTATCCGTGATTTTGGAGGATAACTTTATTTTATTTTTGTAAAACCGATCATTTCTGGAAACACACTTTACGAAAAGAAGAAAAGCAATTTTGAGAAATAGTTAACGAAAATACTTTTTCCTTCAAACAAGAGGAATGTTAGACTAACAGTTTTGGGATGATCCATTGGTTTCAGTTTCTCATCACCATTTCACTAATAGATAAAAGAGAAGGTAGTTTTTATCTTTCAAGTCTATTAGAACAAAAATAGTTAACAGGCATAAAACCTGTACAATCAACCTAAAATGTTTGAATCTCTCGCCTTACATATTATTGAATTATATATATATATACAAATTCTTTGTTCCATATCTTTGTTTCCATGAAAAAAATGAGAGTTAATTCGAAATTGTTTCTTGTGAAGTTCAGGTTTTAGAATTAGATCTTAGATACGAGAAACAAAGGAAAATGTCAGTTCTCCTATGAAAGATTAGCTCAATTGGTTACCTCCTAAAGAAGAAAGAAAATCCTTCGACTTTGTTGAACTTAAAAAAAAAATGTAACTATTATAATGACAACAACGGATGCATCAACTGCTAGGACATCTTCCTCCTTTCACCATCCTTTCACGTCTTAAGGCCACGGTCCAAAAAATTATTGGTTTGACTTGACTTCATTCTCTAGCTTAAAATCGGTGAGCAAAGAGAATGGGAACATGACTTTTGCTATTTGATGTTTCCATGTTTAGGATTTCGTGATCTTGCATTAGATACCAATATATTTTTGTTTCTTGCTCTTGCTTCGTAAAGGCATACTTTGTTTGTGTTTGAAGGTATTTTACCTTTCTTGCGAGGTTAGTTTACGAATGACTAATCCGTTGGATTTTAAAGCAAAAATATATCATCTTATGAATGGGAATCTACCTATGCCCTCCTTGTCTCATCTTAAGAATTTTTATCATATAGGGCTAGAACAAAAATGACAATTGCACAAAGCAAAAGGAAAAAGAAGTTCAAAATAGAGTTTCGTGAAAACTTGAGCAAAGTGTAAGGCTTTTTTCTTCAAGTTTCCAGTGCAACTGATTGCAGGTTCCATTGGAAAATGAATTAAGATCTAATCTTACATGTATTCTCGACTGATACATATCATGCAACTTAACAGGTGTACTGTTTGGAAACGACCTTAATTTTTTCAGACAGAGATTCGATTTTGCATTTTCAATGGGAAGCTGCTGGACTAAGGTAGGCCTCGCTGGCAATTTATCTTTTATATTATGTTTTCAAGGTCTTGATTTCTCGTATAGTGTTCTCTGCTTTATTTTGTTTGCTAGCCTCGCAGTTTCTGGCATGCGTTTTGTACATTTTATTTTTATTCATCAAGTTCATGGTCATCATGGGTCCACATAACCAAGTGGAGGTTTGAAAATAGCACTTCGCTTCTGTAAATTCTTACTTGTTCAGAATCATACGAGTCCACTAAATTTTCAGAGGATCAAATTTTCTCTCTTTCAAATATCATAATATCTGAACTCTCTCTTTCACATAGATCTTTTAAATAAATCTACTTTAAAGAGATTTATCCTGAAAATTTTATTCGAAGTTCCACTGCTCCATGTCTGCTAATGGTCAGTATTGACTTATTCCACTTTCCCTCATTTACATGATCAATGTTAGAACCTTAGATGATAGTGTTACAGTGGTAGTATCCAAGTTCTCATCCTTAAGACCCATCCTCTGAAAAATTATTGGACATGAACATGATCGTATTCTAATTATTAGATGTATGATTAAACCATACTTTTTAAGTTCTGTGTCATATCTCCAACGGGATAATGGTAAATGATTCTGTTTCAACCTAATCAAATAATTTTTCCATCTACTGAGTTACATCCACACTTGACATTTTGCAGCTTTTCAATAGCGATCAGAAAGACAATGCCGTCAAGGAGCAAGTTGATAGCAAAAACGTACACCTCATTACCTCGATTGAGAAGTGGGAGGCGAAGCTTTCGGAAGCAACTAAAGATGGCAAAATTGTAAGTTTCTCCCTCACTTGTTCGTGGTGAAGAAAAATATACAGAGTGTTTTATGTTTAAACTATGCAACAGGTTGTTGCAAATTTCAGTGCACCATGGTGTAGACCTTGTAAATCCATGACACCAGCATTTTGTGAGCTTGCTGATAAGTATACTTCCATGGTATTTTTGGCCATTGACGTCGACGAGCTAGCTGTGAGTAAATCCATCTTTTGGTTACCCTTTCGTTTATTTATATAACTGTGAATATGAATCTAGCTAGCTCTCCACTGACGGAGTGTTCTTATCCATGACCTCACACTTTCATTTTTACAGTTCGTATGGCTTTTGTTTCTTATTTCTTCACTCTCATTTTCTGTTTTTCGTTCGTTTGTTTGTTTTTGTTTTTGGAAAAAGAAACATAAGAATTATTTCTTGATTTTTGTGTTTTTAATTGTATATAGTTGTGTTTGGTAACTATTTTTTTATTTTATCCTCTAAAATTTCAAAATTATCATGTTATATTTTACTTTTGATGTAGTAAACATTTTTTTTAATAAGAAATGATAAATTAGTATGTGTTTAAAAACTATAAACAAGAAAAATATGATACTAGAAACTATAAACAAAAAACTAATTTTGGGAATTTTCTTCTGTTTTTCTTTTTTCAAACTAGAGAGATTTTGATTGGTGGACGACATATATTTTAATTTATTGAGTTAAAAAGAGAAACAAAGAATTGAAAACATTACAAAAAAAAAGTGTCCTAAATCCTAATTTAAATTGATAATGGTATAGTTTATTGTATAGTACGGTGAGTTTTAGAAGTTTCTTAGACTGAGGTCGGGTGAGGTGGGTTTTTTTTTTAATTTTAATTTTATTTATTTTGCAGGAGCTCAGTAAATCGTGGGACATCAAAGCCACTCCAACATTCGTGTTCTTTAAAGATGGTCGCCAAGTAGATAAATTAATAGGAGCTGACAAGTCAGATCTGCAACAGAAGATAGCTGCCATGGACGAGGCTTGATACTTTTTCTTCCCCATTCACTGATACATAATAGAACACCGAAAGCACAATACAAATTCCCATAACAAAACAACAAGGAAAACAAAAAGAAAAAAACAAAAAAAAGTGCATTAGAGGGAGGAATTCTTTTGTGCTTTCTTACCCAATTTCAGTGAGAAATTCGTTCCATGCTCAGAGGATAAGTCATCATTCTTTATGGTTCCTTGCTTGCAAGAGAACACGATGTACTGCTGTCAAATGCATAATTTGAAACAATTACGAAGCACTATATAATTGTAGTTTTATTGTTGAATCACAAGAATTTTCAGATGTTCTTATTTTAGCATAAGAGAGAGAAAGAGAGTGAAAATGAAAAATGCCCTCTTCCTCCCCTTGTTTAGTTACATGCCGCCGTTGAGGAGGCGGCGGCAGCAGCAGCAGCTTTTACGAGCAAGCCGAAGAGCAGAGAGGGGTTGGAGAAAAAGGGGCTGTGATCAGTATCCATTTCATATACGATTTCGGGCAGCCATTCCCTTATCATCGCCTCTTGTTGCTCTGGTTTTATTACTCGATCGTACGTTGTTCTTATATACACTCGTTTCACCCTATCCAGCTCGCCGTTCTCCTCCCTAAACCGAGCGGTCCTTAATGCGAGGATTGGCCCTGGCCTCAATAGCATGGAGGCCAGTGTCGAATCCTGAGAATCATTGATAACATCAAAACACGGGGTATCATGATGGGAGGTTAGATACAATTGCTTCTTAATTCATGGCATGTTTGTTTGGGATGGCATGTTCAAAATCAAATCAATTTTGGCAGCGTAAGATCAAATATTAAATAGATTTTGACTGGTCAAATGATTTTAAACGTTTTAGAACACTTTCAGGCATGTTTTTAGGATCAAATGCAATTACATTAAAAATCTCAAGGCAGGAAAGAATCTCGTGGTTGGATTTGGGGATGATTCCAAAACTAAGAAACTATGTTTATTATTATTTTTATTTTTGTGGGTTTAGGTACCTCGTGGGGACTCATGTGATAGATGATCTTTCGCTGGAGTTCCCTTTTGACGACAGCAGTGGTGGGAGGTTGTTGGGGTCCTTGTCCAAATCCTACGTCGTAAGCATCCCCAAACTCGGATAAATCTGGCACTCCCTGCACATTTGACCAAAACAAAAACAAAAGGTAATAATCATAACGGAAATGGTTAACTCGTTAATAATGATCTAATCATCTTAATCTTATATTATATAATATAATATAAGAAAAAGTAAGTAGAGACCGGCCCAACATATTATGTAGGACACGGGAAAATTTTACTCCCCTACTGCTTAGGGCGCGTGGCCCAATCTAGAATTGCAGCGGTTTTTATCCAAAAAAATAGTATCCCACCCTATCCCCTTCCTTTTCATTAGAGGGTAGCCTCCAATCCTTCCTTCTCACTCTCCCCTAAACAGCTCAAGTTCAATCAATCGTATATATCGGGAAATCCCGTGTATATATATTGCAATTTTTAGCCAAAAAAGATCTTCTATTGTTTCGCTCCTTCCTTCTTCATTAGGCCTCCTCCAAGGGTTTTGCTATGCCTTGGGAGTGTTTTCGGTACCAAAACTATTTCAAGGGGGTTGGTAGCAAATGAAAGGAAAGAGATAGGTGTGGGACGAGACTAGAGAGAGAGAGAGGGAAGGACTAGAGAGGTTAAGCTCAATGAGTAGGGAGAGAGGTACATTGACAGGGAAAGGAATCAAGGGTGGGGGCACTATTTCTTTGAATATAGAAAAAATAAAGAACTTGAATAAATAAGACATGTCAATTTTGGATTGGGGTAAATGGGCAGCAGCAGCAGGAATTCCTGTGTCCTATGTCCAATCAGAATCAGAAGGGGAAATAGAATGGCATTGCATTGTATTTTCCTTGATCATTAAAGAAATTAGGCTAATAAATGAAAATTTTGAGTGCACACGTGAGAACTGTGAACTTGTGAAACCTGTCGGCTCCTCTTGAGTCTTCAGCACACTATTACCTTCCGGACTTTGAGAACTCCAACTGGCCTTAACCTAATTTTGACTTTCTTTCGTACAAAACCACGGAAAATATTCCAAACACTGTTGCAGCATACAGAACATACTTTAATTACATCCTTATTTTTATATGCATAGCCTTAATATTCTTCTAATGGAATGTTTGTAATCTTGGATTACATTGATATAACCTATAACTAAAAATTAAATCTACCTATAAGCTATAATTAAAAATTAAATCTACCTATAAGCTATAATTAACTACACTTACTTAATTCTTTCTTTAAACAGAGTACATTGACTTTTTTTTTTTTTTTTACGGCCAAAAAGATTTTCATTAATTCTTTATAATATTCAACCTTATTAAAATTATTAGCAGACAATTTTATAATTTTTACAATCCTACCTTGCCACCTCATCTAAAAAAACACAACCTAGACACGAACAAAGATTTAATTTTCAGAAATATATGAAACTATTTTTCAAAAGATGAAAACTAAATGGTCAGATTTTTAAGCCAAGAAACTCAATTGAATTTTAATTCTAAACTCGGAAGTATTAAATTTAAAAATCAGAATTTAACTCTAAACTAGAGTTTGTATTTTCCTGTGGCTGTAGCACAGAAAATTTACACCACCAAAAAAAAAATCACCACACAAAGGGGGACATGTTCTTGGCTGCCTATGCGGTTCTGCGGTTCCACCGTACCGATTTACTTCAGGATAAAAATCACATCCAAGCAAGCTCAACTTCAAATTATCAATTATGTAATTTTTTTCCTTTTTCCCTTTCAACTCACAATTTAGGTACTATCGTTTTGCTTATGAATTACTAATCACTGACTATATAGAAACTATAAATGCTAATTTTTAAATGAATTGTAATAATCTAAAGGAAACTAGACCTAAATTATGGATTAACTTAAACGTAGCTTCTTTATTAATGCATCATTTTCGTATTTAAAAGGTTGAAAAAGAGTTTCTACTGACGTGGTGTATTTTTTTCTTTTTAAGAAAAAATTCCAAATTCATGTAACCTCCAATAAATAAAATGAAGTAACCGACACAATGAAAACTCACCTGAAATAAATTTTGCTACCAGAATTATTCAATATAATGGAATCGTTACTCAGACTATTATGAGTCAGAGTGAGAGGATGCCAATAGTCCTACAGTTAGAGGCGAAATGAAATGTTCAATTCAGCAACCAGCTGGCTGGTGGTTGTCCTTAATTCATTTTCCTAATTAGAAGACAAAACGGTTAGACTTAATTGATTGATGACTTTGAATAAATTGGCACTTAGCAGCCGGTGTTTTTCCTGCCTCATGCGATTTGCGATGAGAGCAAGAGCCTTCAATTCCACTAATGGCCAAAACTATTCACACGATTCACTATCATATGACCACCACCGGCCGGCGACGAGTTTCACAAGAACCTCGCCGATCGGCCGGCCAACTCGTAAAAAGGAACGCTGCACTAATACGCCTAGTTTTACTTCGATTAGGATTTGTAAACACACACACAAATTAAGGATGAGTTTATATGAATTAAAAGTAGTGAGAAGAAGAATTTGTTTACGTTTTTGATATCTTGATCAGTCTGGAAACCAAATCTCAGCATCGTCGCCGCCACATACACCGCCAAACGGATTTTCTTTGCGAATTTGAGCGTTGCTTGAGTAACACTTAATCCTCCGGCGCTATGTCCAACCAGAATGATCTGTAAAAATTTTCGACGATCTCTGAATCAATCAACTCCACTCGATCGTAGTCGATTGAGGAACAGAGACTTTCCGGCAAAGAAATAAATTAGAAACGACGAATAGATATTACCTGTTCGTTTTCCGGTAGACTGGAGACGAAATCGAGCAGAGGCTTATTGTAATCGTCGAATTTGACGACGGAATTCGGATCGGATAAATCAATTCCAGCGCCTTTAAGATCAATACAGGTGACTTTGAAGCCAGAATTCTCCATTAAGCACCTGATTTTGTACCAGCACCATCCTCCTCCACTTATGCCATGAACGAGCACGAAGTGCGGCGGTTTCTGCACTGCAACAGAGCCCACTGCACTTGGCGCCAGGTTTTCTTTCTCTCCCATGGCGCTCTTCAAATATTTACGAATTGGAAATCATGATTACAAATGTATGTGCGGGTATATATATATATAGAGATGTGCAGTTGAACTAGTCCTTGAAATCATTATATTGTTTTTTTTTGTTTCGGACCTTTCAGGATTTAATTATTTATATTTTATTGTTACTTTCAGTTCCACAAACGTTGAAAAAACTAGAGATTATAGACAAACGGCCTATGATGCAGTTTGATCATCATCATACACATCATGAAGCCATTGGACGGTTGAGATTTAATCCCAGCGATGACGGCCACCAAACAGTCTCCCTCATATTGAGCCCTCGTGTGTGCGGCTGTAGGGAATCACATTCTAGAATTTGTTAGCAAAAATAATATAATACAATGGAAGTTACCTTTTTTTTCCTCCTCCACACTGGATTTAATTTAGTATTTATATTTTTAATAAAATTTAAATTTGTCTTTTTTAAAAAAATCAAATTAGATTAAATAATTACCATAATTCATAAAAAAAAAAATTAATGTGAAAATGTATTTATATATTTATAAATGGAATGTTAATATAATTTTTTTAAACATATAAATTAATAACTATTTTCTTAATAAAAATCAACAAATTGAAGAATATATTATTATTATTATTATTATTATTATTATATCATTGAAAAAAGTGATGTAAAAAAAGAATTCACTTTATTGATAACCCTATCTGAGATCCACGTCCACTAAACCATGTGCAATACTGAGACGTATTTCTTAATAGTACAAAAAAAATTACCCAACTTAATTTATTAAATTAAAAATAAAATACCCTGAAATTTAGGGTAAATTTCAAAAATTCACATTTTACCCATTTTTTAAAACTTTTTCGGGAAGGAAATTATATAAAAAATTGGAAGACATGCCTGACATTAATTACTGTGTTATTAATGTAAATGAACGTGAAAGAGTTAATTATATAAATGACTTTAATATTAAATTAAATGAACGTGACTCTCTACAATAATATGATATCGTCCTGTTTGAGCATAAATTCTCATAACTTTGTTTTCGGTTTTCTTAAAATGTTTCGTACCAATGGAGAGTGTATTATTCGATTATAAACTCATGATCATTCCCTAAATTAACTGATGTAGGATGCTTTCATCCAATCTTCCATGTCACATAAATGGTCTAATTTTAATATTATATTTACATTATTTTTAAGAATAATTTAAAATTTCAATTTTATACAAATTATTTATGAAATTAGATAATATGGGGATATGGGGATGGGAGACACGTCAGCAAAATAGTAGAAAAAAAAGGCAAATATTTGTTGGGGAAAAAAACAAAACAAACAGAATATATTAAATGCAAAATTTATTTGGATATGTTATTGGAATCCCCTGTTTTGAGGCGTTTTCGTTTTCTTTTGTTTGTTTATGCCCACTTTGCAGGCTCCGACAATATCCTCATTCATTTTCTTTTGTTGTATTTAAAGATAAGAATTTTGGATTATAATACAAAATCAATACTTTTTTTCAATATTAATTTATCTTATCATTTAATTGCCCACCTAATCTTTTTATTTTATTTTAATTAAGTGCCATTAATACAATTGGCTAAGATTAATGTTTATCTACAACCTGGATTGCACTCATCTTTTACCATCTAATTCAATTATATCAAAATTAAAAGTTTATTATATGATTAAATTAAATTTTTTATTTTTTTGTTTTAAAAAATTAAGTCTATGAAATATATGTATATAATAATTTAATAATATAGTACTTTTCCTAATATTCCAATCAATGATTTCAGAATAAAATTAATTAAGAATTTTAAAAAGTGAATAAGTTAAAAGTTAAAGAGAAAAGGGTGAGAGTGAAGAAATCCAAACCACCATTTTTAATGTAATAAACGTTTTTTTTTTAAAAGAAATAAACAAAATTAAAATTAAAAGGTTTTTAAGAAGTCAAACGCCGGCGATTAAAGTATTTGAACAACTTTGATGACGTGTTAAGGAATGCCGGCAATGTTTAAATACTTCATTAATAAAAATTGGGAGAATATAAAATATAATTTTTGAAAATATTCATTAAAATTCATTTGAAAATATAATTTTTTTTTAATATTTCACTGTCTTGTTTTGATTAAAATCCATTTTTAATATGAAAATTTACTTTAGAATATGAAAATTCAAGCACTAATTTTTTTTAATTAGTCCAAAATAATATTTATTTTTTAAAATAATTTTAATTCTTTATTTTATACTTGCAAATATTATTTCCATATTATTAAATTTGAATAAACAATTACTTTTTTTCGACATTTTGCATATTGATTTTCAAACTTTAAATTTTTATTTTTCTATTTTTCTGTGTTAACGTGAGTACAATTGATTGTAATTATAATTATAATTACAATGTATTTCGTTTGAAGGTTGAAATTCCGTCCATACCCTCCTGTCTAGGTTAAAATTGGAAGGGAGTAATATTCCTTGTCTTGTTGACATGAATATGAGGTCCAAATTGTATAAGCAATAAATATAAACAAACTTCCTTTTGAAAAAAAAAATATACAAAAAAAATTGTTTATAAAATAATTTAAAATGTGAAAGTCAGAAGAAAGTAGGATCACACACGCAAGATAAAATAATAATAATAATTAAAAGAGTGCATTAATTGAAGAAAACTTAATTCGTAAATGTTAAGCTATAGTTCGGGTGATTGTTGGATTAAATTACATATTTAATTTTTAAATTTTGAAGTCAAATATATTTGGTTTTAAAATTTTTAAAATTATAAATTTAATTTGAACTTAATTTTTATTACATAATTTCATTAAATATATTAAAATTTTGAAGGTTATTATTATTTTTTCTAATTATTCAATAAAATCCAAAAAATAGTCGATAACTATTCAAATTTGTAATTTAACTAATTTTAATCAACTTTTAAAAAGTTTATTAAACACAAATTAATTGGTTTTTATTTAAAATAATAGTATTTATTAAATAAAATTTATAAAACAAATATTTTATTTAATATGTTAAAATATAAATTATGAAGAAAGGTTAAAAAGAATAAAGTGAAGGCAGAGATAAAGGAGGGAAAATAATTGGAGTATTATTATTATTGTAATTATTTAAGCAGCTTTGCCTTTTTTTCCCAATAGCTACTCACTTGAGCTTTTAAAAGTCATAGCAACTGTGAGCTAAGCCCTTCTGCAACCTCAAAGGAAAACCATGCTTTGTCCCAACTTTTCAACAGATTCTTTCCCCTTTTTCCCTAATTATTAAAATATTATACAATGTCTATATATATATATATATATATAGGTTTATGTGTACATCTATAGGTTTTTAAGTCTCGAAAAAATTAAAATCTTTCTTATCAGATAATCATAATCGATAAGATGTTTGGTGATAGAAATATGAACTCTTAATCATTCAAAGGAATCTTTAACGTGCAAGTACACTAAATCTTCTTGTTACACTCAGATAGGGAGAATTTACTTCGTGTCCGGAATGATGAATATTTGTGAGGCCCCACATTAATCGGAGGAAGAATAAAGCATTCCTTATAAGGGTGTGTTTAAAACTATGAGGCTGACAACGATATGTAATGAGCCAAAATAGACAATATCTACTAACAATGGACTTGCACTATTACAAATGGTATTAGAGCCACGCTAGTCCCCTAGGAGGGTAGTTGCAGGGGAAACGAAACATTCCTTATAAGGACGTGGAAGTCTCTCCCTAAAAGGCGCGTTTTAAAATTGTGAGGCTGATGACGATTCGTAACGAGTCAAAACGAACAATATTTGCTAGATATTTTTGGTATTTGAATTATTGCGAACAGGTCATCATGCATCCCTTTAAACCCTATCTCGAGTTATAGTTCAACTTCAAAAGTAATATTAATGAGGTAAGAGTTAGGCATTCAAGCTTGTAGAGAAAGCAAACTATAAATAATACAAGCAAGTATGAAGCAAAAGTGCCTTAGTGATGAATGACACAAAATGGGTATGATAATTTCTTAGGTTATCCCCCACATCACTCTTCCTCTATTGGCCTCCTTGGTTCAAGTCTATATATGGTTTTAACTCTTAACATTCCTGCTTTTTTTATTCTTATGCCTGTCTTCCGTTTACATTGCTGTAAAAAAGTGAAAAAAAAAAAAAAAAAGTTAAAAGTACGAAGTGTACGCTACACAATTCACTAAAATATTTGTTCAGAGAGCCTGACATAAAGGAACGGATAGTTAGAGTCAGTTTTATCTGAATCCAGATTGATTGTGAGAATGTTTGCATAGTCCACTACACCGGTGAAAATTATCTATTTATATGGTAAATTATAATTTAGTATTAAATATCCTTAGTATATACGCACGTGAATTCTAAATTATTATTATTATTATTTCAAAAAAGGGCGAAGTAAATTGGCCCAGTTGAGGAAAAGAAATAGAGGGAGAGGTGGCAAGGCCACGTTTGGTTGTCTCCATGAGTGGGTAGCAGTCTACACATGGCATTGCTTAAGCATTTTTCCCCACTTCTTCTTGTAACCTTCAAAACTTGTGCCATTCTTACAAATATGTTCTATCCTTCTTTTCCTTCCACTCTACTTTTTCTTTCTTTTATCTATCATATATCTTCCTCCATGTGGGTATCTATTCAATTATATACATCAACCCTTCCATCTCCCATCAAACTACAACAATAAAGTTTCCTTTTGTGAAAAGAATTCGGCTTTTCCGTCTTATCGATAAGCTTTCTACTCGTAAATTAACCTAATTATTGAAGTGACGGGTGGCTTTAAAAGTAAATTTTTGTACGTCTAAGTTAATAAGTTGAGTCAGTGTTCAATAGATTGATGGGTTAAGTTTGGCTTCAATCTATCAACTCGGTTGATGCACGTTTATTTCAAGTTACTAGCTTGTTGATTTCACGACACTTTGATACCACTTGTCACAATCGCACTCTTGATGGCAGTGGACTTGCGATTGTGCGGCACTCACTTTCCAACGACAAGTGAGATAAGTCAATTCGTTCTTACGTCGCCTATGGTCAAGCGACGTATGCTCGAGCTTCTGACCTCGGTTTAAGAGAAGGTTTTAGAAAACGAGGGCAGAGAGAGATTTTGAAAGAGACGTTATATAAGCAAGTAAAAGAGTAACAATAACGGCTCACAGTATATAACATTGGGCAGGGATCTATAATTGAGATTTTATCTTTATATTTTTTTTTATATAAATGTTTGTCTAGCATTGTTATGAGATGTGGAGTTATTGTCATTTTGTGTTTATCTAGAGGCTATTAGGAGAAACTGTGTAAGAGAGATCTCGTACTGTGAGACAGTGAGATTTTGCAAACACTTTAGTTATAATGATTGTCTCTCACCCGTAGATCCCGAACCATTAAAACAAAATTGTCTATGGGGATGACGGAAGGCATAAGGATTATCAAAAAAAAAAATTTGAATATTGAAAATGGGTTGGCGCGAAGAACAAAGAGGACGGTCCAATCCATATCAGAAGAGTGGACCCGGTTCGGTAAATAATTGAGAAAAACGTCAGCTTAATGGCCCATATCCCTCTTTTTTTCAAAACTTTCCCCATTTTCCCGCCTACTTTTATTAATGTTTATCTATTCTAATATTTATTATATATTTTCTATAAAATAAAAATTATTTTTTAATTTTGTGTTGAATAAAATTTCAAATTAATATTATTTTTATTTTAAAAAATTAAAGACATAATTCAGAAACTAAATTGAATTATTATTATTATTTTTTGTCTACATTTATTGAACTAATACTAACAATAAGGTTAAAAAAGTAATTTTCGTCCTTAAATTTGTAAATTTATTCGATATAATAAGTTAAATTTGTAATCTGAGTTAATAAATAGATTAACGAAGAGGCGGTAAGATGAGAAAAAGGGTGATTTTGAAAAATGGAATCTGAGTTGTTCTCGTTATTTCCACCGTTTTGATTATCAAGTGTCATTTAGTCTCCTGTCTCTACGCTCCCTGTTACTGTAATCTGTTCTTGTTCTTTCAAAAAATTTCTCATTGTCCTCTACGTTTCTTCGCTCTCGATCTGCCCCCACTTTCCCGCAATCAATCACACTTGCTTTTCAACTTTCCGACTTACGATTGAGTTCCAGATCTCTTTGTGCTCTTCATCAACTTCGAAGTTCATCAGGTACTGCCTCCTCTGCTTTACTTTTTCTAATTTGTTTCAAGGATTGGTTCGGCTTGTGTGTTGTTTTTTGGATTTGGTGTTGTTTTGGAGTAGATTTTTTGGTGATTGCTTTAACCTGCGAAGACTCCTTTTGGTTTGGGTGATCTTGATGAAATTAATTTCAGATGTGTAGTTTTGTTGATGGATTCTGCATATTTGATTGTACTTTTAAATTTATAGCTGTGTTTGCTTAATTGTTACTATATCCATGAAGGAATTGTTCAAGGCTCTTCTTCGAACTCTGTGTTGAATGTATTTTCCTGATTGAAGGATTTCCTGCAGATTCTTCGATCGTGCTTGTGTTCGTATGGAAAATCCGGAATTGAAGAATCTGAAACCATTTTGGCCTGAGGCTGACATTCAGAACAGATCTAAATGGCTATCAGTTAGTCTTGAAGGTAAGCAGTATTTATGATCGAATTTTCTGGTTCCTTGTCCAAGCCTAACGCAATAAGCCTTCGTTCTTTAGTGGTAGGAAATGTTATCAGCTCAAATCGGTTTCTACATGTGCAGAACCTTCTTCTATTACTTTTCTCGTTGTCACTAAGATTGATTTGTGTTCTATAATTTTGGAAATAATGAAAACAATCAGAGAGCTTTTCTCTCGCAGAAATGAATCGGAGTGTCGAGCAGATGCTGAAGACGATCAAAGATAATTGTGACAACTTCCCGAAAAGCGCTGATATGGATTCACAAGTCGAGGAGTTCTCCCGCTTGTATCAATCGTTGCTTGAAAATCTGTTGTCGCCGGAGCTACAACCGCAGGTGCCTTTCTATTCTGATTGTGGATCGCCTCAATGTACTCCGGAATTAAGTTCGGACCAAAAACAGGGTTTCAATTTGTCCTGCAATAGAGGCTTGGACATCTCTTTAGATTCCGGTGGTGGTAGCTCCAGTCTTTCTCTGAAGGATGGAACTGGATCTTCTTCTTCTTCATCGGACTCCGAGTCAGAATCTTTCAGCTCATCTGTTGACAATAACTATGTGGTTTCACGGGCTGAAAGAGATGGCCAAGGGCCAAAGAAAAAATTTCTTGGTCTAGAAACTGAGCTTTCAAACATTGAAGGGGCCTTTTGGGTGGGTGAGGAAGATAAGTTAAATTATCATGAGTTGCACGAAAAAATCGCCAGGATTGAGGAAGAACTAAAGGTTTCAAATGCAAAGCTTCAGTCATCTGAAAATGAGGTTGCTAGATTAAAGAGTGAGCTTGAAAAGAATGAAACAGCAATGTCGCTATCAGAAGGACTGCAGGCCCAGCTTGAGTCGGCTGAAAAAGACAAGCAAGAAATGGGGGCTGACCTTCAAGTGTTAAAAAGACGAGTTGTAGAATTGGAACAACAAATAGAACAATTGGAAACTCGGGTTTTGCAATCTGATTCCAAAATTGAGATATTGATTGAAGAGTTGGAAATGAGCAGAGAAATACTCAAAAGCTCAGATGACAAGATCGCAAGGCTCACGCATGAACTCGAGATTACAAAATCTGACCACCGTTTACAGATCAAGGAATTAGAATCAGCTTTTCAAGTGTCACAGGAGCTATTTAATGCTGAGAAAGAACAGGTGCAGGCTGATGTTCTCAGACAAGTTGAAGCTGATAAAACTGAAATGCGAGCTCTCCACAACTCTCATTTGACAAGTTTGCAAGGAGAAATTAGTCAGTTGAAGGAGGAACTTCTTGTAAAAAGCCAAAGTTTGTCAGCTTTGAATAGCAACCACGACGAACTAAAATTAAAATATGATATGCTAATGGCTGAGAAAGATGAGGCGACTGCCATGGTTCACACACTTGTAGCAGATAAAGAATACAGAGAATCTCATGTCCATGAATTGGAGAGCCACCTGCAACATCTACAAGAAGAGAAGGAGGGCTTGATTGCAGGATCTGAAAGCCAGAACAAACAAATCGATGATTTGAAATTGGGGCTCTCAGAGATGCAGGAAGAAGTGAATAGGCAAATGAATATGATAGAGGATGGGGCCGAGAGGAAAAGGGAGGCCATAAGGCAGCTCTGTTTCTCTTTGGAGCACTACAGGAGTGGCTATAAAGAGCTTCGTGAAGCATTCATTGGGCACAAACCACGCCAGGTACTCTCATAGGTCTGTTGCCAGTATAATCTTTAAACTTATTACCATGTCAGTTTTTTCTATTGTGCACTTTTATGAGTTTATGAGCAATATTATTCAGTTGATTTTTGAACATGGTTTAAGAATTGAATATTATGGTAAAATATTTAGCCCAGTTGTAAGGATGATGAATATTTGACGGCTTTGGTTTAAATCGAATGAGTACATTAAATTACAAACCACACACAAAATTGCCCTTGAGATATACAGGCAGATAAAATTTGATGTGAAAACTGCTACGTCTTAGTCAAATTAAGCTCGTGTTGTGGGGTGAAGAAGCCAACTTTTGGTGAGCCATTGAGGGGCTTCTCGAATTGCACAAAAACAGATTCCTCTGTGATGATCCAGTTCCCATCATCTGACTTCTCTGAAGATTTTGAACAACTCTAAAAAACAGAATACACAACATGAAGGAGAATTCAGTTAAATAACGATAACAAAATCAGAAAATCGTGTGGTTAAGCATAATTGTATAGTACAACCGTGGTACACAACTAGAACGATGAATAAGTAATGATAGATTACGAAAAATAACGTGTGAATGAATAATCTAAACCATCCCCACAAAAATAGCATGCAAGGCGAAAGTTAAAGTCATCAACCTTTGAGGTGGTAATTTGTATTTTATCGATCCAATTATGTTCGAATTGGTAGGAACAAATCATCATTTATTGGAGATATTGGTCAAATATAACTAAGAGCGAGCAAGTTCTCTCTTTTAAGTAGAGTGGGGTGTTGTGTGTGAATGAGGATAAATTGTAACAGCCTAAGCCAACTGTTAGTAGATATTGTTCTCTTTAGACTTTCCCTTCTAGGCTTCTCCAACGCATCTAATAGGGAGAGGTTTCTACGTCCTTATAAGGAATGTTCCCTTTCCAACCAATGTGAGATCTCACAATTCACCCCTGTTAGCACACCACCCGATGTTTATCTCTAATACTATTTCGTAACAGCCCAAGCCACCGTTAGCAGAGGAAAAGCCTAGAGGACAATATCTACTAGCGGTGGGCTTGGACTGATACATAAATGCATCACCAAAACAAGAAGTTATTTTCTTTATGAAAAAAAAAAGATATTAGTATTACTCCTCTATCGTCTCAAAAGTAGCTTAAAAACATTTTCCCCTTTTTTTCCTCCATAGAATAAGCCATTCCAAACAAGTCCTTCATCTACCTACTTTACTTTAGACTATAAAAAAAAGGAAAAGAGAACTCACTTCAGAACACGTATGTACCAAAAGCGTCATCCAGTTCCAAGTCTCCAGCAACTGTTTTTGACTTTCATCAGCTGCTTCCTGCAGAAAATATAGCAGTGGGGGCATTAGCTGCATTTCAAACTGCCTTGATCCACCACATGCCTTGCACTTCCCAGCTTCTCCGTCCTCAGCTCTAGCCAAAATCGGCTTCCCACCATACGAGTGTCTGAAAATACCGACAGGACAAAAGTTAAAAGAAAACGGTTTTATAAATATATCGATAGGTTGCGATCAACCTAATAATGTTAATAAATTAATGGGCTAAACTGTACACCAAAACTTGTACTCACAATCCATGGAAAACATAAGTCTAAATAATAAGATGATAAGAAAACAATAGATTACGGGAATATAATACCTGAAACATTGTTCTGGAGATGCATCCAATTTTTTCTTGAACTTGAGGTAAGTTCTATCAGCAGTAAGAGCCTGGTCATATTCGTAACCTTCTTCTGACCACTTTTCTTCTTCCGCATCACTTAGATTCTCCTTTATAGAGAGTGATGCATAATTGTTACAGATAGAAATATCCTTCGAAGATGGTTTGTCTTCCATATAGATATAAAAGCATGGTACCACTGCAAACGAACAGATGTGATACAACATTAAAACTGTTTCTAAATCCACAAATGAAACAAATAAATAGTGAAGTAAGAAGTGAACAACAGTGCTTGAGATTTTCAAATATGAGAGGGTGTAACCGCCCAAACCCACCGCTAGTAGATATTGTCCTCTTTGGGCTTTCCCTTCTGGACTTCCCTTCAAGGTTTTTAAAACGCGCCTACTAGGGAAAGGTTTCCACACACCCTTATAAGGAATGCTTCATTCTCCTCTCCAACTGATGTGGGATCTCATAATCCAACTCCATTGGCGGCTAGTGTCCTCACTAGCACAACGTCCCGTGTCTAACTCTGATACCAATTGTAACAACCCAAACCCACTGCTAGAAGATATTGTCCGCTTCGGACTTCCCCTCAAGGTGCTCAGTAACTTCCTTGGCCTTATAAGGGATCTCTTATCCCTTCCCAGTACCTCCTTAAAATCGCTCATTTCTAATATTTCTTGGTTTCTATCAAAAAGAATTGGATAATCCAATTACACTACACTGTCCTTGGTCAAGTTTATGCTCTGCAACAAAACCAGTTCTAAAACCAACGAAAGAAACTAAGCGACGAAGTTTGTAGAGAGTTTTCTTAGTGTCCAGACACCATACCTGGTGTTTTCACATCAACCACTCTTGCTGAGCTCAAATTCGAACTATTTGAGACAGTCTTTGAATGCAATTTACTAGGAGTTCTCTTGGCATGAGAAACTTCAGTTGCAACCTCTGAAAATGCCCTTTCTAGCTCCTCTAAATCCACTTCTTCATCGTTTTCGTCATCCAATTGCTCCCACCAGTTGGTCGTTGGAGCTGAAGTTGATGTTGTCAAAGGGCCAATTTCTTGAGAAACTTCGGAGAACTCCTGATCATGTGCCTTTTGAACACGAAGAACTCGCCAACTGCACACCCCAAGAGAGGAAAGCCAAAAGGCATATTAGAGCTATAATAACTGATACTCCATCAGCCAAATAGATTAGGGGAAAATTAACACTGACCCAAGTGAACTGCTCCCACATTCTGGAGTTAGACAACCAAAAACAAGGAGGAGACGCTCATCTATCCTTGTTCTTTCTATGGAAACTGGAGCATAAATCTTCAAGGAAGCACAACTACCATAACTATAACTACTTATATATATATATATAAGGGGAAAATATAAGTTACAAAATTTAAAAACATGAGATAAAATCACCTGTAAAACAAGGCATAATTTATTTCCACACTGAGAACAGTCTAGCAGAGTGGGATTGACATTTTGAAAAGGTAAGTCCTGTTGAAGCAATCATCAAATTTACTATTAAAAATATATACACACCCATACTTAAGGATATCATCTACACCAGCAACTTACAGGAAGCCCCCCAACTTTTGTAGTATAATGATCAGAGGCTTCAAGATTATCATCAGCCCAAGGCCCTGGAAAACCTAGAATCACTTCACCCATCGCTTACCTCTGCTAAACAATTAACAAAAAAACTCTTTGCTTCTTGATTTTCTTCTTCGAAGGTGAACAGAATAACCAACGTAAACCAAAAAAAGAAACAGAAGAAAAAATTAAAACCTCGGGTATCTAAAAGATGAGATGCGGCAGTGCTATCTCACCAACGGCGCGGGTTAGGGGCTGAGCCACTATGTTTCTGAGAAAGAAAACGACGATAAATAATTCTGATTGGTCGGAGAGGCGAGAGAATGTGAGAGGGAGGGAGCGGCGGCGATTTCGTCGGAAGGATGAGACTGCGGCAGCAAAAATTGCAGCGGCACGGCGTGCCGCGGAGCAGTGTGCAGCGGCTGGTAACAGAAGGGATGGGGCGGGTGAGAAGGGTTTAAGAGAAAAGGAAAGCTAGGATGGTTAAAATAATTTTAAAAAGAAATTAATTTAAGTTTAAATTTATTTTCAGATTCCATTTAATTTTTAACACAAAATTAGTTAAATAAAATCGTTTTTTTTCTCGAAAATAGTATTAAAGTTAACCCAAAAAATCACCTAATTTTTAAATAAATAGAGTAAATAGAGATGAAAAATGTATTGTATTTTTAGTTAGAAAGAATATTTGTAAATATTATTTTATTATTTTTATATTATTAATTTATATAAATTTAAAGTCAACATTACAACAGCTATGTAAATTTAATGTTTAATGTTTAATTTGATGAATTTAGAAGTAAAATTTAAAAATTCAAAATTATTAATTAAATTTATTTTATATCGATTTAATAGTCAATTTATTCCATTAATTTGGGTCCAAGGTTTCCATTTATTTATTTATTTATTATTATTATATTATTGAAGTAACAATAATTTAATTTTATCTCACACACTTCAAGCATGGCAAAATTTGTGGCTAAGCCACCAAGAATTCCAAACAATCGGTATCATTATTAAATAGCAACCGATTTTCCTCTCACAAGCTTATCAACAATTTTGGAAAACAACTAGGAGGTGGAGTGGTCCCCACGATGACGTCACCCATGTACAATCCCGAAAACACTTCATTTTGTAATATAATAATATTTTTTTAAGTCTACGAGGCAAATTTACTAATATCTTAGGCACGTGGCAGGAATCAATTGGATTCCCTTGGTCCAGTCAACCCCGATATTTTTTTCCCATTTTTTCCGTCTGAAAAGGAAAACGGCTCCGTCCTTTGACTTCAATCCCTCCCATAGAGCTTCTTCTTGTTCTTCTTTTGCTGCGGGATGGGCATTATTTGTCTCTTTCTCGGAGGGAATGATGAACTCAGGGCCTGGACTTATCTCTCCTTGAGGAACTGCGAGGATTTTGGAAATTTCGTTTTGGTTCGTCTTGTTCTTATGCTTTGCGTATAAGAAGAGAGTTTCATGCAAAATTTATCGTGCTCTCTGTTGTCCACAGGTTCTTATCTCTCTCTCTCTCTCTGCGAAATCTTCCGTTAACTATATTGTTTTGTGTTGGTCTCATCTACTGTACAGATTCCTGTTTGATTTTCCTCGATCTGGTCAATGTTCTTGGAGCGTGTTCTGTTTTTCAATTTCGGAATTGTTTGGATGGCGTGTTGTTTAATGGTTTTATTTGCTCTTTTATTCTCATTTCTTTCTGAATTTTGTGGATTCTCTTCTGCCTTGCTCATGTGTTGGAAATGAACTCGTCGTTGCTTTACTTGTTCTTGTCTCATTTTCTGAGCTAATGCTGTGTAATCCGAGAAGTAGGGATAATCTGATGGTTTGTGAAATTAGTGCTCATGTGGTGTTAAGATTGAATTGGTTATTGAAGGTTTGACTTCTCTTTATGATTTCTGATAGATTGAAATATCCTAAATTATCAAATATGAAATTGAACTTTTAGATTTGGTATGCGAAATGGTTTGGTGGTGATTTAAAACTTTTGTGTTCCTTTATAATTAAGTGAATGTTTAAATGCTTATGTGACTGCAGATTTATGGAAAGTCTTCATTTATTCCTGAGGTGTGGGCATTAGGTGTTTGGAGTGACCAGTGTTTTGAGCATTATGGCCACTGGATTGACTGCTAAAATTCGATTGGTTAAGTGTCCTAGATGTCATCGGCTTCTTCCGGAGTTGCCTGATATTCCTGTTTACAAATGTGGTGGATGTGATGCAATTCTTGTAGGTAAATACTCCTCCTGCATATCTAACAGATTAGGTAGCTTTCAGGGGAACTAACTAAAGCCACGACCTTTCATTTCCATTGTGCAAGTATGTTTCGGATTTTGATGCTTGAAGTTTGAAAGTTTTAGGAGAAGGGGGGAAAACGACTTTTATATAGGGCATTTTGTATGAACACGTCTCGAGTTCTTATATCTTTTCTATCTTTTGCATTTTTGTGAGATCCCACATCGGATGGAGAGGGGAACGAAGCATTTATTATAAGTGTGTGGAAACCTCTTCCTAGTAGTCACTTTTTAAAAATCTTGAGGGGAAGCCCAAAGAGGACAATATCGGCTACCGGTGGGCTTACAAATGGTATCAGAGCCCGACACTGAAGGAGAGGTGGATTGTGAGAACTTATCTCGATTGGAGAGGGGAACAAAACATTCTTTATAAGGGTGTGGAAACCTCTCCCTTTTTAAAAACCTTGAAGGGAAGTTCGAAAGGGAAAGTCTAAAGAGGACAATATCTGCTAGCGGTGGGCTTGGGCTGTTACAATTTTACCTACATGTGATAACTATTATTCTTTTTTGAATCTCTTGTCGATTTACCTTGATCCTTCTTGCAGCTAAAAGTCAAAGAGAGAGTTCTCACGACACGGAATTGGGCTCACAAAACAGGGATTCTGCCCAGAGGCGTGAAGTTGACCCCCTTTCTGTGGAGAGGCAGCCTAGCATTTCAAACCACGAAGCAATTATTCCACCCCATGACGAGTCTACTTCTGGCTTAAACAATGGTAGAGATGCAAATGAATCTGGAGAAAGGAGTAACGAGGAGCTTGTTCATTCATCTTTGAGCGTGCAAAGGAATGCTAGAAATGATGATGGATCTCATCATGAGAATGACGAACTCTCTGATGGAGATCTCTTAAAAGCAGAGGTAGCTAGCATTTCTTCATCGAGTCATGAAGCTATTAATTCATCTTCTGGTGAGTATGTCGTAGATCCTGATGTTGAGGAGGTCCAAGATGAATCTGGAGATAGTTGCCTCGAGCATCTTGTTCATAGGAAGTTGGATGAACGCCAAAGCTATGCTGGAAACAACAATGAATCTCGTGCTGGTAATGGTGAGCTCCCATGCAGAGATGCTCCAGAACCAGAGGAATATAGCATTTCAAGTCATGAAGCAACTATCCCATCCTCGAGTGCGAAGGATCGGAAGGAATCTGCAGGTGTTAGTCAAGAGCAGCTGGCTCATATTAAGTCAAGTGAATGTCTAAAGAATGCTAGAAGCAATGGTGAATCTCAGGCTTGCCACGACGAGCAGCTGAGCTGCTCAAATCAATCCTATTCTAGAACTGAATTTGCTTCTCATGAGAATGATGAACTCTCAGGACCAGATCCTACAAAAGCAATAGAAACTAGCACTTCAAGTCATGAAGTAATAACCGTCCCATTCTCGGGCGAGTCTGTTTCGGATCCAAATGATGACAAAGATCAAAAGGAAGAAGAAGACAACCATAGTGAGGAACTTGTTCAGGTATCTTTGAATGAAGGTGTTAATCGTGAAAATGACAAGCTCTCGAGTCGAGACCCTTCAGAAGATGAAAGGCTTGATGAGATCTTACTGTCAGGAGAAGGAAGTCCAGAAGCTGATGATAGGAAGGAGATTCATTCTAATTTAGCAACCTCAGGTAATTTGATTGCTGTAGCTACGAGTTCGATTATTTATCCCGATACAAAAGTAGGGACAAGTAATTCATCTAAGAATCTTTCTCCTCTTGCTGAACGAGCAGAGGCACCTGAGGAAACTATTAGCCATGATTTTGATCATCACATTCCTGTAGAAAATTTTGGATGTATGGAAGTGAATCAATGCTCTGAACCTAGTGGTGCCCTTCCTGGTATGGTCAAATCTTTAACAACCAAAAGTTACTTAGCATACGATGGAATGGATGATCGGTTCTCGGACCGTCATCGACGTTCATTAAAGAACACTCATGAAGCCGTGAACTTTCTTTCCACTGTAGAAGGTCCAAGAAGGCAAGAGTCGTTGATGAAAAACAACGCAGTGGTGAGAGATTCTGACATTCCAATTGAAGCAGGGAGTTCCCAGGAAATTTTGCCTCACGAAAAGCATTACGACGTAGCATACCTTGAAAGGAATGAAAACGATATGCTGCAACATAGAAGACATGGTATTTCAATGCAAAGTAGAAGCAGGTTAAGACGAGAGAAATACCAAAGTAAGTCGTTGTTGCTCAGAAGCAACCTCGAAGGTGACCGTGAAAATGGCAGTGCTTCGAATTCCACGATCAACGAGCCCCATGATTCAAGAACGCATTCATCAGAAAATTTTGTAGACCCTGATGAGGAAAAGGTTAGATTGTTGAGAATGGTTTATGAACTGCAGGATCGGCTAGAGAAAAGCCGCAATCTAAATACGAACACCGGTGGACGGGTATCCATGGGATCCGTGCAGAAGGATACATGGGCACCAATGTACAACAATCAACAGATTTCTCAGGAGGAAAGCTGGCATGAATCAGAGCATCCTTATTACTTCCGAAGAAGTGGACCTCAAACTAATTATCCCGGACAACATTCTTTGTCACGGATGACTTCTGCTGCAAAGGCTGTCAGTGGTCCTCAAAATAATTGCTTCAGCATGGAACAGTTCCCTGACAACATCCCTCCCTCGATGCAGCGGCGTTCATCTGAAGTCTGGCATAATCGAGGGGCCCGTATGGCGCATATCGATCACGACTATTATAGTCAATACAACTCATGTGCATCTAGTCCCCAACATTTCCATTGCACGCAGTTGTCTGCAAGGGGCATTCAAACGCAGTCTGATCAGTTGAGTCATGGAAATCTTGAGATGAACTATTTGAGAGAGAAAAGACATTTGGCCAAGCATCATCTACGGCCTATGGCTGGAGGCGCCCCTTTTATAACTTGTTACCACTGCTTGAAGTTACTGCAGATTCCAGCAGAATTTCTCTTGGTGAAAAGGCAATGCAGTCGGCTCAAGTGCGGTCATTGCTCGAAGGTTCTCGAGTTTTCTCTTCGGAACCGAACGCATATTGTTCCATATATACAGAATGTTGCAGAACCCCCACCATATGAGGCTGAGGAACGCAATGACTATGCAGACAGATGTGATACAACATTAAAAGTGTATCAAGAAGAGACCGATAAGTTGTCGTCCAAGTCAGTTCCCCTGCTTCATCGGCTCATGGGGTATTCTTCTCCAAGCCAAGTCTTTAGAGGTTTAGATGCATCAAGAAGAAGCATGCAGAGGGAATACTAAGGTAGTGTTTGGTTGAAAGTCTTTAGAGCTGAGGAACTGATGAAGCTGAAACGATCGGGATCTGCTAACGTTACAATGCATTACGAGCTCGACAATGTTCTCCACTCTCTCCCACGTAGAATAATGTATGTAAAAATCCATTACAGATATGAACTGAAGAGGGGTGTCAATATGTTCGTTAATAATAGAGACAGGAATCAGTTATGTAAAAGGCTATGTATATTACATTCTTGTTCATATGTAGAAGGGAAAAGACAATTGTATTTCACTAATTGGAGCAATTAACTGGTTAATTATAATTAATTTGAATACTAATATAATTTCATGTTTTAATTTAATTAAATTACGGTTTTAATTATTTCATTTTAATTAATATATATATGTTTTTTTTTTTTAATAATTTCTTACTTCTTAGTTCTTTAAAAATTTAAATTAGGAAGGTAAGTTTTATATGAAAATTACTTAAATTAAATATTCAAACTTTTTACGTTATTCATATATTATGGGATTTATATGAAAAAGAATCATATTTTTTATTTATGTTAATAAGAAATTAATATTGCGAACAAAAAAAAAAACTTCATATTATTTGAAACATTTTTAGAAAATAAGAAATTAACATCAGAATGGTTACTAAACATTTTTGTTGCAATATAATATCATAATTATAATCAATATTATGAAAATGCTAAATATAAATATTAAAAAGAAAAAAGAAAAAAAAAAAAAAAGAGCACTAAACCCTAAAAATAAGATTTGAAGAACCGGGTAGGGCCATTTTTGTAGTTATGTCGTGGAGGCCGAACCGAACCGACTCTGCGTCACTGTGACGATCGCTTAAATGATAGATCGGTCGAAAACGAGTCGATTTCCCAAAACGACGTATCGAACAGTGAATGGAAGTTTAATTCATTGGGTTTCCTGCGTCTCTTGTAACCCTGCAGTGTAGGCTTAATGTATTTTATCTGTAATTTTACAGGAATATCCTCTCTCAACCGGAAGAATTGGGCATGTTCATCATGGTCGCGCGCCAATAATCAAACTCTTATCTTCCAGGTCCAGTTTTTCCTTTCCGACACTTTGTTCTAAAATTTTCTTGGTTTTATAGTTGTAGGACTTCATTTTCTGGTGATATCTTCTTCAATTGTATGGTTGTTTCCCAGGTTCAGGTTTTGTTTTATCTTCTTTTCTGACATCTTAGTCTAAATTTGTAGTATTTCTTGTTCTGGTGAAGTTCCGGTGAAGTTCTCTTGAATTCTATGATTTGAGTTTGGTGGCTGTTTATGGTGCAGATGCAACGCTTCTTTCTCTATATGTCTGCATATTTTTGTTATGTACTTATGAATATACGTTTGCATATTTGATTTCAGTTTTCCAACTATATAGGATTTTGTATGTGTAACTTATTGGTTCCAAAATTACATATTGAAACCTTTAGTCCTCTCTATTTTTGTTAAAATAGTTATAGAATGGGTAGAAGGAAGCAAAAGCAACCTCATCGCTCTGGTGGAATAAGATTTGAAGATCCCGTGAGTCCCAAGACACAGGTTGATATTAATGGGATTGTGGAAACTGTAGAATCATCAGACATCAAACTTGATGAGGTTAATGAGCCATTGTTTGTGGAAGTTGATCGAACTGGATGGCATTCCAATGAGCACCATGATATTTCTGAAGTTGTTCTAATGGATATAAGGTTAGAACACCCTTTTGTTGGTATACAATCGGAAGAAATTTTTTGTGAGAGCTCGAGATACTCTTTAAGGTTTCGTTTGTGCAATGACAATGGATTTCTCCTTGATCGTATTAAGTTTGGTCATTGGCCGGTTTTATCTTCAAATGATATATCGTTGGAACTAATTGAGAGACGCGTAGAGGAAGATATGAACGGTTGCTCGGTGGTGTTATCAGGTAGTTTTGATGGACCTGATGAGGCCATATCTGGCCTTGTTCATCTTGCACATTTGAAGTTTGTGACATTGAGGCCAGTTATGGGTGTCTCCTTTTCCCAAAATATGGGATCTCTCCGGTTGAGGGTGGAAATATTGTCGAGTGCTTTTGATGCCTGTGGGTCAATATTAGATAGTGGTCGGCAGCTGTGGAAAAAGAGTATGATGAATACCATTGCTTGGTTGCGTCCTGAAGTAGTATCATCAGAGGTCAAGTATGGAGTTGTTGGATCAACTAATATGGACGCTCATTTGCATCGCGAGACAGGGGATGATGCATCCAGCTCCAGGAAACATGTAAATTTTGATTCTGTTGCCTTTTATGATGCCATTAAGCCATCAAAGTGAGTATAATTAGTGCTCATGTACTTGTGTGTTCTGTTTCTACTTTATAGAACGTTTACATTGTTCCCCCCAGTTTGGCACTACTGATGACATAAGTTCATTGTAGAGATGATCCCATGCTTGATGAAGACATACCCAATTTGCTTCCAAAACTAAGACCTTATCAGCGTCGTGCAGCCTACTGGATGGTACAACGGGAGAAAGGATTTTCGAGAAATTTTGGTGTGGGAGAAAACGTGCAGCTTATTTCTCCCCTGTGTATGCCCCTGGAATGTCTTGATACTCGTTCGAGAATGTTCTACAATCCTTTCAGGTATCAACTTCTTTACTTTTGAGCATGGCTTTGTGAAGTGAATAAAGTTGAAAAATATGTGCTTGTCTATGTAGTTAGGAACACCTACTTCTCCTCTTGTATTCTTACTCAAGTTTATCTCCAGTGGAGATCTTACTTGGAACGCAGAGCAAATTTTACCGCATGTTTACGGGGGCATTCTAGCTGGTAAATGCCACTAATTAGAAATCATTACATTTTCCAAAACTAGGCATTTCAGCACTTAACACTGATGCAATTAGCTATTCTTATGGTCTTTATTTTGTCTGAATGATTCGATGTTCGCAGATGAAATGGGTCTAGGAAAAACTATTGAACTACTGGCTTGCATACTTTCTCATCGGATGTCGGTGTTTGAAAGTGGAAAAGGCCTTGATGATGAATTGCAACCTCTTGTTGGAGATCAGAGAACCAAATTTAAAAGATTAAAGAGGGAGCGTGTTGAGTGCGTGTGTGGAGCTGTTAGTGAAAATCACAGATACGAAGGGTTGTGGGTTCAATGTGATATCTGTGACGCATGGCAACATGCTGACTGCGTTGGTTATTCACCTAAAGGAAGAATTCTCGAACCCGTTGACACTAAGGATGGGAACTGTAGAAAGGACAAGAGAAATAAAAGGAATACAGTAAATGTAACTGTTAGAGATGAGGAACATGTCTGTATGCCATGCTTAGAGCTGATGCAGGCTACTGATTCCCCAATGACTACAGGTGCAACACTAATTGTCTGTCCAGCTCCCATATTATTCCAGTGGCATGCCGAGATTTTACGGTATACTCTTCGATCGGATGTCTTTGTAAAAATATTATCCATTTTGACACTAGTTCACTTGAAAGTTTTTCATTTCCACTGGTAGTGCAAGCTGACTTTCCATTGTTATTTATCATCCCAGTCATACTCATCCAGGTTCAATAAAACTACTTGTATACGAGGGAGTGAGAGATACTTCTCTTTCAAACACTTCGCCTGTGCAGATCAACGATATCATCAATTCTGATATAGTCTTAACATCATATGATGTGCTCAAAGAGGACCTATCCCATGATTATGATAGGCATGAAGGCGATCGACGCTTCATGAGATTCCAGAAGAGGTCTGTTCTTGTCTTGCTGAGGAATGTTCCTTATATTTATGTAATTGCTTCTTTCTTACTTCATAATTAGTCCGTGCAGGATTTTTGGTCAAGGTGTACCATATTCTTTAACCAATTGCTTCTAGAGATGCTATCTTTTTATATCCTCGACATATGAGTCGTTATGCCCTCAATATCTGTGTTTAACTGCATGCTAACAATTTGACTGTGTGTATTGGTATGCCTGTGTTTCTACTTTCAAGTTATCTCGAGTTTTTAACCTGATCGTTTCCTATTCGAAATAGCATTTTTTTTAATTCTTTTGGCAACCCGTTTTCGTACCTCTTAAATATGACCACGATGCAACCTTTATTATGCTATTCGATTTATTTTCATTCATGGAGATTAGGGGAAATTTCTTAAGGAAATATTGACGTGTTCTCTTTAATGCAGCTCTCATTTGAAATTGCGAAATTTGACTATGCATGTGGACTGTTTATTTTAGGTACCCTGTTGTCCCGACTCCTCTCACCAGGATCTTTTGGTGGAGGATTTGTTTGGATGAGGGACAAATGGTCGAGAGCAATGCTACTGCTGCTACAGAAATGGCTTCACGGCTTTATGCTAGTCACCGCTGGTGCATTACGGGGACTCCCATACAAAGGAAACTTGAAGATTTATATGGACTACTGCGATTTGTGAAAGCAAGTCCATTTAATGTTCACAGATGGTGGGTTGAAGTTATAAGAGATCCTTATGAGGTACGTGGCATTCATTGATTTGTTCAATCGTATTAGGGAGAAAGAGTAAAGAAAGAGAGACAAAACGCCACACAAAACCTTTGTTATCACAACTCATTCTTAGTTTTTTTGTACGTTCTCATTTATTACTTCTTCTTTAGGTACTCTTTTGGGATTGCTTAGCTATTTTTTACGCACGTTATTGTTCATTTTTGACATATCGGGTTTCTTTATCTTTCACTGACGACTTTTGCAGAGAAGGGATCCTGGCGCTATGGAATTCACACACAAATTCTTTAAGCAAATAATGTGGCGTTCTTTAAAAGTACACGTTACAGATGAATTGCAGCTACCTCCTCAGGAGGAGCAAGTCACTTGGCTGACGTTTTCACCAATTGAAGAGAACTTCTACCAGAGGCAGCATGAAACTTGTGTGAGTTATGCCCGTGAAGTTATTCAAGGTTTGAAAGATGATTTTGTCAAAAGGAAAGTCCCAGGTTGTTAGTGGTTGATTATGACTTCATTCAAGAATCATATTTCTTTGTTCATCACTATGATCCACATCATAAGGGAAAAGGTGGTTATTATGACTTAACATTATTGTACTGCTAACTTTTTTCAGGATTTGTCTCTTCTGATGTTCCATCTGATATTCTTATCACCCATGCCGATGCTGGAAAGCTGCTGAACACACTTTTGAAACTTCGCCAAGCTTGCTGTCACCCACAAGTAGGAAGTTCGGGACTTCGCTCATTGCAACAATCCCCAATGACAATGGAGGAAATTTTGATGGTATTCCTCAAGTAAAGATACGAGTTTTCACGAAATCTAGTGTAAAACTTTACTCTTAAGTGGTTTCATTTCTCAGGTCCTTGTTAGTAAGACCAAGATAGAAGGAGAGGAAGCTCTGAGGAGGACAGTTGTTGCTTTAAATGCACTTGCTGGAATAGCTATAATCGAGAAGAAATTTTCTGAAGCCCTCTCACTATATAAAGAAGCTCTGGAATTGGCAGAGGAAAACAATGAAGATTTTCGCGTAGATCCTTTGTTGAGCATTCACATCCATCACAATCTTGCTGAGATACTACCATTAGCCATGGACCAGATACAATCTCCTTTGAAAGATCAATTTTATCCAAGAACGTGTGAAGTGAAGGCCTCCAAGATGGATGATTCTGAAAAGTCCGATAATCATATCATAAAGAAACAAAAAGTCAACGGAACCCTGTATGCTCCTTGTAGTGATACCGAGAAGATCATCGACAGTCCTCTTGAGCTGACAGGACTAGATGAGAACGCCAAAAAGGAGGAGAATTACGAGCCTCATCGGTCAAGTAGTTACTTCAATGATAATTATTTAAGAAAAGCATGCGAGGCTATGAGGCAGAAATATCTAGCTGTCTTTTCCTCGAAGCTATGTATTGCCCAGCAAGAGTTCACAAAGTCCTACGTACAGGTATGTTTCTATGTCCTGCTAACTTACTTTAGGCTGTCACAATGTGTATCATCATTCATGATATAGTTTTGTGTAATATCTTTTTACAGTAAAAATTGATGGTATGCTACCATTATGGTCTACTATTGAGTTGCTTATTGATCCTTTTATTCTTTGAACACTAAAGATGTAGTTTATTTCTTTCCAATGGATAGAATTGATGTATGTTTTATTAGCAGCTACCTTAGTTTGTCCAGCCATTTAGTGATGATATATCTCTAATTTCCATGCCTTATTTTTTCAATACAAAATGAAGGTCTGCAATGAACTCAAGAGCAGGGAAAATCTTAACGAAGTTTGGTGGTTACAAGCAGTTCACCATGCTGAACAGAACAAGGACTTCTCGCACGAGTTGATAAGAAAGATTGAAGAGGCTGTATCTGGAAACCTTAATAATTCGAAATCTAGAGTGGGATCCCGGTAAATGATTACAAACTCTATGCGTTCTGTCATGAATACAAATTATTTTTTATGGTATGTATATTGCATGAATACTAATGGATTTTTTAGCTTGATAACAGTTTCCGCAGCATTGATGCTTTGAAGTATCATGTTCAGACTGGTTTGGACCTTTTGGAAGCTTCGAGAAAATTGGTGATCGGTCGACTTTTAGAAATTGATCAGACCATGGAAAGTCCAAAAGATGAAGATATTGAACGTGTTCGATACTGTCAAAATTGTCAGGCTGACAGTAATGGACCACCTTGTGTTCTTTGTGAACTAGACGAACTATTTCAGGTTCTTCTTCCTGATTAGACCAATTTCCTTGATGCTTGCTCTTTGACTTGCATTATGAATATAAGCTCTCTTATCTTTGTAGGAATATGAGGCAAGACTTTTCCGGCTCAATACAGTACAGGGAGGAATGGTTACTTCTGTTGAAGAGGCAGTTGAAGCTCAGAAGAAGAAGTCTGCACTTAATCGTTTTTATTGGAGTCTATTGCAACAAAATAAAAACTTAAGTTCATCTAGAGATGGATATGAAGAATCTAACAAAAGAGATGCTGGAGAAAGAGTTGTGGTTTGTTTTTCTTCTTTCCTTACTTTTGTCTTAGAAGTGCCTCAGATTGGTCACATCTGCCTTATGATATGATAATTTAAAGTATCTCGTGATGGAAATTGTGAGCGGTTTGATTTCTTGGCATTTTTTCTTTTTAATATGGCTTATTATATGCAAGAAACCTTATTCAGACTTTGTTGTTCTGATTTTTAGGTGTCTAAGCATCCTTCTGAATTGGAGGTTGTTCTTGGTGTTATCAAGAACTTCTGTAAGACACAGCTTGGAAAAGAAAGTATAGCAGCAGCCAACAAACAGCTACACCTTCTGGAGGTATTATTTGGGTATATATTTTGTGAGAAAAATGCCCTTTTAATGTCCTATGTCGATTCTTATATGCTCAATATAGGCGTAAATCGTTTCAAAATTTAAGGATAATTCATGTTCTTGGATTTTTCGTGCATTGATATGAAAACCTACTGGATTTTTAACCTTGGCTTGATTGCTCAATTTGTCTAGTACATGCGAAAGGAGTATGGACATGCAAGGTCCTTAGCCATTGCTCAAGCTCAAGTTTTGAATGCTCATGACGAAATTAAGATGGCAACCACGAGATTATGCTTAAGGGGCAATGATGATGACGACTCAGCTTATGCTATTAGTGAGCATGAGCTTCCTGCAGCTAGTGTCCAATATTCTAGCAATAAGTTCGTGTCCTTGGCTACGTTATCGCGTGTCAAAGGGAAACTTCGTTATTTGAAGGTTAAAACGTTTACCGACTTGTTTACTGCATTGAAAGTTTCATATTTAGAATCGTTATGAGTACACCGTGCTTAGGCCTCTGATCCAGTCTTTTTTTTTTCTTGTTTTATCACCTTTCCATTCGTATTCTAGATCGTTGTTACTCATAATTTCTATTGTTTCCAGGGTTTGGTGCAATCTAAGCAAAACATACCATTAGGTAGTTCTAGCAATCCAGCATCAACTCAAGTACCGGATATCACATCTACATCAGTGGAACAAAAAAGTGAGAACACATTGAAAGCTGATGAAGAATCATGCCCTGTTTGCCAAGAAACACTAAGCAATCAAAAGATGGTTTTTCAATGTGGACACATGACATGCTGTAAATGTTAGTATTGATTTTTACATCAGTGCTTGTCTTTTGAGTATCCAGCACTAAATAAAGCACCATGCATACCTAAAAGCCCCCTTTTCTGAATGCTTAGTACATTATATATTGTAACTTGTATTGGCATTTGTTTCCCACAGGTTTGTTTGCAATGACTGAAAAGAAATTGCGTGATAGTACAATTCAAACCAAATGGGTGATGTGCCCAACCTGTCGCCAACACACAGATTTCGGGAATATCGCTTACGCGGATGATAGTAAAAATGAAACACTCGATCCTTCAACTTTGCACAAAACTTCCAGGGAGGATGAAAGGTCCATTAGAGTTCAGGGTTCCTATGGAACAAAGGTTTGCAGTCCTACCTAACGCTTCTTGATTCAATTTACTTTCATTCACAGTTTAATTGTGTGAGATCCTACATCGGTTGGGAAGGAAAACGAAGCATTGTTTATAAGGGTGTGAAAATCTCTCCCTAACATACGCGTTTTAAAACCTTGAGGGAAAACTGAAAAGGGAAAGTCCAAAGAGGACAATATCTACTTGCGGTGGGCTTGGGCCGTTACTAATGGTATCAGAGCCAGACACAGGGCGATGTGCCAGCAAGGAGGCTGAGCCGCGAAGGGGGTGGACACAAGGCGGTGTGCCATTAAGGACGCTGAGCCCCGAAGAGGGGTGGGATTGGGTGTCCCACATCGATTGGAGAAGGGAACGAGTGTTAGTGAGGACGTTGGGCCCCTAATGGGGTGAATTGTGAGATTCTATATCGGTTGGGGAGGAGAACGAAGCATTCTTTATAAGAGTGTGGAAACTTCTCCCTATCAGACGCGTTTTAAAAACCTTAAGAGGAAGCCCGAAGGAAAAAACCTAAAGATAACAATATCTGCTAACGGTGGGCTTGGCTGTAAAAATTGCGTCCTTGTTTTGTTTATTGTCTTGCTTGCATGTTTCCCTTTAGATGTTCCCATCCTTATTCGGTTGGATTTGTTTATTGCGTTAACTCGTTCACAGATGGCTCCATTTTTATGCTGTCACTTCTCGAGTTAAGGTCCTTCAAACAAAAAAATATATATAGAGAGAGAGAGAGAGAAAAAAAACTTCATCATATTAGTCTTTGTATTATTTGTCCAATTGTTTTTCTGTCATAAATAATACTTGCTATCTACAACCTTCTGTAGATTGAAGCAGTTGTAAGGCGAATTTTGTGGATCAAGTATACAGATTCCGAGGCAAAAGTCTTAGTTTTCTCTAGTTGGAACGATGTTCTTGATGTTTTACAATATGCCTTTGCTGCCAACAACATTACCTTTGTCAGGATGAAAGGAGGCAGGTGAGATGATATCAGATGCAGTACGAAAATTTGAATAGATCAAGTTCAATTGTGTACCGTACCTTTTCTTTCCAAATCTCCACTCCCTTTGCATCATCAGCAGTGGGTTTTTTTCTGGGGGGCGGGGTGGGTTGTGGAGCTCCGTAGCAGGTTAGTTTACTGTCAAAGCGGGCTAGTCCCCAAAAATGCTTGTTCCTCTGATGTTGGGACTGATAATTCACCTTGTGACTCATTTCTCGGTCGAGCGTTCTTCAGATGTCGATCATTCTATTACAGGCCGCTCTGTCATTGTGTGATTTTTTGTAACTACTTTACGTTCTTCAACGTTATGCTGTAATATTGATGATTGGATTTTGCAAATGCAGGAAATCTCATACAGCCATTAGTGAATTTAGAGGACAGAAGATCAATGCAAAAGAAAATCACAAGAAACAGCCATTGGCAGAGGTTCCAGAAATAAGATCTGCTCAGGTTCTATTGCTTTTGATTCAGCATGGAGCTAATGGCCTGAACCTTCTAGAAGCTCAACACGTTATCCTTGTGGAGCCACTGCTCAATCCGGCTGCAGAAGCGCAAGCAATTAGCAGGGTACACCGAATTGGACAGCAAAATAAGACGTTTGTTCACCGCTTCATAGTATGTACAGCTCCCTCTTTTTACAGTCCAATAGAGTTTTCACCAAAGCACACAGTTCAAATGGCAGACATATAATTAAGTTTTGGGTTCTCTTTTTGGGGTCATTATAGGTTAAAGACACAGTGGAAGAGAGCATACACAGGCTTAACCGAAGCAGAGAGAGTTCTTCCTTCATCACTGGAAATACAAAGAACCAAGATCAGCCCGTTTTTACGCTTAAAGAAGTCGAGTCTCTGTTTGCATCCAGACCATCACCATTGAGGGAAAGTGATGAGAAGGAAAGTGAAACGCTAAGGCATTTGGCTCCTTCCATGGCTGCTACTATTGCAGCTGAGAGGAGACTCAAAGAGCATACAACGTAGGATGTTTTATTCATGGATTCTAAATTATGTTCCTTCTTTCCCTCTCATCAAACATGGGAAGTCGCTAGAATGCCTTTCATTTGTAAACTATTAGGATCGTGTACATAATGGAAAACAGTTCAATGAAGACTAGAAACCGACTGATTCTCAGTAAATTAGCAATACCAAAGGAAATAACAAATAAAACAAGTTAATACAATGGATTTCTCAGTAAATTAGCACTTGGAAATCCTACAGTAGAGAACCCTCTACGTAAATGTAACGACGTGGAGCAGGATTACAGACTGTAGCAACCAGTGTCGAGGCAAAACAACTCTAGCTGCTCGGTAAATTGTTCCAAACAATAACATTTTCGTCGGCTGAAGAGACTCAACAGAACTTCCAATGGTTATTGCAGTTTACACAAGTTACAAAGGTGGTCATAGGTTCATCAGCACTCCGCGTCTGCAATTGGTAGTAGGTTGTTTTTCGCTGACCGCATCGACCACACTTGAATTGATCGGTAGTAGCTTTTGGAGCTCCTGCACGCTCACAATCGAATAAGGCTTTCTGTTCAATCTCTTCATTTTCACGTTTTCTCTGGTCGCTTGCCATATCAGCTGTGCTCATATTGATCAGCCTTTCTGGCTTTATAAGTCCAAGAAGAACTTTTCTTCGAAAGTCTGGGTTCTTCGGATCCTTGAGGTTAAACATTATAGATCTGTACTTGGTCTTCTGTGAGCCAGTAGAACCTCCCCAATTTTCAAACATCACGGATTCTACCGAAACAGCAACCCGAATCGGATCACTTGCATTTACTTCATCCATAACATCTTCATCAGCCTCACTAGGAACTTTGGAGAAAGCCTCAAAGAGAAGTTCTCTTATTTTGTCTCGAGCAGCATCTTTTGATTTAATCATGGAAGTAAGCTTTGGAGGTGCATCAGGGCCACTTGATGGTTTCTTTTCTATTGAGATTCTCTTCTCTTCTTTAACTATCCTTTCAACCTTGACCACTGAATCAGTTTTCTCAACCTTAACAGGGTTTTTCCCCGAGATGTCGCTTTCCGATCTGGAAAATTTTGCAGAGCTTGTGACACCATTTCTATCAAATTGCTCGACCTGGGAAACTCTCTCAACCTTCATGGAAGATGATTTTCTAAACTTCTCCACCTTAACGGACTCCGCACTGGGAGAACCAATTTTAGGCGACTCTTCACAGTCGATGTTCCCATTTTTCTTATTCTTGTTAGTATCCTTGATTACTATTTCCTTCCATATCTCAATCAGATCAGAAGCATAGTTCTGTATTTTCTTCTTGGGGTGCTTAGTGAGGTGCCGAAGGCGCTTCCCGACCTAAAGAAGACAAGATACAGGAGCTATCAACGCTGGCAAAGTGACCTCAATTTCACAGGAAAATGTCATAGCAAGACATAAATTATCTCCCCAAAACTTAAAAGGGTCACAACTTATAGATGGCTTCGTTATATGGATGTGAACTCAAAAAACACAGATGAAATAGAGTGAACTTGCCTCGTCATGAAACCAATTCGTAAACGAGCAAACAATGAATTTAGGCTTAATTTATGATAGAAACCATGTATGATTTATGAACAAGTCGGCTGTTTACATCTTCACTATCCATCTACCATCAACAAAAGAAACGAATTTGGAGTCAAATGAGAAGAAAACCTGAGTGGAAACAAGGATTTGATAAGTAACAGGAAATTTCTTGAGCTGACGTAGGGCATCTAGGCAACGACTTTCTTCGGCTCCCCCATCATTCGATGGTGCTGCAGCGGCGTCTGCAGCCTTCTTCGCCGCTTCAAATAACTCCACCAGCTCATTCTCCATCGACTCACTGCCAACTTGGGATTTTTTATATTATCTATCCAACACATTCGAAGAAAAGAATAATCAGGTCCCAACAACAACAAGAAAACGGAAAGGTACAAACATACGCATACAAAATCGGGTATTGCAACCAAACTCGCATTTGACCTCGTTTGTCAATGAACAAGCAAAAGAATAGCACGAATTAAAAGACATTCAACTGCCGATGGCAAATAATCGATATCGAATGAGTATCATCACTTACAGAGAACTGAATCGCCAGCAGAAAACCGCTCGCAATCCCACAGTAAATCAAAGAAAACCAAAACAGAAAAGGGGAAACTCAACCACAATCGGCTACAGGAAAAACCCCCTTTTCAGCAGAGAGACGGCGGAGGCAGCAGAGATAAAAATTAACCCTCGAGGAAGAAGTAGATGAGCTAGATCCGACGGACAGAGCCGAAAAACGTGGCGTACAGGATAATGGTAAGATCTACCCATTTATCCATAGACTGCGAGAGAAGAGGATGGGGTTTTTGGCAACGACGTCGTTTTCCGGATCATCTCTCGCCAATTCAAGGCAGTTTTATCGCATCAAGATCATCGAACTTATTACATTTTTAACCTTTACAAATATGCCCTTTTTCTTTTATATATGCTTAAAGAATTATGTGGACAAATGTATTAAAGAATTCAGCATCGATAAATTTAAAAGTATAAAAAAATTTAAACCTTATAATATATACGTTCATATAAATCTAGTTTAGCTTAGCCAATCATATTATGACAATACTCTAACAAATAATTAAACTTAACCACTACTTGATTCACCTATTCTATATGTTTAAACAAATTTGAATTTATTTCTGTTTTTCAAAAAATAAATTCATCTCTCAAAAACTAGTCTCTACTCAGCCAAAATAGAATTTAAATTCTTGATTGTTCAACGAAATTCTTTTCCTAAAAAAATGTGGAAATTTTATTAAATTTTTAAAATTGTTTTTATAAAGTAGACAGAAGCTGTGGTCTCTGAGGCATGGGAAAAGGAAAAGGTCCTAGAAAATAGAAGTAAATAGGGATAAGAAAAAACATCAACCACACTTGAAAACGATAAAATTCCAACTCAGTTTAATGAAAAACAAAGTCTATTACAAAACATGTTATTCCAATGAACTCTGCAGTTTACCCATTTGCGGCAATCAACTGATACTTATTAACAAAAAGCTGGGTCGAGTCAAATAACAATTTATGCCTCTTGTGGCTTGTCGAAGAACGTTTTCTTGATCCAGTCGAATGGCTGCACAGGGTTTTTTCAAAAGAGAAAAGGGAATGGTTAGATTCGAAACATATTAATGGTACTAAGAAAGAGGAATGATTGTATACACTTAATTCTCTACAGATAGATATATAATGGTACTGAAATCTCCAGCATAACACAAAAAAGAAAAAACCCTTTTTATCAACAAAGAAAATAGCACGGTACAGAATCAGTTGAAACCAACTGTTTGAACGAGAATGAATATTTCAAAACTCAAAACAATTTAGTTTGGTTGCAGCCTCTTGAGACAATTAGGAACAATGTACAGAATTATGTCTTTTTCTAGCACACAGCATAGCATTTCCAATTGAGATTGACATTAATTGTTAAAACTTAAATCCAATTGTATGGGCCCTATCAGCTTTGGCATGAGCCCTCCAATTTTGGGGATTCCTAGAGGAAAGTAGAAAGTGGATAAAACATATGATTGGTTGATAGAAGGAAGATCAAATTTGAGTTTGATAATAGCAGAAATGCAGTGTGGTCTTCACCCTACGGAGAGGCTTATAAAGCCTCCTATGCTAGAAAGAAACATTGTAACATTGTGAGAGAAGGTGATTCGATAAAAAAATGAAATAGAAAGAACATGTTTTGAGCATGCCAATACTTAGATACAAAATGAGTGCCAGATCCAAGGAGTGATTGATAGTCTTGATGGCAGTCAGGATTGGGATTTTGAACGGCAGAATCACTGGAAATTTGCACCAGTTACTGGAAAGTTCACTACTGGATTAAACCAAAGGTAGAAGCCAATTACAGTGATGAAACTATGGGACGAGGGAAGGACTGTAGAAACAGCAGGTAGAGGATCAAGACTATTCCACAGGTAGGATCGCCAGCCTCCGTGAGTAGCTACAAGCTCCATAACATTGAAGTTAATTGAACTTGGAACTGGATTCGGAAGTATACCACACTTTCGATGTGGAACCAGAGAGTGTGATCATGGGGATGGCAAGACGTCAAGCCACAGATAATGACCTACTACAAATTTTTAGAAACACGAGAGATTCAAGGCCTAATATGGTGTTTTATATAGAGAGATACGACGTTACTTGAACAAGATCTATATTGAGACATTCAATGTAAAGCAACTACATCCAAATGTTGTCATTCTATGAAAGGGCATGTCTTTGGCGGCATGGTTACTTCATTCTGATCCCATCGGAGAATGTTTTGAACTTCGAAGAGAAAATAAATCTCCTAATCTTTGTTTTCAATTTGCTTCATACTAGAGAGAAAAATAAGAAATGATTACCGAACACATAGATATACACACAAATATGCTTTTCGAAAACACGGTGTGAAGAAACCCTGAGAGGCTTGATAATTCAAAAAGAGTTCCGACAGGGCCAGTATAATCTTGTGCTCGATCAATGACGAAAGAGAAGAAAATAGTAAAAGAAAACAAATATAAATAAATAAATAGCTCTCTCAGATCCTCACGATACGTATTGCCCATAGACACCATAGATCATAGGAACACATTTCTTCCAGATCTCAACTGCGAATGGCCAGCTGAAAATGATATCTAATCCCGTAACCAAAATTAACGCTGGTGGCAAAATAAGTCAAAGATGAATTGTGAACATAGAAATCACAAACACGCTACGGTAAATCGTCCAAGACTAGAAATAGAAATCGTTAACGGAATCAAGAATCAACTTTCAAGAAGATCGATGCATCCTTTATTCTAACATAGAGAGTCAAAAAATTCACTACATAAATCTCCGAAAACCAGAAATAATAGTACAGATCAATGAATTTAGGGAAGGAGAAAACCTGAACGACCCACAGAGCAGTTGTTGCAGCGGCGACACCCCAGCCGGCGGCGGCTTGGATGTCCGTGGATTGGAAACGGCGTCCCGGGCTCAAGAACTTGAACAAAGTCGATTCACCTGCCATTTTTTCTCTCTGAATTCCTCTTCCAATTCTAATGGTAAACCTAATACAAAAACCATCAAGTTTTTATAAGAAGAATTCGGTTCTAGCCACCATATCAATCGGGAATCAATTTTCGACCGTCTGATTCTTCTGATGAGGTGGACGTCACCTTTTCCAAATCAGAATGCTCCACGTGTCATCGTGATTGATTGACAATATTCTTCTCCAATCTATTCTTTTTTCCTACATTGTAAGAGGGCAAAATAGTCATTTAACTTTTCAATATATACGAACAGATCTACGATGAAACATGGGATAATTAAGGTCGCTTGAATATATGGGCCTATAGCGGATCGCAACCCGAGCCCCAAATCCTAATCTCGGCCCATTTATCGTGCTTGAATATATGGGCCTATAGTGGATCGCAACCCGAGCCCCAGATCCTAATCTCGGCCCATTTATCTTGAGCGGCCCAACTATTTGAACCTCCAGCTCGACATGGAAATACTACTTTTTGTAGCCATTTTCTTGGAACAGTTAAAGGTATACAAATATGACAACCAGAAAAACAAAAAAAAAAAAAAAAAAAAAAAAAACCAATAATTTAATAAAAACATGTATTTTTAAATATTTTAGAACTTTGTACACATGCAACAATATGGTATTGACCTAATCGTTAACGAGTTAAAAGACAAAAAAAATTGGATGCATGTGTTGGAACCCCATCTTACGTAGGAACATAAAAATTCTATATGAACTTTTATATTTAAAATACGTGAAGTTGACTATTATCAATATAGTTCTGTCGATAAAAATATAATTTATATTTTAAAATGAATGAATTTATTTTGTGCATAAATACAAGAAATAAATTAATAATTCAATTATATACATGCCTAATAAATATTTGTTCGTGATAATAATATTTTTATTAACAGGATTATATATTTTTGGATATTTTTATTAACAAAAAATGTAATATATTTTATTATATTAAATTTAGATAGCAGTGGGATATTATTGCTGGCACGTTTTTTAACACTGGTAAGAAAAGTAAAAGCCAACCGTGAATTGGTTTGTCGTCTTCTTGTCCGGAGTTTTGCGGCCTCGTGAGAATATATAAGATTTTTAAATTATTTAAAAATTAAATTTTCTCTGTATTTACAGGAAATTTGATTTATTTAAAATATAAGCATTTCTCACCACTTATTCGATTATGGGTATACCCATAGATTATCCAACTCGACCCGACCCGGCCCACTTACACATCACATTCTCCACATTCTGTTTCTGTTAGTCCTTGGAATTGGCATCCCCTTATCGGGGAACGCTGAACGGCGTACCAGGCTGTCGGCGTCAATTGCACGCCGTTTCCTCACGCCGTTCGAGTTCCCCTGGGCCCCACCACTTTAAATATTTCGCCTACTTTTTTTTTTTTTTTCCTTTTTTTATGATTTAACTGCTCTGTTAACTTTGACTTTTCTTTATTATTAAAGTACGAGAATTTCGTTGGCATTTTTTTTTCTCTTCTTTTTATTGATATTATATGATTTAAAAATTATCAAATTTGAATATTTTTTAGAAAATTACACGTGTCATGTTTTTGAATTTTTATACAAAAAAAATGGCGGTAGTTTACAGTAGAGGAAAAAAATAAAAAGAAAAAGGGGAAATGTTACCTTTTTTGCTCTTAAAGCATGCACTACATGTCGTTGGTCCCTCTGACACTGTCATCCGAGCGACCCAGTCGAGTTACGACATGTCGGTTACCAACCCAAGCGAGGATGAGAGAGAAGGCAGATAAGGAAAAAAATGATGAGATCCAACTTCCATGAATCATTACATATGAGGGTTTAGATTAATATTGTACTAAAAGCTTTAGCTGACGTCATAAATACATAAATATTTTCATTGTATACCAATATACGAAAGTAATTGAAAGAAAGGGTAAGTTTAATAATTTTTTTTTTTAGAATTGGAATAATAAATGCATTCTATAATGATTAATTAGAAGGAAATTAAAGATGGTTTAAATAAGAGGAAGCAAAAGGGAGAGAGTGGAGGAGCAGTAGGGTTCGGATAGGGGTGAGGTCCCCTCTGAGACTGACTGCCCTCTCCCCTGCCCTCCCTCTTTTAAGGGAAGCATTTAATTCAAAAGCTGCTGAAAGGACTCTTTTGCTTCATTCACTCGCCCACCTACAATTTTCCCCTTTTCTTTTTATTTTCTCATTTATTTTACCAACAAATTTCTATTTTATTTTCTCAATATAATTTAAATGGATGTTTTGGAATAAGAAATTTGGGGCAAAGGCCCTAAAGCTCGCTTAGGTTAGGGGTTAGGTGGTTGAGAGCGAGGTGAGACCTTCACCTTCGGCAGGGGGTCTCACATATCCCGGTCCTAGAAGATCTAGATTAACTCAATTCAACCTCCTTAGACCTTGTTCAGGAGGGAAACATAGATCTTAGGTCAATACTCGTATAAATAAGTTTGTTACGGTCTTTTTATAGATCTTTGACAGACATTTAAGCGGTATGACAAGCACCACACTTGGGTCCAAAGACTACAAACCCTAAAGAAGAAATCCCTTCATATAAACTCAAATAACTTTCTACAAAATCCCATCTTCACCGCCACTCTACTTTCTCCTTCCACTTTGCTTTTATTGCACTTGTTTTCTAAATACCGTTTCTACCCCTCCCACCGCCCACTATTCCCACCAACCTGCTTTTATGGCTGCTTTCTTTCTTTTCCTTTGCTTTATTTTCATATCACCTAACTACACACACACACACACACACACACACACACACACCCAACTCCTTTTCCCCTCTCTACCTTTGGCCTCCAAGTTCGTCAATTTTACTTAAATTGCCACTGCTACTTAATTATTATTAACTTCAAAATTAAATCATACCCAAAAGCAGACGAGATCATAATAGGACATGGATTTTATTTTTTTAAAAAAAGAGTTAACTATTTAATTAAACCAATCAAGGTTGAATTAAATAATTATCATTAGACAATTCGGGAATTAATTGTTGTTAGTTTCTCGTTGATCTTTCTTTCTTAATTAGAATTTTTGGGAGGACAACGGTCAGTCTCGCCGTTGAAAAGTTGAGATGACAAGTCGGGGGTAAAACGGTAATTATGTGAAAAAAGAAGGGTGTTTGCGTAGTTCGTCGATAATTGGCATTCCAAGTTCAGCTAATGAAGATGTGCCACGTGTACCACCATGACAAAAGCCATTTTGGCTGAAAAAGACTACGTGTTTGCCACATCGGAGGCCTTACCACTCTGGCAGAACCACGTGTCCATAATCTGTATTGATTGAGACCTCGTCTCCCCCTCTGCGCCCCACTTCGCTTCTTTCCGTTGATAAAGAATAAAACTTCCATTTATTTTTCCCTTTCAGAAATGGATTACAGAGCGAACTAGAGAGAGAGAGAGAGAGAGAGAGAGAAAGAAAGTGTTAGTGAAGGAAATGTTTAGATGCTATATACTCTGGTTCGAGCTGAAGCAACTTATTTGAAGCTCTGAGTTAAAGGGCTTCTTTCTTCTTCGTTAACCAACTAGGGGGGTCTTTATATTTCTTCGTTCCTTTCTTTGCTTCTGTTCATGTGATTCTTCTTGCTAACTCTAAATCCAGCCGTTCGAAGCAAATTTGTCGTTTCCTTTTTACATTTTTCTTTGTGGGACGGAAATTTTTGAGGTCTTGTAGCTGGGGATACTACTGATTTTCGGGTGCTTGGTAAGGTTTTGAGTTTTTGGCATGGCTCTGGGGTTTATTTGAAAGTAGCGCATAGTGGTGGCATTTTTGAAGATGAGAAGGCTACTGGGGCTGTTCGTCTTGTTCGTTGTGGCTCCGGTGTTGGTGAGATCTCTGAACCCACCTCTGAACGACGACGTTTTGGGGCTGATTGTGTTCAAGGCTGACATTGAAGACCCTAAAGGGAAACTCGCGTCGTGGAATGAAGATGACGATAACCCCTGTAATTGGGTTGGTGTAAAATGCAACCCCAGATCCAATAGAGTTGTTGAGCTCGATCTTGATGGCTTCTCTCTCAATGGAAGGCTTGGCCGTGGTCTTCTTCAGCTGCAGTTTCTTCGTAAACTATCTCTTTCCAACAACAATCTTACTGGAAATTTAAGTCCCAATAATGCTCGCTTTGAAAATCTGCGAGTGGTGGATTTAAGCGGCAACAGTTTTCATGGGATGATACCGGGTGATTTCTTCCGGCAATGTGGGTCGTTGAGAGTGATCTCTTTGGCTAAGAACAAACTTTCAGGGAAAATCCCCGAAAGTTTGGGCTCTTGCGTCAGTCTTGCTGCTGTTAATTTATCTTATAATCAGTTTTCTGGTTCATTACCTTCTGGGATTTGGTCTTTGACTGGGCTTCGGTCCTTGGATTTTTCTGGTAATGTTTTGGAAGGTGAAATTCCACTGGAGGTGAAGAGTATGAATAATTTGCGAGCTATTAATTTGGGGAAGAATCGGTTTTCTGGACAGATCCCAGATGGGATTGGGAGTTGTTTGCTCTTGAGGTCTGTTGATCTCAGTGAGAATTCTTTCTCCGGCGACATTCCGGCGACAATGCAGCGGCTTAGTTTATGCAGTACTCTGAATTTAAGAAGAAACCTATTTGAAGGGAAGGTTCCTGAATGGATTGGTGAAATGGAAGGCCTTGAAATCTTGGATCTTTCAGGGAATAGATTTTCTGGTCCGGTTCCAAGTTCATTCAGGAATCTTCAGAATCTGAAGGTTTTGAATCTTTCTGAAAATGGTTTAATTGGCAGCTTGGCAGGGTCCGTACTTCCTTCTCAAAACCTTTCAGCCATAGATCTCGGCCACGGCTCTCTCACCGGTGTGCTTCCGGCCTGGATTCTGAAGCTGGGTTCTCAAAATGTATTGCCTTCTGATGTCAAAAGAAGCTCTCTTTCTACACCTGTGGGAAAAGCTCTTGTGAATCTTCAAGTGTTGGATTTGTCTCACAATGCACTTTCTGGTGAAATTTCACCTGAGATTGGGATATTAAGTAACTTGCAGGTGTTGAACCTGTGTAAGAACTCATTTGTTGGGGCTATTCCAGAGAGTGTTGGAGGCATGAAGGGCCTGGTTTTTCTTGACTTGAGTGAAAACCAGCTGAATGGAAGCATTCCCGGAACGCTCGGCGGAGACGAATCGTTGAAAGAATTGAGACTGGAGAAGAACTTGCTGGAAGGTGAAGTTCCAAATTCGATTGGGAACTGTTCTTCACTTGTAACTTTGTAAGTGGTCTTTGCTCTGATGTTTCATTTGATTGTCAAGAGGTACAGTGTGAGAGTCTTGCTCTTAGATATGGGTTAAATTTTGCAGGGACATGTCGGAAAACAGGTTAAGTGGCTCCATACCAGCAGCATTGTCTCTACTGACCAATCTTCAAGTTGTGGACTTATCCGCAAACAATCTCAGTGGTGGACTGCCAAAACAGTTGGCCAATCTTCCCAACCTTCTTTTATTCAACATTTCTCACAACAATCTGCAGGGAGAACTGCCGGCAGGTGGCTTTTTCAATACAATCTCCCCTTCCTCTGTGGCTGGAAATCCTTCTCTTTGTGGTTCTATTGTCAAAAAGTCTTGCCCTGGTGTCCTTCCAAAGCCTATTGTTCTAAACCCCAACTCATCTTCTGACTCTGGTTCTCCTTCATTACCTTCAACTCTTGGTCACAAAAGAATCATTCTCAGCATCTCTGCACTCATTGCCATTGGTGCAGCTGCTGTTATCCTTGTCGGTGTAGTTGCGATCACCGTCCTTAACTTCCATGTTCGGTCATCTGCAAATCGTCCTGAAGCAGCCATCACGTTTTCTGGGGGAGATGACTTCAGCAACTCCCCAACTACAGATGCCAATTCTGGCAAGCTGGTCATGTTCTCGGGAGATCCTGACTTCAGTACCGGTGCACATGCCCTCCTTAACAAGGATTGTGAGCTTGGCCGCGGAGGATTTGGAGCGGTTTACCAGACTGTTCTTCGTGATGGGCACCCGGTTGCAATAAAAAAGCTCACAGTTTCAAGTCTTGTCAAATCTCAAGAAGAGTTTGAAAGGGAGGTTAAGAAATTGGGGAAGGTTAGACACCAAAATCTTGTGGCTCTAGAAGGTTATTACTGGACTCCATCTCTGCAGCTCCTTATATATGAATTTGTTTCTGGAGGGAGTTTGTATAAACAGCTTCATGAAGGATTGGGTGGAAACATCCTTTCATGGAATGAAAGATTTAACATAATCCTCAAAACCGCGAAAAGCTTGGCTCATTTGCACCAAATGAACATCATCCACTACAATATAAAATCAAGCAATGTTCTGATTGATGGTTCAGGCGAGCCTAAAGTTGGAGATTTTGGCCTAGCAAGGTTGTTGCCAATGCTTGATCGGTACGTGTTGAGCAGTAAGATACAGAGTGCACTTGGCTATATGGCACCCGAATTTGCCTGCAAAACAGTTAAGATAACAGAGAAATGTGATGTGTATGGATTTGGAGTTCTGGTTCTTGAGGTGGTAACGGGGAAGAGACCTGTAGAGTACATGGAAGACGATGTGGTGGTACTCTGCGACATGGTTCGGCGAGCGCTGGAAGAAGGTGGGGTGGAGGAATGCATTGATGGGAGGCTCCAGAGAAATTTCCCATCTGAGGAGGCCATACCAGTAGTGAAACTAGGATTGATATGCACCTCACAGGTGCCATCAAACCGACCTGATATGACAGAGGTTGTTAATATATTAGAGCTTATCAGATGTCCATCAGAAGGCCAAGAAGAATTGGGATAAATCCAGTTTGGTTTCTTATTATAAATCTCAAGGGGATTCAACACAGGTCATTCGGCGAAGAAGAATCCGGTCTGTTCGGTCGATCTTAAGGTAGATGAAAAACGTTAAAAAAAAAAACATGTTTGAGAGTTTTCTGTTTCTTTTTCTTTTGTTCTAGCTCTGTTAATTCCTGTTGTATTTAGTAGTTTTCTTCTGTATGTTTTGAGTTTTCCGGATTCCTCTTCACCGGCTTCCAATTCGGGTCCCTAATCGAAAATCTTAACTGTTCACTTATCTTTCATATCATCTATCCATTTCAAGATCTTGATAGAAGAAGCATCAGCTTGTACAATCTCCTTTGAAAGTTGGTAGATTGGTATAAACTCAGACATAATCTACATTTTGTTAGTTTTTTCCCTTTTAGAACAAGAAACAACTAATCTACATTTACATTTGGTTAGTACTTTTAGAGGGAGAAGAATATCTTAAAGATCAAACATCACATCTTTCTGCAACATTCTGCCTTTCCTGGAACGACTTTAACAGAAGAATGCAGAGAGATAACAGGCAATAAGAATATATAACCTGTGCTATGAGAACTTTTAGAAGATGCTGTCTTCTCTCAGCTCTGTACTTAACACATGAGATTGAATTCAATTCTCATTGTAATATAAACCCATATTCAAATTTTATCAACTGAGATCAGAAGTTTAACCAAATTTCAAATCTAGGGTGAATTATTTGTTCTGTTTTCTTGTATTAATTATTTTAAACCAAGATCATAAGAACAGGGTGAAGCTTTTGTTTTGGTTTTTTTCATGAAGATCATGTGAGAGAGAGAGAAGAATAAGTAAAAGCAGGATGTAAAAAGGTCAAAAAGTGAAATGAGAGTGTAGGAAATGTCATAATTCTCAGCACCCACTTGGGACCAAAAGGGCTGTGAGTACTGAATGGAATAAACCACAGTTTCTTGTAAACAGAGAAACCCTATTGCCACTGAAAAAGTTTCCCTATACAACACCACACATGAGAATCAAGATCTCTCTCCCATTATTCACGTTCTTCCTCGAGTATCTTTTTTGAAATCTTTTGGGTTTTTTTATTTATTTATTTATAATAAAGTTCTTCCATTATGTCATTGTGTCTGCCCCATAATCTCAGAATTTGAAGTTTAATAATGCTACTAATGCTTTTCTGTGTTATCAATGTATGGTTTTGGGGGGGAAAGGCTGCCATTATCTTTAAAATTCTTCCTTGTTTTTACTTTTTGATGTCCCAATTCCAAAGCAAGACTCATTCCACTTTGGAGCAATCAATAAGGGGAAAGTATTTTAACAATTATCTTCCAATGCAATAATAATAATAATAATAATAATAATAAACTAAAAGAAGGAATAATAAATAATGATGATATCATAGAAGGAAGGGATTAAATTGTTTCTTAATTAATTTGAAGCATACATAAGACTGATGATGGCCATGTGCGAGGCTGCACCATCAATGAGCTGTCCAAAAAAGTGAACTAAGACATGCAACTAAATAATTAAGTATTATGGGTCAAGCAAAACTTCACATTTTCATGCATTAACTAAGATGGCCTTTGGCACATGCTCTTATCATTACTTTTTCAAGCTGAATTACCTTTATATCCCTTTTTGATGACATCAAATTTGATGGAATTCTTAATTAAATGCGTAATAAATTCATAAACTTTTAATTTTGTATCTAATCCATCCTAATCAAAAACTACCCTTAAAAAAAACAAGAATTTTGATATGTCCTAATAAAAAACTACCCTTAAGAAGAATTCTTCATACGGTAGCTATTTATGAGATGTCCAAGAATGTTTATATCACTGAAGAGTTAGATTGGAGAGCCAATATGAGCATAGCTTAACTAACATAAAACATATATTTGTCGATAAATATATCAGATACTTGAATTCTCCGCCTACTAAAAGAGTTAAAGAGGAGTTTACTAGATATTTGAATATTTGAATTCTCCCCACTAAAGGAAAAGAGTTGCATTGGAGAGAATATTTGAGGGATTGAGTATAACTTGATTGCTGAACAAACATGGAGCGGATGATGAGGAAGTGGGGAACAAAAAGAACTGCGCACTTCAAAACCTTTTCTCTTTAGGTTTGCACTTTATTGAGGGGCCAAATGATACCCTCTTGATCTATGTAAGCACGCTAGCACTTAAGATTACAAAGCAAATAGTCTTATCATTGCAATGCTCTTTCTTAAAAACCTACATTATTGCTCTTTCCAAATTCCAATTTCCATCTCTACTAACAGGAAAACTGAGATCTATTCTGATAACCATACATTTTCTCTATTGTAATTGAACAATAAAAAATTGGCTCACAGCTTTTTATCACATAGAATTTTCTTCTTTTCACTATCCTGTTGCTAAAAAATTTCTATTTTCACCAAGTTTACTGACCTTTCAACATTGAGGAGCACGTAGATTTTTTAGCTGTTTATTGCCTCAATCGTCCCAATCATTTCCCCATCCATTTCTCTCGGAAGTTCTTGAGTTAATACCATTTGATCCATTTTCCTTCATGTCAGAACTGGATTTATTTGCAGGCTTCGACTCGTCCCAGTCGTCGTCCCAGCCTTGATCCCAACCTTCTGCTGCTTCCAAATCGTTGGTTGGAGAAGAGTCGTTCTCTGCCAATTCAAGCTCCTGATATGGGATTCCATTGGCATGACGTTCCTTGGTTCTCATTTTGCAGCACGCCCAGACACCTCCAATGATCAAAATAATTGAAAATAGTAGGTAGGATCCGGATATGAGGTTTAAATGGGTTACATAGGAAGAGGTCTGCTTAACAATGCTGCCGTTTTTTGTTGGTGATCCTACGTGAATTACACACTTCCCATTTCCAGCATCTAATATAATCGTTGAAGTTTCTGGAATGTCTGAAACATTAACCTGAAATAGAATATGGAGCCATAAATGAATCTCTAGTTACACCCTCTAGAGTTCGAAAAACCAAGATTTACAGAAACCATTGTGTTGCCTTGGGTAGCAAATTCCTGACTGTTATCCTAACTAAAAGAGAAGTTAACTATTCTCGTGAACATCCAGCAAAGGTTAACGAGTACCTTTTTAGCATGATGCTCAGGAACTTGTACCTCCTTGTATTTAGCATCGGAAACTATAACATTCACTTTCAGAGAAGTCTCTCCATCATTTTGGATCAGAAGATATTGTTCCACCATCGCTGTGAGAAAATAATCTTTTAGCAATACTGGCTTCGGAAGGATAACATTAACTGAAGTTACACTGAATTTTAACTCCCCGAGGGGGGAAATTGTTTGAAACAGTCATCTCATCAACGTTTGAAAGACAGGTATGGCATGGAGGTGATGTTAAAAAGGGCTAAAGGGGGGAAAAGCACCAGTTAATGAAAACACGAACCTTGGTATAAAAGAACATTAGTATTAGTGTCAGGAGGTTTTCTGAGTATGGAGAAACAAGATTACGAAAACAATCAGTTTAAAGTAAAAGGATTAAGTGGTATAAGATAAAAGGATCAAACTAGCACATTAAGACTACTAGTACTTCTTTTAGGATACAAAGCTAGCAACTACTTGTTTCTGTCTCCAACACTTCATGGTCATGGTGTATTTTTTCCTTCACGCTTGACCTCCCACTTCCCAGCCGTTTAGCTTATTAGAACGCACGAAAGACATCACCTAAATTAAGTAATTTTGTGAGACTGCACATCATCTCACAAAATTACTCACATCCCCATTTGCAGCTAGATGAGAAAAATTTTGTTGAAAATGAAGGTCACTAATGAACTGCTCCTGAGCAAAGTTCTTGGCAAGCATGGTTGGTTATTTTGAATGAAAAACTCCCAAATATGTGGAAATGTCATTATCAAGCTGCTTACAAGACTTCTAAATGATTAAAAAATCATCATCGTGACTCATGAGCATACAGTAGTCTTCAAATAAATCAAGAGCAATGCCTTCTCCTTTCAAAGTTAGCAATAAGATTATTTCCCGCATTTTCAAGTTATTGGCTCCAGATTGATGTTCGATCACAAATCTAATATATCCAAGAAAGCCTGTCCCTAGACCTTGGAATTTTGGAATCTTGGTGAAAAACATTGGACAAATGGGATTGAATTACTTTTGCATTAAATAACTTTCCCTTTCGTTGAATGCCTAACCTAGACCATACAACAGTTGATTGTAGGTGCTCGTCTGTTGCTCAGCTGCCCACATACAAATACCAGAAACCATCCTCTTGCAGTGAAAAGGTTGGCACTTGACCAAGTTTTAGCTAGGCCAAATAGATGGGTCAAAAACCCAGGTCAAAACCAACAACCAACCAAAACTGAAAAACTAACAGAATTTCTTTGTCCCACATTGGTTGGGGAGGAGAACAAATCACCCTTTATAAGGGTGTGGAAACCTTCCCCTAGCAGACGCGTTTTAAAGCCTTGAGGGGAAGCCCAAAGGGAAAGCCCAAAGAGGACAATATCTGCTAGCAGTGGATCTGGGTCGTTACAAATGGTATCAGAGCCAGTCACCGGACGATGTGCCGGCCTTCTTGCTGTTCCCCAAAGGGGGGTAGACACGAGGCGGTGTGCCAGTAAGGATGCTGGGCCCCAAATGGGGGTGGATTTGGGGGCGGTCCCACATTGATTGGATAAAGGAACGAGTGCCAGCGAGGACGCTGGGCCCCGAAGGGGGTGGATTGTAATGTCCCACATTGGTTGGGGAGGAGAACAAATCACTCTTTATAAGGGTGTGGAAACCTTCCCCTAGCAAACGCGTTTTAAAACCTTGAGGGGAAGCCCAAAGGGAAAGCCCAAAGAGAACAATATCTGCTAGCGGTGGATCTGGGTCATTACAATTTCAGTTTGATTAGGTACCAATAAGGTTAGTTATAGTCGAATTTTAAAATAGAAAAGTCAAGTCAATTTCAGTTAGTTGGATTTTGGTCTGTTTAATTGGAATTAGAACTTAGCTTTTAAAATTTTTATGCCATTATGGTTAGTTCAGCATTGCTTTTCATTGAAAAAAAAATTTAAAAAAACCTGAGGAATTGAACGAGTAATACCCTTAAGGCAACCCATCAGCAACACCCTTAAGGCCTGATCGATATTTATATTCAAAGTATTGCAGTTGCCTATGAAGTGCATACTTGCTAGGACCAATTCTTAAGAGAGGTGGCTTGGAAGCACTAAACCTGGCACCAAGTCCATGAGATTTTTCAAGTCTTGCAATTACGGCAGTCCATTTGGTATTTTCTATAAGGACATTCCAATATTCCTTCCAACCAAGGTTTCCTTTTATCCTGCCAACCTCCAATACAATCTATAAGGTTTGAAGTTTTTAACCACTATTCTAAGCAGATATTCGTTCCAAATTTCAGAAATCCTTGGCAGGAAACTATGCTTCACAACATAGCTATGATATTGGTAAATAAGGCCCTGCCCGCTAACTATCTATCCCTTCTGGATTTCCATTCTTACCCCTCCTATCGTAGGCATATAGTGACACGGAAAAGGACATTCCATGGTTTTTGAAGGGGAAAGTGGTCAGCGGTGTGGAACTTTGGGGAAAATTGTCGCCTGGGAGGAGAGGAACCAACTCTCTCGAATAGGAGTTATCTTTGTCTTTTCAACTTAATATTTCTGTTTTGTTGTAATTTCGGTGTTGAGAAAGTTGAACTCTTGCAGGAATTCCTCAATAGAACAGTGTTCTTGTCTATGGCTGCTTGAGTGTGTTTTATTGATACTTGAAGGTTCGAAGGGGGAACCCAACACATCACTGTTATCACCCCAACCAATGAACTCGCTAATAATCCCCTTTCCCCTATGAACACTTTGCACGATACAAGCATTGACAGCCTAATAGAATAAGGCAAATATTCGTATCACGGACAATTCAATCACTTGGGCCTTTAAAAGCATTCCTAACTGACAATGGGACGATAGAGTTCCCTCTCAGGAAAATTTCCCCACCACTTTTGATCCTAATAACCACGTACAAATCAATAACAATTAGGTAATGAAAAATTGTTGGTTCACAATACATGATCATAAGCAACTTGTTGGAACTGTGAATCAGCAAGGTTGTTACAGGTATTGAGCTGATAGAACTCTTCAATGTATTTGAGTACATTACAGACATCCTGCTACTATCACGAAATGCTTCCTATAGTAACTATTTATGTTTCCCTCATAAACTTAAGCTAATTGGAAAATAACCCCTCACATCCCCTAGCTTCTAGTTCTAACCAAAGCTGGCTTCATTGGCAGGGTTACTAAAAGTAACATCGTTGCAAGTAAGAGGCGCTATTATCAGCAAAATAACAACTACATATTAAGTTCGCAAGAGAAAGATTTAAAAAAAAAGGGATATATAGCAAGAGAAATTCGCAAACAAAAAATCCCACTTCGGTAACCAATACGCATAGAACATCATGGGAAGTGTGTTCGTTCTATATTAAAAAGAGGTGCAATCTTCTCAAATCACAGGCTTAATTTATTTGCAGAGAAAAGCAACTCATGATAGAAGCTAAAAAGGAAGAAAAACGCAATTACCTTGTTCTGCGAACTGAAGGCATGCAGTCATTTTCTTAAGGTCGTGGCAAGTCTTGTTCCTGTCGCACTTCTCCAAGGTAAAACCATCAGTTGAACTGGGAAATGGAGGAATTGCAGGAGTTGGAGAACTTATCGGGACGCCCCCAATCAATTTGCCATTGATAACAGAGCTAGGACCAGGAGCTGGAGCTATACGCTAAAAAAAACGAAAAGGAGAAATATAAGTTTCAAAGTACAATCCAAAAGATACACTAAAATCAATAGATGAAAAGAGGAGATCCAAATCCAATTCAAACAGACCTCGGGAGAATCCTTCGAAAGCGAGAAGCGGAGATGAAGATTCCAAATACGGTCAGAGAGAGAAGCATCGGATCCAGGAGAGACGAGAATGAGAACAAAGAACACGAATACGAGCACCAAATCACGATTCATCGCCGCGAAAGATCTGCCGCCTTTCTACGACGGGTGAATCAAGCAGAACCGCGATGAACTCGAGATGGCGGAAACACGCCACATTGTTGAAGATTTTGAATTCAACGAGGAAAGTACGTGGAAGGAGAAGTCGTCGATGGAAAAGTCAAATCAACGAAATATGGAAACGCGAGCACAGTCTCTTTCCTTCTTCCTCGTTACGTCCGGAGAGACGGCGTGGTCCGATGAGGCTCCGTTTTAAAATTATTTATCAAAAAATAATTTAATTAGTAAACAATATTCCTTCCTCCATGGACATTTTCAAACGAAAAAAAAAAAAAAAAAAAAAGTCAATTATCAAAATTAAAATTACATTTTTTTACTTCGGAAATTCAAGAATTAAAAATGTAAAACATGCGAATAAAATTGTTGAAAATTCAATAAATAAAATTATTGAACTTGAAAATCCAACTTAAACTAAAAAATATATATATATAAGACTTGGTTAAAATACTAATTTAATTAAAAAATTAAGATGGTAAAGGCCCAAATTAATGACGTTTATATTGGGTTGACCAAATTAATTAACTATTATGAATAAATAAAATAATTAATTGAATCTAAACAGAACTATACACAATAATTCAATTTTATTCACAAAAAACATTTTTTTTATTTTTAGATTATCTACTAAATACATTTAAAATTACAACTCAATATTATGTTTGCTATTTGAACTATTACGAACGAAAAGGCAGCTTGGATGAGAAAATAAATAAGGTTGGAAATAACTAATTAGATATTAAAATTAAAGTAATTAACAATAAAAACTAGAAATAACTAATTCTCTCTCTCTCTCTCTCGCTCTCTCTCTCCCCTGCTTCCGTCTCCCATGAGAGAGAAGAAAATCTGGGAATGGTTTTTCGATCGAAAGGGAGTAAGGAAATAAAAATTGTATGAACCATTATTACTTCACAAGTGTGTGTTATTACGTATTGAATTGAATTGGAATTATGAGTGTAGCAACCGCATCTGCTTCATCTCTTACTGATTCTGCACCAACCAACAATTCTGAAGCTGCGATTTGGTCGTCTCTCTGAAATTCTTAACCCTAACCAGACAGAAATGCGTGCACCACATCCCTAGCCCCGCCGCTCTACTCGTCTTCAACAGGTAACAAACCGGCGCACCACGTTCAACGCCTCTGCCTTGTATTACAATCCCCCACGCTTTCGACTCGCCGTCCTCGTAATCCTCGTCTTCAAGCTCTTCAACGAACATGATGCCTTCCGGCGTCGGCGTCGATCCGCTTTTCCATTGCTTCTCTAAGATCGGCCAACGATCTTCCTCCACCGCCTTCTCCGTTTCGAATCTCGCCGCTTCGCCGTCCTCATCCGTCGTGTAAACTCGTAGAAACAGAGGCGCTTCTCGAAGATTTTTTACAATGTTAACTACCGATTCCTTCATCCATTCATCGAACTTATCGCGAGAAATCACCTCGTTGCTGTCTGTTCTCTCCTTCACATGGCGATTCACCGGCTGCAAACTCTTCAATATAGAAACGGAACTGCTCGATTTCCTCAATCCTCCGGTGGAAACCGCCAAAGAACGAGGACCTGCTTTCTGATCACATCCGTCGTGAACATTCACATAACGACGGTCTAATACACCGCAATTTCCTCCACATCGAATTCCTAAAGAAGCCATTTGATATCTCGAACTCTGCAGCGGATAGGCAAAAACAAGAAATGAGCAATTGGCCGATGGGGAAGACGATGGCCTTCCCTTCTTGGAATTGCTTTTCGATTGAAAACGATTGTGGTTGAAGCAGACGGCGTGGTGGAGGCAACGAGACTGGATAAATCGAAGGGATTAAATTCAGTTCCGAAAAGGATCAAACCAATCGCGCAACTCGAAAACGAAACTAGAAATTTGTTGGCATTTAAATGGTCAAATTTGGTTTGCTTTTTTTGTTCTGATTTTGATCAGAGAGAAGTCCCGGTAGTCTTAAACTCGTCGGCTTCGGGTCTTCTTTCACCACTCAGAATTCCGACTTTGTTATGCTTCTCTGTGATATGCATCATTTTATTTCCGTGCAACCGCCTTCATTTCCCATTTCAAATGACGATCTTAACCTCACGTGGTCTTGATGTCGAATGGGATTGGTGGAGTTCTGGTGGTTACGGTGGAGGTTGATGTAGGGAATTTATGGCGTGTTCAGTGAGGAAACTGCCACGAGGTCCAGCAAAAAAGAACGTGGACTTGGGGGGGTTTCCACGAGTTTTACACGCGAAAATAAGGTGAATTAAAAGGAATTTAAAAGGGTAACACGCTGAGACTTTTGATCGTGGCCGTTGATTCATTAGCGATGAGTGGGTCCTACGTGGATGGGGATGAGTTGCTGACATGGCGCGTGGTGGCATGAGGAATATGCATGGAGTTCAATAGCGCCCACGCTTCTTGGCCTCTGCCTTCGGTGAATCCTGACCAATCAAATCTGTTTTGAATCCATGTCGGCATATCCATGCTGACTCATCAGCAGTGATGGAGCTTGCACAGAAATAAAGATCGACTGCTTTACGCATCGGGAAATTAATATCAATTTACGCTTTTTAATTATAAATTTAAAAAAATATCCGAATTTTAATCCATCTAAAAATTTATTTTTTCAATGATCAATAATTAATAACACTTATTTAATATTATCAAATTAATTTAAAATTAAAATTAGTTCTTGAATTGGCAAAAATAAAAATTGACACTTATTTAAGGCCTTTTCAACGTGTGGGCTTTATGGAGTCTATGGGCCTGAGTGTGGACATATTTGAGTTGAGGATTATATATATATATATATATATATATTAATAATTATTATCCATTTTATTGTTCCTTTAATTTTGTAATTTGCTTTTGTCCTTTGGTTTAGGGTTTAGAGAAAGGTATGGTTGGAAATGGCTTTCTCAAATAAATCCCATCAATGGAATGGCATCCCATTTATGTTGTGTGGGCCCCGTGATGCCATTTTCTTTTTCCAATTTTTGTATTAATGGTTGTTAAATTTGAGCTTATGAAAGACACATTTCTACTCACCAAACTACATTAAATTCAATTAATTATACAACCCTATTCTACTTTAATTATGTTTATTTGACAAGGATGGGTCACAATTTAAAAATTCTTTCACTCTCTAATTCGTCTAAAGTTTCTGTCGATCTAACTATATATAATAAATGTTTAGATTTGTATCAACTTGAGCATAATTCAATTAGTTAACCCATCACATATTCACTATCAAAATATTTGTAAGATCTCATATCGATGGGAGGAGAGAACAAAAATATTTCTTATAAAGTATGAAAACCTCTCTCTAACATAGACATCTTAAAATCATGAGCCTGACCCCGAAATATTATGGGCCAAAGCGGATAATATCTATTGGAGATGACCTTGGACTATTACAAATGGTGTTAGACTTGAACGCTGTACCAGCGAGGACATTGGACCTCCAAATTAGATAAACTGTGAGATCTCAATATTTGGGTATGAAAATTTTCTTAACAACCAGTTTTAAAAATCTGAGGAAACCCAGAAAAAATTAAAACTAAAAGTCTAAATATAAAATGAGCAGTTAAAAATTTAAACAATAATGAAATGGCATGTTCCTATGGGTTCACTATTTATTTATTTATTTATTATTTTGTTTAAAGGAATCTTAAATGGACTCTTTCTCAATCCATAGTCAAATTTTCTTTAATATAATTTAAAAAAATATTATAAAAAAAAAAAAACGATTGAATATATACACATACACACTTTAATTTATAAAACCACACATTGAACTTTATGAATTAAAATAATACCTTATCTTATATCGAAATAGATTGTCGAACAATTATTTAATTGTTAGATTTTGTTGCTCTCCTTAAATTGAACCCGATGTTTATTTTGACAATACGATTGGAAGTATTGAGCAAATACGCCCCTTTCTCTATCTCTTAAAACATTAAATTCAATTAAAAGCGTAAGATTTTTAAAATTACAATTTTATAAAAATGTCATTAATATAATGATTATATTAGAACATAGCAAGTAATTTAGAACGACATAGCGAATGAGTTTGAATAATCTAATTTTCTCAAAATTTGCAAATTATATTTATTGTTCACAAGGCAACCATTAATTATATTGATTATTGTATAATCCAGATTATTACCCAAAAGAAGAGTTTAAAAACTGCAAACAATTAAAGAATTTATGTGCAAATGGAAATGGCAGCCCTTGAAATCAGCTGATTTGATCTATGGGTATCGAGATCTCACCTTGGCCGCTAGCTGATGAATTTCCGGCGGGTCGGTTTCCGGCGTCGGCTTCCGTTGATTCAGAAGCTGACTGTTGTTCGAACAGCGATTGACGACACGTCGGACACGACGAGTGGGAAGCCAACCAGGTATCGATACATCGGACGTGAAATCCGTGGTTACATTTTGGAAGCACTTTGATTTTCTCTCCGGCGATGAAATCTCCCAGGCAGATAGGGCAATCCGTTTCTCGAATCCCTAGACCCGACTCCGACCCGTATACGGTGACCGGAAGTTTGCGTAATGCGCTTTTCTTCAGCCCTGTTGCGGCGAGGCGCGAGGCTGTGCCGCCGCCTGTCTCGAAGGAGAATCGTCGGCTGCAGCGGAAGGCGCACCGGACGATTGAGTTCAATCCTAGAGCGCAAATCAGTGCGCAGAGTAACGCGGCAAGGATTATCACCATGTTCGTGTCGAAATTGGCTTCGTTGGTATACGAATTTCGCGTTCTGCTTCCATTCGACGGCGCCTCCGTCGTGTTGGCGTCGAGGAGGAGGCGGTGGGGACGGGGACGGTGGTGATCGGACACCATCGCCATAGGAGCAGCAAACAACTTCAAAACAACAGCAGGACTGATGCTGCCAAAGGTAATTTTCTTTAGATCTTCAACCTGTTTGATGAAATTCCGCAGTGAAACTTGATAATTCAAAACCCCTTAGTTCTTTGATGAGCGAATCTAACAACAAGAGAGACTGAAAATAGAAAGTTCATATCACTCATGTGCCAATCAAACCCTTGTGTTCTCTGTTCCTGATCTGCCTTCAACTAGAAAGAACGATGAACAATGATCCTTTAAGAGTTAAATCAAACAATTCTTAGTATTCCAACGAAGTTTCAAAGCATCTTACAAGTCAGTGGCCACTCAAAAAACCAATACCCAACAACATGCCAAACAATAGTATCCATGGCTGCAAAAAGCTCTAGTTCCCATGGCGAACCTTCTCAAAGAAACAAATCAGGATAAAACATCAAAAGAACTGAAACAACACCCAAACAGCCCCACTGTAAGAAACTAAGAACTCCCAGATAGAATTTTGCAGTGGCCAAAGAAGAGAGGAAGAGAAGAAAATCATAGAAAGGGGGTGGGGGTATTTGAATAGAAGCAAAGGAGAGAGAGATGAGTAGAATTGGGATATGGACAAGAAAATTAACAGCAAAAAAAAGGGTTTATTGTAGTGACACATAAAGGTAAAGGGGGTGAGATGGGGTAGGCAATAATTAGAAGAAAATGGAGGTTTCATTATTAATTGAGAAGAACAGAGACAAAAAAACAGGGCTGTAAATGGGTACCCGATCCTCGATTAATCAAAAGATTAGACAGTATAAATAAATGCTGATTCTTAGCACAAAATCTTTCTCTTACTCTTCCTTTTTATTGTCATCTTTTTGCTTTCAAACTTCAAAAAGTTGAAGTAAGCTGTCACTTTGGCTTGGGGCAGTGGCAAATGTTCCACCCAAACTCTCTGTCTGGGTAACATTTGATGTCCTACTAGGTTGTTTCTTTCTCTGGTTCATATGGTTTTTACTTTAAGATTACATTGCCTTTCCTTTCCTTCCCTTCCCATCTCTTACGAGATCCATACCAATTGAGCAGGAGAACGAATCATACCTTATAAGAGTGTGAAAATCTTTTTTTAATAGATGTGTTTTAAAACCGTGAAGCTAACGACGATACGTAAGGACCAAAATGGATTGCTACAAATGGTATTAGAGCTAGTTAATGTACAGTGCGAGACACTGGTCGGAATAGGGTTTGACCCTCTTCATAGTATACGCGTTTCAAAACGTGAGGCTGACAACAATACATAACGGACCAAAACGAACGATACTTGTGGGCTTGAATTGGTACATTCCTCCCACATCCACATCTAACTGTGTATGGAAATAACATGTTTATGTGAGGAGAAAATGAAAAGGCAAATTTGATAAGTATTTATGGGAAGGAGTATTTTATTGATAAGGACTAATGTGAGAAAGGGAAGACATTTAGGAATCGAAGGGCAATTGATGAACGGCTGTGGGGCATTGTCGATGAAACGAAGCCAAAGAGGCACATGGAGGTCACGTGGCTGAGGGAAGCTTTGTCTATGGCTCACTCAATATTCACTCGGATTTCCCACCCACTTAAAGGTAAATAAATCTCTAATTTAGTTTGACTAACTCCTCTAAACTTCTTCGTCATTATGATTTTTTTTTTTTTTTTTTTTTTTTTTTTGTTGCCCATTTTGAGTAATTTGATTGGCTTGGAATGAAATCGATCATGGTAAATAGATATATCGTCATTCATACGGTTTAGGGTCTAGAGTAGAAGAATTGTGATATACCGAGTTATTTGTGGATGTTGCGATATTGTGATAATTCGATGAGTGGGGATTAGGAACGTGTTGGGGTATTATTTTTTTAGTAGCCCGATGCAACACAAAGTATGAAATTTTCTTTGCAATCTCTATGTGTTTTAGGGGCCACAAATTTCACTCGTGACTTCAGATGTGCTTCATCTCATATATATGCTCATAATTGAATGTCAGTCTTTCACTGGGTGTCCGATGAGACCAAAGTTGAACCTAATCGTTAAGCTCAATGGTTGTGTATGTACTCCACTGAGTAGAACAAGGGATCGTAGTTAAACATACAAAGGAAAGGGATAGTCGTCTTCAGGTAGAGAGTCAACCCAGCTAGCACACCAATTATAACATTCAACCACCAAGATTCAGAAAAAGAAAAAAAAGAGGGTCGAAGGCTTGATCGTATATTTTATACTAGTTAGGACCAGTGCGGTCATATTTTGTAGTAGGAAAAAAAAAGTCAATCATCCTCATCTTTAAACACAATTGAGAGAAAGAATATGTTGAATAAGTCTACATTACTTTAAATTTGTTTTTGTAAGTTTATACTTATCCAAAGATTTGATTTTTGGTCAAAACGCTATCATGCTATAAATCTTATGTATCACATCCATAAACAAATTGCCGAGTTTGAATTCTATTAATGGTGCGAACGTTCCTTATACTTTAATTTTAAAAAAATATTGATACAATATGAACTAAACTAATTCGAAAATATATATTTCATGAACTTATTAGGTACTACATTTAAGGATGTCACATTCTATCGCAGCAGCACGGTCTAACCAATCTCTTTCAAATTAAACGTTAAGCAAAAGAGTTAAGTAAAGTTAAAGGTCCGAGTGATATTTTGTCTTGTCCATTTTTTTTTTTTATAGATAAACGTTAAAAAAATATATATATGGAAAGTGAAAGATACAAGTGGATGAGGTTGTAAAAAAAGATAAAGTGAAAGAATAAAGTGACCCAGAAGTGAATTTTATGCATTTCTTACATCAAAATTATGATAAATTTAGACCGAATAATTTAATTACCAAACAAAATACAAAAGGGACCATTTTTAAAGGTTCCAGAAATCAATTGGAAGGAAAGGCATCTAAAATTGATGATTTTTTTTTTTTAAATAAGACCAAAATTTTACGATTTTTTATTTTTTTATTTTTTTATTTATAATTAGTTGGAATTGGAGTGGGTCCCTACAACCAACCTCTTGCCTGCGGAAGTGGGAAACTATAAACGACAATAGTTTCAATGTCATCATTTCTAATAGATGTTATCTTTGTTGAGGATTATTGGGATTGGGAGTGTCCCACATTGGTTAATTTAGTGGAAGATCATGGGTTTATAAGTGAGGAATACTATCTCCATTGGTATGAGGCCTTTTGGGGAAGCCCAAAGCAAAGCCATGAGAGCTTATGCTCAAAGTGGACAATATCATACCATTGTGGAGAGTCGTGATTCCTAACAATCTTTACAAAATAATTTCTATAAATATTATTTGTTTTCTTTTCTATTTTAAAAGTACTTTATTTCTTAAAGGCAGTGTTGAATATATATATATAAATCTTATGTTTTTACTATAATTATTTCTTTGTTTGGTAAGACACTAAATTTTGGTTTTATTTGAATAATGATGGTGGTTAGCTTTTGTAATAAAATTTATTATCATTTAAATTCGTTTAAATGTAGATTTATTGTGCATAAATTATTTAAAATAAAAATAACAAAAAAGGCTGTCGTTTTCTTTATTTTCATATAAAAACAAAATTTAAAATGAACTTCCTGCGTTGGCCGTTCTTTGAACTCCCCAACAAAGAAAGGGGTTAAATGGTAATTTCAATCTTGGTCCCCTTGATGGGCTCTATATAGAATGGGCTACGTCATCTAGGCCCAAGTTTACTGGTGAAATGTAATGGGCTTCATACCCAAAACTGAGTTTGTGAACCCAAAGTAAAGATTCTTGTAGTTGCAGCTAAAGCCCCAAGGTATCATTTTGGTCAAATTACCCATGCTTAGTCAGTAAAATTTTCAACTATTTACTGTTAATTTTCTTGCCAATAAGTTGGTGTAATTAATTTTAATGACTGACTCCCGTAAAAATTATGTATATATATGTAACAGTCGAAGATCCCACATCGGTTAGAGAGGGGAACAAATCATTTCCTATAAGAGTATAGAAACCTATCTCTAGTAAACACGTTATAAAATTATGAGGTTGACGGCGATACGTAATAGATCAAAGCAGACAATATTTGCTAGCGGTGGGCTTTGACTATTACAAATGGTATTAGAGTTAGACACCAAGTTGTGTGCCAGCAAGGACACTAGGCCTATGAGGGGGTGGATTGTGAGATCCCACAAATTCCTTATGTAAGGGTGTAGAAACCTAGTTAGAGAGAGGAACGAAGAACCGTGAGACTAACGACGATACGTAGCGAGCTAAAATCGACAATATCTACTCGTGGTGGCCTTGAACGGTTTAATTATTTAAAGGGTTGAAGTTTAAGAAAAGGAAGCAAAAATGGATTGGAAAATGAGAAGTAGGGGGGGGGGGG